>NC_058105.1:19210000-19540000 GCF_020171115.1 Neogale vison | reverse complement strand
ATTTGTGGTGGTTGTCTGCCTTCAGAGGTGACTTCCCCTGGCTTATGGAATCAAACTTTGATTATGTGTCCATTATTTTGATTTGGGTAGTTAACCATGTGTTATTTGGCAGCTATTAAGAGTAAGGGTGGATGGACCAGTGGAGAAAGCTCTAGGGCTGAGAAGAGGTAGCTTCTTGTCTAGATTCTGCTGTCAGATTGCCGTGTGGTTTTGGGCAAATTCCTGTCCCTCTCTGAACATCAGTTTTCTGAACTGTGGAACGGAAGCTTTGGACTAGGTGGTGGCTAAGGTCCTTTTTCTCTCTGATCCAGTCTA
This sequence comes from Neogale vison, assembly GCF_020171115.1. NCBI lineage: Eukaryota > Metazoa > Chordata > Mammalia > Carnivora > Mustelidae > Neogale > Neogale vison. The sequence goes on along the minus strand of NC_058105.1, from coordinate 19,539,685 downwards.
ATACACTAAGTAGTTCCTGAAAATTCCTTTTTTCTTCTTCTGAAGCCAGAGCTTTTTTCACTATATTTTAACAGACTACCTCCAGTTTATGAGCTTCTGCTATGGTATGATGGGCTGACTCTACGTATTGAAGAACACTGTCCCCAAATTTAATTATCCTGGGGCACCATCACTGCATAGGAGAAAATGAGCCATTTTGTTCATCACAACTGCAGCCTTTGCTGAAATGGAGGTTATAGGATAACAACTTAAAGACTAACTCATTAATGCTCAGGAATGGATGAGGTATTGTGCCAGCAAACCAAAGTGGTGCCCAAATGTTTTCATCTAAAAACCTGTATCTCTTTCCCATGTTGCGATATGTTAATGGTGGATGTCTTCATCCATTGTCACTGCCTGTGGACATTTGAATAACCCAGACGCAATGTCTGTCTCATCCACTATTGATTCCTCAAACTCTGAGGAGCAATCAGAGGCTTGGAACAAAATTCTGATGGTGCCATAAAGTGTCTACTTTATAAGGATTCAAATGATGTAATCAGTGCAGTCCCTGCTTTTATTCTCATAGGTGTTTATTAGTGAGCACTCTGCCACCCCCAACTATTTGATGGTAGCAATGGAGTAAATTAGTCCTCCAAAATGTGAGGGCTGTGGATTTATGCTTCCCTGAAAGCATTTCTGTCCTCACAATGTCAAAGTGGGTGACCTTTCTGACGTTAATTTGTTTCTCCATCTGTGCTATGTGTTTCAAGAGGACGTGAGGAACAGGCTTGGTGCCACTTATGTGTGTTTCTCTTTTTTGTATTGTTGGAGACTTGCTCTGGGTGTCCCTCTGCTCTTTGTTCAAACTCTCTCCTTTGGCATCTGCTAATATCCTAGCCCTTTGACTGATCTAAATATAATTATGCCTTCTTTTGCCAGTGACAATGTAAAATTGGATGTTTGAAAGAAAAATACATTTTGAGACATATAGGCACTTTACTAACCTGAATAATAGCATTTGAAAAATGGACCTATGCAGTTAGTTTTCCAAAATTTTGTAAGATAGTTGTTGTTTTTTTTTGACGACTTGCCCCTGATGCCATTGGGGATTGAAGAAGAAAGATCTATTCCCAACAGTCTCCCAAGATCACTTTACCTGTTTTAATTTAATTCAAATTTAGTAGAGCTTGACAGAGTAGGATGTACTCATTGATGCAAATTCTAATTTTATGTAATTACTTTTGATACCTGATATTTTCTGGTAAACTCGGGCCCTTTGCAAATAATCTTCAAGAGCAACATGTTTATTAAAAGCCAATGCTAAATATCACACATATATTATTCATTTAATTCTCACACAACAACTGAAATGGGTATTGTATCATTTCCCCACTTTATAGAGGAGGTCATTGAGGCTCAGAGAATTCAACTGATTTTCTTAAGGTCACACAGCTAAGAAATTGCAAAGCTCTGCTTTGCACTTAGCTCTAACTCTGGGGGCCACTACAGATATATGTCTAAGGATATTGTTTTTGCAAATGTTTTGAATTCTAGGCTGAAATTTAGAGGTCCTGCTTTCCCCCTTCCTACTGTATTTTTGGATGTCATGGTCACTTCAGGCCAGCCCCATGACATGCTGAAGGGGGAAGGGGAAGACACTTTGGAGCCAGAGAGATTTCTTGGCACTTTGTTCCCTATGAGGAGCTTGGAAAACCAAGTCCAAGGACAAGTATTCAGATCTCAAGAACCTGCTATGTACCCACGTCTCTTGGTGGTGTTGAAGCCTGCTTACTTGTCCTCCTCCCCACCCTTTCCATCTGCTTCCTGTCTGGGCACACTGGCCTTGCTAACTCTGCTTCTGTCTTGAATTCTCCTGGTGCCTTGAGAGACTTGAAGGCAAGCAAGACAGTGTCAATTTTACTGGCAAAACTGCAGCATATGATTGCTCTTAAGTTTAGCCCTCTATCTTTGAGCAGGAGGCAATGACAAACGGTTTATTCTAAGGCCTTTGATTTCCTTTGTAATTGTAAGCATCCAGGCTGACTCATCTCTCAAAGGCTTTTCTCTCTCTCTCTCTTGGCTGGTGTTGTTTTGAGGTTTTCTTGTTTGTTCTTACCTTATTTTGGGGGGAGAGAGGGATTGATTTTCATCTTGATTTTTGGGTTAAAGAACCAGCCTACTCTTTGGATGACCAGATCTGGGAAGCCTTAGAAGAAGTAGCTGAAGCTCCAAAGCAGGTACAAAAATGTCTGAATTGGGGCAAGGGGAAAAGGGGGAAGGGGAGGAAAGGGAAGAAAGGGGGAAAAGGGGGGGAAGCAATGGGGGAAAAGGGGTAAGGGGAAAAGGGAGGAAGGGAGAAAAGGAGGAAAGAGAAGGAGGGAGGAAGGGGGAAAGGGGGAAAAAGGGAGTAATGTCAGAAAAATTCAGAGTGAGGTTGTTTGTGTCAGGATAAGACCCTGGGCTAATAGGTTCTGGACCTGCTAGAGATTCAGTCTGGGGCTGAGGTGGGTGCGGTGCATGTCTCTTTGGTTAAAATGATCATTTTTGTGGATACAGTTTGGCGGTTGGGCTTAGGCATTCACCTTGGGTCCAGGGGATGGTGCTTTGCACTTGAAGTAGCTTTAAAAAAAAATCCATGCTAAGGATGTTCCTCCTAACTCAGTTCTGAAGCCATAGAAAGACTCCTTGTCTTTTCTCATACTGCACTTCAGTTACCTGGCAGGAATTTATTATTGACATGCATGACTTTGGCCATTAAGGAAAGTGGGCAAAAGAGAATTTTGGAAACAGAAGAGGGGTAGGATTTTTGTGGGTCTGTAGGTTTGTGTGTTTCTTTTGAACAGAGCTCATTTATTAGATTATTGGATGACAAACTCCTCCCTACTTTTCTCTGTTAAAGCCACATTCCCTGCTCTTTGGAATTTAAGGTTTCCCCCAACTCAATTATAATATATAGAATATTACCATAAAACTCCATGGCAAACGGGAGCTCAGAAAAAAAGATGGCATGTGACCACTTCCTTTATTGTCAAAAGGTCTAATTCCCCCAAATTATCTTCTCTGTCAAGAACCAGCACCCACTCACTCACCCAAACCATAACGTAGGGAAACTGTAATAAAAAGAAAAGAATTTGGAACAGCTCTTGGAGCTGTTCCAAATTCTTTTCTTTTTATTACAGTTTCCCTACGTTCCTCAATTCTACCCATAAAATCCATCCCCTGCCCCAGCCCAGTGACACTGACTTGTATCAGCATCCCTTTGCGTCTTGGCTGATCTACCTACTTCAGACTCTACCCAAACCAGGGCTTTTCACTGCTCCCTGTGCTTTTTCCATCTGCAGCGCTGACTCTGTCACTCCCCAGTAAAAACTCTGCAGTAGTTCCCTACTGCCTTCAGGAGAAGGTCCAGCTCCACAACGTGACTTAAGGGCCATTCCTGAGCTCATCCCTGCCTAAGCAGATTTATCTCCTTCCATCCCCTTTAGACAGCTTTAAGAATGTAAAACCTCCCTGCCTTTGCACAAGCTGATCTCTTTCTGGACGTTCCCCACCACCACCCCATCCCTGTCTCCAGGCAGACTTACATGTCTCCTCCTTTCTGCTCTCACAGTACTTTGTTTATATCTTGGCCACTGACTTATCACAAAGTTTGGTAAATTGTTGCCACCCTGTGTGTCTCCTTCACTGCACTGTTAGATCTTTTATGAAAAGAGTAGTATTATCTTGCTCATAGTTGAATCTTTAGTGCCTGGCACAAAGTGGGCAGTTCATATAGATTTTTAAAAAATGAATGAATGAAAGAACAAGTGAGTAAAGGAGGCCAGGATGTGCAGGAAAGAATGCTGTATGGGGTTTAGGGAGATCCCCACTGGGGGATCCTAGGTAGCCTGGGAGCAGTCTGAGATAGTGGAAACCATGGAGAAGGGACATATAAAACAAGTTTGCCAATACACTAAGACAAACTTCGGTCTGATCACCAAACCTGTAGTAGGGAGTTCCACTAGAAATGGCCTCAAAATGATGTTTGTTTGTTTTGGTACAAACTGATGTTTTGTTCATGAAAAAAATCATATAATCAAGTAGTACAATTTTTGGTAAATAGAAAAAAGGCAAAAGGCAAACAAAATCTCACCACTTAATACGGATGCTGTTCTTATTGGGGTGCATTTCTTTCAGTCTTTTATTTTTATGCATGTTTTCCTTCACAGGGTTGTAATCATAATTAATACAGTTCTATATTTTGTATTTGTTGTTTAAAAGCTCTTTGTAAGCCTCACTTTAACGATTACATAATTTTCCAGACTGTGGTCATTCCATAATTTATATAACTAGTCTTGTTGCTGGCCTAGCTTTTCCCCCTTACCTGTTTTCTTGTTATGGCTCATGTACATATAGTTTTTACTGTCCGAAGTAAGATTTCATTAGGATAGATTCCTAGAAGGGAATTACTGGGTCAAAGGGCCTGGGGATGATGTTTGGCTCCATACTTATGTGTCCAGTTTGCTTTCTGGAAGAGCTGTGCAAATTTTCAGTGCTCCTAACCTAGATGGATGTGCCCATTTCATCCAACCTGGCCAGCATAGAATAGTATCATTAAAAAATAAAAATGAACTCCATCACTGTTCTAATTATTTGATGGAAAATATTACCTTATTCTTGTCTCAGGGTACATTTTAAAATTATAAATAAGGTTGGCTGATTTTTCTTTCTAATCTTTTTTTCTCTTCTTTTTTCTTTTTTTCCTGTTCTTTCTTTTGTTTTTCGTTTGTTTTTTGGTGGGTTTTTGTTTTGGTTTTTGGTTTTTGGGTTTTTTTTTTTTTTGGTTTTGGTTTTTTGCCTAATTAGGTTTTCTCTTTTCTGGACTGTCGGTTCAGGGCTGAATTTTTTTTTTAAGCTTTTTTTTTTTTTTTTTTTTTTTTTTTTTTTTTTTTTTTAAATAAGCAACCAGAGGCAGCTCTCCTTGAGGGTGAAGCCGCCTCCCAGTCTTCCCTCCCCCTTTGCCACCCTCCCCACCCCCCACAGTTCCTTCCACCAGGTCCAGTGACAATTGGATGATGCAGCCTTGATAATCATCCGATTCCAGAATGGGTGGCTGCATTCCTTTTCTGAAGGCAGCAAGGACACTGTGTCCCAGAATTATGCCCCCTTTGCTGTTATTGCCCGCTTTCATTTTTTTAGTGAACGTCCTGGGAGGAGCCCCAGGACACAATCCGGACCGCAGGACGAAGATGATATCAATACACAGTCTGTCGGAGCTGGAGCGTCTGAAGCTGCAAGAGACTGCTTACCACGAACTCGTGGCCAGACATTTCCTCTCTGAATTCAAACCTGACAGAGGTGAGCCGGCCCGGAGCGTGGCGTCCCCGCCTTCGGGTGAGCGGACCCCCGGGCGAGATGGGCAGAGTCTGGGGCCCAGGAGGGTGGGAGGGGCTCCCGCTCCCATCGCCGGCGCCCAGACCACCGAGGAAGCGGGAGTTGAGAGGTGTTTGAGTAGTGGGAGAGGGCAAGATTAGTTGAGTTGGGTTGAAGCCTGGGGGGCTCGAGGGGCGGTCAGACAGCCAGGTGGACGGAGGGCAGGTGAAGAGCCTGACGCACCAGGTGCGGTGCGCGAAAGAGTCAGAGGGAGGCGGTGGCGCAGAGGGACACTCTGAGAAGGGACCAATACGCACAGAGACCGCGCGCTCGAGAGACGGCGAGTTCAGGGAGACATCGAGACAGTGGGAGAGACCAGCGCCAATCCCGGCTCAGAGCGGGAGGGCTGTGCGGGCGCGGGAGCGTGGCGGGAGGTGCGTTGCGCGCGCTGCCCACCTCAGCCCGCTGCGGGGGAGCGAGCGGGACAAAGCCCTGGATGGGGTCCGAGCGTGTGGGGAGCGGGTCAGGGGTACTTGCGGACTCGGTGGCCCAGGGGAGGTGGGAGGAGGCGCGCGGGCCCAGGGGCCCCCCCCTGCGGCGGTGAAAAGGGCGGGGGCGGTGGGCTCGCCAGGCGCGCGCAGCGGGAGCGGCCTCAGGGCGCCACGAGAGGGTCGAGGAGACCCCGCCGCGGGGGTCTGAGCGCCGCGATGGCGCAAGTCGGGGTTTCTCGGGCTGCGGCTCGTGAAGCCGACGGCAGCCGGGGCGCGAGCGCGCGCGCGGGAACTTGGAGACCCCTACTTGCTGCCGCGGCGCAGGTGGAGCCCCTCCCCTAGCCTGTTGCTCGGTTCCGGCGCCTCAGAGCCCGCAGTCGATGCCTGAAGCCTGGTGTGGAGCTACTGCCGTGCTCGACACGGTGTGCGGTGCGCACGCGGCGCCTCCAGTCGTCTGATCCGGTTCAATTCTTAGAGACCCAGGTGTGATAGATAGGCTTGTTCCCGTTGTCAGACGGGGAAACTGAGGCTGGGAGAAAGCACAACACTTGGAGCGTGCTGGATCGGACTGTTTGCCATCCTCCTCCCGGCGGATCCATACACTGAGATGTTTTCGACATTTATTAAATCCTTTTTGTGTGAGCGTGCGTGTCTTTTCTCTTTCTCTTTCCATAGCTCTACCTATTGACCGTCCAAACACCTTTGAGAAGTGGTTTCTGATTCTGAGAGGACAGCAGAGGGGTGAGGGGCTTTCTGACTTTTCTTAGGAACTAAATGGGCTGCTGACCCCCCATATTGCGCCCCTCGCTACTGGAGGCTGGGCGGTGCCCTCTGCTGCTGGGGGTCCACCGCCCCAACCCCCTAGGGGATGATTTCAGGAAATGGCGCACTAGCTTCAGACACGCAGCGGTCCTAGCTGATCTGCCTAAGCCTTCCCGGTGCACCCACTCCAGACAGATCGCCTAGAAGAAACTGCCCTCACTGTTCCGAGGCTGGCCCCTCCTGGCAGGGCTCAAGGCAGGGACCTTGAGCTCCGTCGGGGTAGTTTGAGTGGAGCTGCGTCCTTCCGCCACACCATTGCAGGGTTTTGTTTTTTGTTTTTGTTTTTTTTTTTTTTTTGTCGCTCCCCGGGGAGGGGCGCTGTGGGTCTGGAGGGGTGGGGTTGGCGGCGGGCGGTTGCTTAGAAGTGTGGGTGCCACAGCCCCTGCAGTTCCTCCATATTTAAGCGCTGCGGAGCGTTGACGTTTCTCATTCTTTCTCTCCCTGGCTTCCCAGTCGTATCTCTGAAGACATTTGGCATTCGTCTGGAAGAGGTGCTGGTGAATGAGCTTACCCGCCGCAAGCATCTTGAACTAACAGCCGCGATGCAGATTGAAGAATCCACAGGCCAGGCTGCGGGCCGTCGTCGGGGAAATGTGGTGCAAAGGATGTTTGGCCGCATCAGGCGCTTTTTCAGTCGCAGGCGGGATGAGCCCTCCTTGCCCCGGGAGTTTACTCGCCGTGGGCGTCGAGTGAGTTAAAGGTTCAGGCCGTGGTTCAGGCGGTGGCCCTAAGGCATCCAGAGATGCGGGGTGAGGGAGGGGGCGGCAGGAAGATCAAGACCTGGGTCCTCAGAGGAAGGCGGGAGATGAACGGGACATGTTGGAGGGGTGTAATTGGCTTGCCACGGAGAGACTGCCTCCTGTTATGAATGTAACGCAATCCTCCGGGAGGTCTGAAGGGACCCTCCTGCCCCCCCCCCATTTTTAAGATAGTCTGGGTTTCTCCACAGGGTGCAGTCTCTGTGGACAGCCTGGCTGAACTGGAGGACGGGGCTCTGCTGCTGCAGACCCTGCAACTTTCCAAGATTTCCTTTCCAATTGGCCAGCGACTTCTAGGATCCAAAAGGAAGATGAGCCTCAATCCGATTGCTAAACAAATCCCCCAGGTTGTTGAGGCTTGCTGCAGCTTCATTGAAAAACATGGTAAGGGGACCTGGAAATGATGTCTAAATCAATGTAGGCAATTAAAGGGAAAGAATGGTGTTCTAGAAAAGGGGAGAAAAAAGAGGTCATGTGGTCAAGGATGGGAACATTCCCCTGCCCCCAGTTGGTGTTGGGATTCAGCTGGGGAAAGGGGAAATGCGGTGGGGAAGGGGACCAGAGATACTTAGCATCCCTTGGTCTTTTCTTTCAGGCTTAAGCACGGTGGGGATTTTCACCCTGGAATACTCAGAGGAGAGAGTGCGTGAGGTAAATTGGTTATGTTTATACTTATGTTCCCTGACTGAGGGAAAGCAGGTGGGGGTGTGTGTGGGGTTCTTCCCTCCCCCCCCCCAGACCTGGGGGAGTTTCATGCTTGGAGTGTGTGTTGGGGGCCAATGAAACTATTCTTTCTAGCCCCTCAGGCACACCATATTGCCAGCTACTTCCACTGAAGCTTGAGGCAGAAGGTGGCCTGTGGTGGGCAGGTCAGAGGATCCATGTATTCTCTCCCTTTTTCCTAGCTCCGTGAAGAATTTGATCAAGGGCTTGACGTCGTGTTGGATGACACTCAGAACGTACATGATGTGGCTGCACTCCTCAAGGAGTTTTTCCGTGACATGAAGGACTCTCTGCTGCCAGATGATCTGTATATGTCCTTCCTTCTGACAGCAAGTAAGTCTTTTGCTTTCCCTTTTCAGGCAAGGAAAGTAAGTAGTATGGGGGTGTGGGGGTCTCGGGACAAAGCTCTGGCTGCAGGACCCCAAAGAACTAAAACAGAATAAACACCAGAAGATGAAAACACCTATCCAGATTGCTTTTCTTGCATCTCTTCATATTCCATTGTAAGTCTATTGTTTGGAAATTTCTCTAGAGTTTCTTGAAGCTTTGTGTGCCTCTCAGGGCAAAGAAAAACCTAGGTTCTATAGAAGGGGTCTGATTTTGATGGGATCACTTTCTTGCTTTTAGGGTTCTTGAGCTCAAGTACTTTGGGAATGAGCAAAGACAAGATGCCTGGGTTCTTTCTCCATAGCTTTCCTTAGTTTTCAAGCATCATCACATCTCTCTTGATACCAGGTTGCTGCCAAGGTTAGACCCCTGAGCCAGCCCTTGTTTTCCTTCTTCTAGCTCTAAAGCCACAGGATCAGCTTTCTGCCCTGCAACTGCTGGTTTATCTGATGCCGCCTTGCCATAGTGACACCCTGGAGCGTCTGCTGAAGGCCCTGCATAAAATCACTGAGAATTGCGAGGACTCCATTGGCATTGATGGACAATTGGTAAAAACAAAACAAAACAAACAACAACAAAAAACGGCTCTGGAAAAGAGTTATGAGAGTAGTAGGGGATGTGTGTGGGAGTATATGAGAGACAGAGACATACAGTAGGAGAGGGAAACAAGAACAAAAAGAGACAGTTATAATTTTGTCATTTCCATCAGCACCTCAGGGTTGAGCACTTTCTGTTTTCCTTTTCATAGGTTTCAGGCAACCGTATGACTTCTACCAATTTGGCTCTGGTGTTTGGATCTGCTCTGCTGAAGAAGGGAAGATTTGCCAAGAGGGAGTCCAGGAAGACAAGACTGGGGATTGACCACTATGTTGCTTCTGTCAATGTGGTCCGTGCCATGATTGATAATTGGGATATCCTCTTCCAGGTAAATGGAACCTCTGGACAAACTTACTTCACAGCTTTCTCTCTCTTATTCACGAGGCAAGGGAGAGATGTACATGCATCCTTGATGGTAGCCAAAGCAGGCAGCCACCAAATTTTCTAGAAATTCCTCCTGCATTAGATGGTTATGGTGCCTTCAGTCCTAGGTACCTGATAGAGATGAGTCTAAATTTAAAATGTCATATAATAAAGGCTAACATTGCTCATTTTACCCTCAGGTGCCTCCCCATATTCAGAAGCAGGTTGCTAAGCGCGTGTGGAAATCCAGTCCTGAAGCCTTGGATTTTATCAGACGCAGGAATTTGAGGAAGATCCAGTGAGTGTTTTGTTGGTTTGTTTAAGCTTAGCCTGAAGAGCATTGCCTGTGGGGTTTCTAATCCCAGACCACCATCGTGTTAGACAATCTAAGTATAAAAAACTGACTTGCTTTTTAAAATTCATTCCCATCCAGGAGTGCACGCATAAAGATGGAAGAGGATGCTTTACTATCTGATCCAGTGGAAAATTCTGCTGAAGTCCGGGCTGCTGTCCTTGCTCAGAGCAAGCCCTTTGATGAAGGTCAGTTCCCTGCTGGAGGTCAGGCCCTTGGTGAAGGTCAGTCCCTTGGTGAAGGTCAGGCCCTTCCTGAAGGCCAGTTCCTTGCTGAAGATCAGCTCCTTGGGGAAGATGAGTCCTCTGAGGAAGATGAGTCCTCTGAGGAAGATGTGTCAGTCCATGAAGAGCTAGTATTTGAGTATCTCAATCAAGGGATAGTCTTTGGGGAAGTTCAAGGTCTCGAGATCCCAAATGACCTTGAGATTCAAGGCCCACATCTTGAAGGCATCCCAGAGCTTGATGAAGAAGATGATGATGACAATGACGATGATGACAATGATGATGATGATGATACCCTGAATTTTGATGATCTTCCTCCCCTTGAAGATATTCTAGACCCTGATGATGAAGTTCCTGAACTCATTGAAATCCCAGACTTTGAAGAAATACCATATTTTGATATGGTCCCAGACCCCGAAGGAGCCCCAGATATGCAAGAAATCCCAAATCTTGGAGAAAACCCAAACTCTGACCTTGAAGAAGGACCAAATTTTGAAGATAACCAAAGTCTTGACCTCGCACAAATTCCTTATTTCCATGTAATCCCAAACAACGAAGTCCCAGACACCAATGTAATCACAGACCACACAGATGCTTCAGGTAATGATGAAAACCCAGACTCTGAAGAAGATCCCAATCTTGAAGAGGTCCCAGCTCTTGACGAAATCCCAAATGATGAATTCTCAAATGCTGAAGAAATTCCAGACCATGAAGAAACCCCAGAGCTCAATGGGATTTCAGATTCTGACGAAAACCTTGATTTTGAAGAAGTCCCAGCTCTTCAAGTGGTGCCAAGCCCTGAAGAAGCCCCTGGGGGTCATGAAATCCTAAATCACAAAGAATCCCTGGAGAGTAATGGACTCTCAGACTCTGAAGAAGATCCCCACCTTGAAGAGGTGCCAACTTTTGATGGAGTTCCAAATGATGAAGAAACCTCAGTTACTGAAGAAATTCCACATCAGGAAGAAACTCCAGAAGACTCCAACTCTGAAGAGGTCGCAGCTCTCCATGTGGCAACAAGCCCTGAAGATGTGTCTGATTTTGATGAAATTCAAGACCAAGAAGAATCTTCAGATGTGAGTGAGGTCCCAAACAGTGAAGAAGCCTCAGATGCTGAAGAAATCTCAGAACACAAAGAAGCCTCTGATGCCAGTGCAATCCCAAGCTCTAAAGAAAGCCTCAATCTTGAAAAAGACTTAGTTCTTACTATGGTTCTAGAACCTGAGGATGCTCAAGTTCACAACAAAATTTCCATTTCTCAGAAAGACAAAGCCAACACCTTTGAAGAGGATGAAGTTAGCAATTTGGTTCCAGAACCTGAACAAATGTCCATTCTCAGCACAATTCCAGACCCTCAGCCAGACCTGGCCGTCAGTCTTGCAGAAATCATGAATGTGGAAGCTGTCCCAATGCCTAACGATCTTGGATCCAAACAATTTTGGAGTCCAAAGGCAATCCATAAAGAAGATGCAGATGTTACATTTCCTGAAGATACAACCCTCCTTAAAAATAAGTCTTGGCCTGGCCAAGTCATGAACCACAAGTCTTCCCCAGAGTCATTGATGACTGACACCTGTTTTCTCCCCTCCATGAAGTGCTGTAAACTTCCAGCTCCAACTTTGTTACTCATTTGCTTAGTGAAATTAGTCAGGTTGCTTATAGGGTGGTGGTGGTTGTTAGGAGGCCACCCTCTTCCCCGCCTTCCTGGTGGTGGTGTCCGTTTGCTCTGAGCACAGGGTATCTGTCTCACTCTTTCTGTTCTTTAACTCACCCCTACCCCCAACACCTTCCACAGTGGGCCTAGATTTAGAGATCTATATTCTACTGTTAGGCTGCAGTTTCCTTAACATGTCAAATGGGGATACTCATTCCTATCCTAATTTCTTGCCTTGTATTGTATTTGAAGGGCTAAATTAGGTCTTAGTCCCTTGGGTGCTGTGCAAAATATAAAGTCTAGAAACATAAGGAGTTAACATTGTTACTATTTTCCAGGTTCCTCTGAGGAGCCAGCTGTGCCTCCCGGCACTGCCCGTTCCCATGACGATGAGGAAGGAGCGGGTAACCCCCCCATTCCAGAGCAAGACCGCCCATTGCTCCGTGTGCCCCGGGAAAAGGAGGCCAAAACTGGCATCGGCTACTTCTTTCCTTAGATGTTTTTCCTTCTATAAGGTGCCGGACAGGGGAAAAGGGTGGGGGTAGACCTGGGATGTCACAGGAAACATTGAGGAGAATGTTGAAGGTAAAGATCTGAGGGTAAGAAGGATTTCCACCTGATGCTCGGGTCAGGCTGAGAATTCCAAACACACTGCCAGCCCCTTCACTGGGGATGTTTGGTCCCTTTAGCCAGCAAAAGCAGAGATGTTTCCGTGTCATGCCCAGGCTCCCTGGTGCTACCTTGCCTTTCTCTTTTACCCCTGATCTTGGCTTTTCCACAGTGCAGCCCTTCCTTTAATTGATGTGACATTTGTGGTAAATACCTTCTCCCAGAGAAGCTCACAAATCTCGAGGTGCTTTCCCTCCCCCCAAAAGGGAATTGCATGTTTTTCCTGACTTTCCTTCCCTCCTCCCGAGAGCTCAATTGGAAAGGCCCTCAAGAGGCATGCTAGGACGTAGGTCAGCCTATTGATAGCTGACAAAAAAATTAATGCTAGACCATGTCACACCAACTCATAGCCATGTCCCCGCAGCAACTCCACCTCAGGATTTCCTCCCCCTAAATTATTTAGACCAATGGTTCATACAACAGCCAATCCCAAAATTCTGTGCAGTTTGGCTCAGGTCATGCTAACAGGGAAACCTCAAGTGTAAGCCTAACTAGCCTTCTGGGATCAAAAGTTAGAGGAAAAATTTGATTTTATTACCTAGATCTGTTTTACAGACAACTGGAGTTAACATCCTGTTGTCAGCAAAACAACTAGTTAGGTAGAAACACATAGTTCCAAGTAGCTAAAGTCACCTGATTATAAATGTTCTTAACTATCGTCTCTGTAGTTCCTCTATGCAGGACGGTACAAATTTGCGGGACATGCTCTGGTAACACACAGATATGGGTTATGTACGACATCCAAAATTATAGCTGATATTGATGGGTAACAACTGCTAAGGTCCATAGAATGGAGAATGTATTGTATTGAGGGATAGAAATTGATCACACAATGGGTAACAACCGCAGAGCTCGAAGATTTGTGATTGTTAAAACTTCTCTGGCATTTAATCATTAATAAACATCTGTATTGTGACAGCAGCATATTCATGGCTTACTCTGTGTGTGTCTTTTTTTTAATTTGAAAATTGTGTTGGTGAGTTGGGAAGCTCTGATTGGAGCTGAAAAGGAAAGAGAGGTAGGAAGAGGAATAAAAGAGAGGGGTGACATGGAATAATGGGATGGAGAGGAATGGAATAAAGCAAAGGGGGAGATGTGGAATAAAGGGGAGGGGTAATGAGGACTAACTGGGTGAGATGACATGGAATAAAGGGGAGGGGTAATGAATAAAGGTGAAAGATGATGTGGAATAAAGGGATGGAGGTAATAAGGACAAGAGGGGAGGCGTGATGGGGAATAAAGAAGAGGTGATGAGGTATGAAGGGGAAGGGTGACGTGGGATAAAGGGATGGATGTGATGGGAAAAAGGAAGGTTATGGGTGATAAAAAGCAGGAGTGATACAGAATAAAGAGGTGGTGATGGAGAATAAAGGGGAAGGGTGGGTGACATGGAATGAAGAGGTGAGTAGTATGGGATAAAGAAGAAGAGGGTGATGGGCAGTAAAAACGAGTAAAATGGAAGACAGGAAAAGAGTTGTGGTTGAATAAAGAGAATGGAAAAGTTAAAGTAGAATAAATAGATAAAAGGGAGGGGTGATGGGAATAAAGGGGCAGAGGTGATGGGGTATGAAGGGAAAGGGTATGTGGGATAAAGGAGAGGGCATGATGTGGGATAAAGGGGTGAATGTGATAAGTACAAAAGGTGTTATGGTGAATAAAAAGCCAGGGTGATGGGGAATAAAGAAGCAGTGATGGGAAATAAAGGGGAGAGGAAGGTGACATGGAACAAAAGGGAGGGGGATATGGATGAAAGGGAGGGATGATGGGGTGTAAAGGGGAGGAAGTGATGGAGTATGAAAGGGAAGGGTGTTGTGAGATAAAGGGATGGAGGTGATGGGGACAAACGGGGGTATGGGGAATAAAGAGGGGAATAAAGAGGCAGAGGTGATGGAGAATAAAGGGGAGAGGGAATATGGGTGGAGAGGAAGAGGGTGACAGGGTGTGACAGGGTGTTGTTGAATAAAGGGAATGGAAGAGTTAAAGTAGAATAAATGGGATAAAAGGGAGGGTGATAGGGAATAAAGGGGCAAAGGTAATAGGTTATGAAGGGGAAGGGTGTTAAGGGATAAAGGGGAGGGGTGATGTGGGATAAAAGAGTGGATGTGATGAGGACAAAACGGGGGTTATGAAGATTAAAAAGAAGGGGCGATGAGAATAAAAAGCTGGAGATGATGGGCAGGTGACATGGAATAAAGTGGAGGGACATGGGATAAAAGGAGGGAGGGGTGATGGGGAATAAAAGGGAGGGGAAACATGGGATAAAGAGAAAGGGGGAGTAAAAAGGAGTAAAATGGAAGACAGGGGAAGAAGTGTAGTTGAAAAGCTCAAGTAGAATAAATGGTTAAGGAAGAATGAAGGAGAAGTAGGGGCAAAATGAAGCTTAAGAGGAGGACCTCTAAAGGGGGAAAGGAGAGGAATAAAGACTGCTAGATGTTCTCCACTGAGAAATTCCCCTTGGTCTTGTGAAAAATGAAAACCTGAAAACATCTGGAAATCTGTGATTTTTAGGGGTAAGAGAAGAACATGTAGCGGTTTGATTGATGGAACCTCCAACCTTTTTTGAAAACTTAAGGCTTCATGACATGCTTGGAAAATTCCCATATCTGGGACAGGGCCCCAGAAAGTGAAGTGTTGTGTATTTTTATTTTTGTACACTTCGCTTTAGGATATATCCTGTGTAGAGTTTTACAGAGAGCAGAAATGTCATATTGGCTCCCTCCCATAATAATTATAATCATTATGATGATAGTTGACACATATTGAGTTCTTCCGAAGTGTCTGCCACTGGGTTTGAAGTTTTACATGCTTCATTTTATTTAATATTCACTAATCTATGAGATACATGCTACTGTATTCCTCATTTTTGTCTTGAAGAAAATGAGATACAGAGAGGCTGATAATCTGCCCAAATGACACATCTGGTTAGTGGAAAACAACCAGTGTCCAAAGCTGGAGTGTTTAACCACTAGATCGTGTTGGGGCATCTATTTTAGAATTCTTCCTCTGACAAGAAGTTGCACAGTGATATCTTTGGGCAGTTTTTTTGGATGGGATTTGCACTTCAAGAAGCAAGTTTCATGTTCTTTCCTCCAAGGTCCTTCTCTCTAGATAGGACAAGATGCTAGACAATAACTGCTATGTCAGGTGGATCCTAGCATTTCTATCTAGGGCCCATAGATATTAAAGCCAGTGGGAGATACAGAGCTCATGAATTTCAACTCTTTTGTTACATAAATGGTCACACAAGGTCTTCTATTGGGAAACAACTTGCTTGAGGTCAGAGATCTGGATTAATATTCAGATAAACATCCTGACTGCCATACCCAGAATTTTATGGGACTACATAGTAAAATGTGTCCCCAGAAGAGTTTGTCTGTTCTGTCCCCACTCAGCTTAAAAACCAACACACAAGCCAGCTAATAAGCAGGAAAATAGATTGTTTCAAAACATTCCCTTTTACTGCTTGGCCTTCCCTGAAACCAGGTTTTTTCCTAATCTTATTGTTTTCCTTACTTTCTTCCCCGGTGCTGATTGCTAACCAGAGGGTATGAGCTGAGAGTGGTGAGTAGATGTGGGTATTATCTCCACTATTCCCCATACTCTAAGGGCAATTTTAATAGGCTTCTTCAACACTCCAAGTCCTGTCCTCATCCTAGGTAGACCTCATCAATAACCACATGGAAGACCGATCCCACACACTCTGACTTCACCACCCTGCCCTTTCACTTCTTAGCACTTCAACCACCCCCAGCCACTTGGCGTCACTGGGGATAACGGGACTTCTGAAGACTCAAGTTCAATATCCCACTGTGACTCGAATTTCCTAACAGTGGCTGGGTCCTGTGTCATCTGTTATTTGGCCTCATTGAGGTGCCCAATACCGTAAGCCTTTTCTTTCCTCTATTTAGTTTCTTATCCAGCCACATGTCAAGGCATATTGATATAGAGTTGACCACATCTTCAACCCCTTGCCCTCCAAATACCACATCTGTGTTAGTTAGTCTCAACTTTGAGGTCCTCTGAAAATCTGATCTCTTCAATCTCATAATGACCACTGTGGTGCATCTAATAGAATTTCCAGCATGAGCTGGTTCCTCAGGCCACTCAGCAATCTTTTCATATGCCCCAGGTCATCTCCTTCTCTAATTCTTTTCTTATTCATATTCCATTTCTACATTATTCCCATTAAATAACAGCCCTTTTGACTCTAACTCACCTCAAATACATCCTCTCTTCTGCCTTTTTTCTGGGTTTCTTTCCTCTTCTTTTCTTGTTTCTTTAGGTAGGAACTTACATTACAGTTTTTCTGTTTTCTAATGTAAATATTTGGTACTTTCACAGTGTACCACAAGTTTTGATATGTCATATTTTCATTCTGTTCAATGTATTTTTTATTTCCCTTGAGACTTTCTTTCTCCTTGACTCATGGATTATTTAGAAGGTTAGTTTCATTTCCAAGTGTTTTAAAAGCTTTCTCTTATCTTTCTGTTATTGATTTGTAGTGCTGTCTGGCTGACCTGTTGTAGGTGGAATTCCTTTTGATCTAGAGGAAGAATGAGCCTTCCTAGGTTACCTTCTGTTGCTAAAATGAAGCTGGCATTCAGGAATTGGCAGGTCTGGGTTACCTCTTTCTGTTGGGTGAGAAGACATAGGATGTCTTGATACTGTCCTGTTTCTCCAGTCCTGGGATCCCAAACCAGTACAGTACACCTTCCTCCTTCATCTTTCAGAATTCGCCTTCAGTTTGCTCTGAAGTTATTTCCAGGGTTTATAGTTGTACTTAGCAGGAAGGAGCTTGGGCAAAAAGGTCCATGTGATCTTGTCCTGAGCGGAAGTCTCCTGGATATTTTTTTAAAAAATGTTTTTAGATATAATTTCCATATTATACAATCTATAATTTAGAGTTTATAATTCACTATGTTAAGTGTAGTCACAGAGCTGTGCAAATGTTGCCATAATTTATTTAGTCTTATTTTCAACACTCCAAAAAGCAACTACATACCAATTGACAGTCACTCTCTATACTCCCCCTCTCCAACCCTAGGCAAACATTAAATTACTTTCTATCTCTGCATACTTTTCCTATTCTGGCCGTTTCATGTAAATGGAATCATAGAATGTGTGATATGTTGCTTCTTTCATGTAGCATTATTTTCCAGTTTCATCCATATGATAGCAGGCATCAGAACTTCATTCCTTTTTAATACCAAATAACATTTTATTATATGGATGTACCATATTTAATTTGCACATACCTACTAAATAACATTTTTCATATTTTGCCCCATCTTTTGATCATATTTCTGTCCAAATATTCTCCTTATTTTTGACTGAGTTTTTTGATAGAGATTTGAAAATTCTTTATTCATTCTGGATTATTTCTCTCCGGTCTGTGAATTATCTTTCAATCTCTTAACAGAATCTTTCAAAGAGCAGAAGTTTTTTATTTTAATGAAGTTCTGATCATCATGTTAAAAATTTTTAAGATCTTACTATTGGTGTCATTTGTAAGAATTTTGCCTATCTTCAAATCATTAAGCATTTCTTCCAAAGCCTACACTGTAATGAGGAGATGAGGAGCCTAGGGCACAAAATATTTGATATAGGAGGATCTCACTTGAAAATTGTGCAAATCCCAGAGAGTGAGAAGATCCTTCAGTTTTACACCCTAGGCCCCCTACTGTTTTCTGGTATGTTTATTCCATTAAGTTTTATAGTTTTATTAATCCAACATCAGTTGAAAGCCACATGAGTTGTTTCCCCTTTATCTTATCATAAGTAAGGCTGGTATGAAATGTATGTACAAATTTTTGTGTGAAGATATGGTTTTATTTCTCTTAGGTATTATACCTAGGAAGGGAGTTTCTGGGTCATAAAGCAACTCTATTTTTAACATTTTTGAGAAACTATCAAACTTTTTTTCAGACATGGCAAACATTTATTTTAACGTGTAATTTCTCAGTTGTGAACCTATAGCTAATATTCTAAGTAGAATTTATTATGCTAAGTGAAATAAGTCAAGCAGAGAAAGACAATTATCATATGGTTTCACTCATATGTGGATCAATTTTTTAAAAAGTGACTGCTCCAATTTATATTCTTACAAGTGATGCACGAGATTTTCAATTTCTTTACATCCTTGCCAGCCATTTTTATTTTATTTTTATTATGTCTTTTTGATTACAGCCCTCCTATTGGTGTGAATCATTTCTCATTGTGGTTTTGATTTGTATTTCTCCAAAGTCTAGTGATACTAATTAGTGTAATATATCATATTAAGAAAATAAAAATAAAAGTTATGTTTTTAGTTTTTATTTTTCTGTCCACAATTTATTTTTAGTTGATTTTGTATGTACTGTGAGGTATGGATTGAAGTTCAATTTTTTGTCTTCCACATGTATTCACATTTTCTAGAACCATTTATTGAAACGACTACAATAATAATTTTTCATTCTTTTTGTGTATTTTTCTGCTTTTTTTCCTGTGTCTGATGGTTCTGTTTTCTTTTATGTCAGTATCATCTCTCTCTCTCTTTTTTTAAGATTTTATTTATTTATTTGACAGAGAGAAATCACAAGTAGATGGAGAGGCAGGCAGAGAGAGAGAGAGAAGCAGGCTCCCTGTTGAGCAGAGAGCCCGATGCGGGACTCGATCCCGGGACCCTGAGATCATGACCTGAGCGGAAGGCAGCGGCTTAACCCACTGAGCCACCCAGGCGCCCCAGTATCATCTCTCTTGATTGCTGTAGAATTTCCCCCCAGCTTTATTGAGATATAGCTGACTTATAACACTGTGTATGTTTCAGGAGTGCAATGTGGTAATTTGATACATATATAATGCAAAGTATTTACCGCAACAAGGTTAGTTAACACATCCTTAACACCACATACTTACCATTTCGTTGTTGTGTGGTGGTGGTTGTGGTGGTGAGAATATTGAAGCTCTATTCTCATAGCAGCTTTCAAGTATACAACAGAGTATTATAAACTGTATAAACTGTTTGCATCATGCTGTACAATAGATCCCTGGAACTTAATCATTTTATAATTGGAAGTTTGTGCCCTTTGATCAGTACCTCCCTATTTTCCACCCCTCAGCTCCTGCAACCATGATTTTAATCTGTTTCTATGAGTTTGATGTTTTTAGATTCTACGTATAAATGAGATCATACAATATTTGTCTTTCTCTGTTTGACTTACTTTACTTAGCATAATGCCCTCAGGGTGCATCTGTGTTGTTGCAAATGGCAGGATTTCCTACTTTTCTTATGGCTGAATTTTTATACATATATATTCATATATTATATATTTAATATATAATTATATATTATATATAATATACTTACATACACATATATAGAAAATAAACATTATTATACATAATATATAATTTAATATATATTTTTAGTTTTATATGTATTATAGATATAGCTTTAGTTTTCAGTAGCCTTGCCTTTCTGTCAGATTTATCTGTAAACATTTCACATTTAGAACATTTATCTCCCCCCAAAAGAAAACTTATACACATTTACAGACACTCCCCATTTCTCCTTAGCCCTCAGCCCTTAGGCAGCTCCTAACCTAAGCTCTATCTCTATAAATTTACCCATTGCAGTCATTTTCTATATAGGGAACCTCACAATATGTGTCCTTTGTGACTGCATTGTTTTACTTCACATAATGTTTTCAAAGTTGACCAATATTGGATTATATATAAGTACTAGATTCGCTTTTTATGGGCAGTAAGTATTCTATATCATGGACATATTGCACTTTATTTATCCCTTCAATAGCTTATGGGCATTTGAGTTGTTTCCACTTTTGACAGCTGTGACTAATGCTACTATGAACACTTTAGTGCAATTTTTTGTGTGGACACATGTTTTTATTTCTCTGGGGTCAATACATAGGAGAGGAATGTAGGGGTCAAGTAGAAACTCTATTTTTAATACTTTGAGGCGATGTCACACTGTTTTCCAAAGTAGCTGCATCATTTTCTCATCCCACCAGCAATGTACAAGGTTTCCAATTTCTTCATATTCTTGCCAATATTGTAATTTCTTATTTTTTTTAAAATTACAATCATCCTGGTAGGTGTGAAATGACATTTCATTGTGCTTTTGACTTACATTTCCTTAATGACTCACGATACTGAACATCATTTCATGTGTTTGCCATTTACGTATATTCTTTAAAGAAATGTCTTTTTAAAGTCTGCCTATTTATATATAAATATATATATATATTTTTTTTTATTGAGAGGCATACAGAGAGAGAGAGATAGAGGGAAGCAGGCTCCCTGCTGAGCAGAGAGCCCCATGTGGGACTCGATCCCAGGACCCCGAGATCATGACCCGAGCCGAAGGCAGCGGCTTAATCCACTGAGCCACCCAGGCGCCCTATAAATATATTTTTTGTTTCAAGTTTTTATTTAAAGTCTACCTAGTCAGGAGCACTTGGGTGGCTCAGCTGTTTAAGCAATTTCTTTCTGCTCAGGTCATAATCCTGGAGTCCCAGGATGGAGTTTCATATCTGGCTCCCTGCTCAGTGAGGAGTATGTTTCAGCCTATTTATACATAAATATATTTTTTGTCTCAAGTTTTTATTTAAAGTCTACCTAGTTAGGAGCACCTGGGTGGCTCAGCTGTTTAAGCAACTTCTTACCCTCAGGTCATAATCCTGGAGCCCCAGGATGGAGTCTCATGTCTGGCTCCCTGCTCAGTGGGGAGTATGTTTCTCCTTCTGACCAATCCCTTCTTGTGCTTTCTTTCACTCATTCTCTCTCTCAAGTAAAAATAAATAAATAAATAAGTAAATAAATTCTAACTAGTCAACATACAGTGCACTATTATTTTCAAGAGTACAATTTAGGGATTCATCATTTACATAAAACATCCAATGCTCGTCACAACAAATGTCCTCCTTAATACCCATCATCCACCCACCACCCTCCCGCCGCAACCCTCAGTTTGTTCTCTCTAGCTAAGAGTCTATTTTATTATTTAGTTTATGATTTGCTTCTCTCTCTGTTTTCCTTTTCTCTATGTTCATCTGTTTTGTTTCTTAAATTACACATATCAGTGAAATCATGGTATTTGTCTTTCTCTGATTGACTTACTTCATTCAGCATAATACACACTCTAGCTCCATCCACGTTGTTGAAAATGGCAAGATTTCATTCAAATGGTGCTGGGAAAACTGGACAGCAACATACAGAAGAATGAAACTGGACGACTTTTTTATACTACACACAAAAATAAATTCAAAATGAATAAAAAAAAAACCTCCTAAATATGAGACAGGAAGCTATACAAATCCTTGAGATCACTGGCAGCAACCTCTTTGGCCTCAACTGTAGCAACTTCTTACTAGACATGTTGCCAGAGGCAAGGGAAATAAAAAAAAATAAACTATTGGGAGCTCATTAAGGTAAAAAGCTTGGGCCTAGAGAAGGAAACAACAAAACTAAAAGGCAACTTTCAGAATAGGAGAAAATATTTGTAAATTACATACTTGGTAAAGGGTTAGTACCCAAAATCTATAAAGAATTTATCAAACCTCAACACCCAATAAACAAATAATCCAGTTAAAAAATGGGTAGAAGATACAGACATTTTTTTCCAAGGAAGCTATCCAGAGAGCCAACAGACCATGAAAAGATGCTTAACGTCACTCATCATCTGGAAGATATAAATGAAAACTACAATGAGATACTTTGCACCTGTAAGAATGGCTAAATTTAACAACATAGGAAACAACAGATGTTGGCAAAGATGGAGAGAAAGGGGAGATCTCCTGCACTGTTAGTGGGAATGCAAGCTGATGCAGCCACTGTGGAGAACAGTATGGAAGTTCCTTAAAAATTAAAAATAAGGGTGCCTGGGTAGCTCGGTAGTTAAGCATCTGCTTTTGGCTCAGAGGCCCACATTCAGCTCCCTGCTCAGTAGGAAGCCTGCTTCTTTCTCTCTCACTCCCCCGCTTGTGTTCTCTCTTTCTGTCAAATAAATAAAAAAAAAAACAACTTTAAAAAATCAAAAATTGAACTACCCTAAGAACCAGCAATTGCACTATTAGGTTTACACAAAGGAAACAAAAAGTACTAGTTCAAAGGGGCACATGCATCCCCATGTTTATAGTAGCATTATCTACAACAGCCCAAATGTATACACTGTTATATACATATGCAACGGAATATTTTTATATTTTATTTTCTTTTTTATTATTGAGATGTCAGTATTCTTTTTTTGAGATATAAGTATTCTTTTTAAATAGTAGATATATGTATCTTATAAAAAATATAAGTTTCATGTGTTTTTTCCCAACCTGTGGGTTATCTTCTCACTTTTATGATAATACTTAACTCTACAAAAGTTTTTAGTTTGTTTTTTTTTTAAAGATTTTATTTATTTATTTGACAGAGAGAGATTACAAGTAGGCAGAGAGGCAGGCAGAGAGAGAGAGAGGAGGAAGCAGGCTCCCTGCTGAGCAGAGAGCCCGATGCGGGACTCGATCCCAGGACCCTGAGATCATGACCCGAGCCGAAGGCAGCGGCTTAACCCGCTGAGCTACCCAGGCACCCAAGTTTTTAGTTTTGATGAAGTCTATTTGTTTTATCTTTTGTCACCTGTACTTTATTTTCATATTATTATTTTTTTACAATATAGAAAACTACACTTACTAAGTACTCATTCCCGTTCCAGGAACTCTGCTATGTACTTTGTATATATGGTCTCATTTAATTTTTTAAAAACCGTCATTAATTAAAAAAATACATTCTACAAATGAAGAACCAAGATTCAGGAAGATAACTAATTTACTCAAAGTCATAAGGTTAGCAAGTGATTAAACTGGAATTCAAAATCAGTAGATATTCAGTTTAATTTCTGCTGAATCCGTCTAAGTATTTTAGAAGGCCTCTTATTTTAAAAAAATAACCCTTGCTGATGGGGATTAAGAGTACACTTATCATAATAAGCACTGAGTAATGTATAGAATTGTTGAGTCACTATATTGTACACCTGAAACTAACATGACATTGTATACTAACATGACATTGTATGTTAACTACACTGGAATGAAAATTTTAAAATAATTTTTAAAAAACAGAAATAAAAAACCACCTGTTAACACCGAAATAATAAGAACTAAATCCTAAATTTTCTTCTAATAGCTTTGTAGTTTTAACTTGTGTTTATGTATGTGATCTATTTGAGTTAATTTTGGTGTATGGTGTGAGGTGGTAGTCTAATTTCATTTTTTTGTATATATATATTTGGTTGTCTCAGTAACATTTGCTGAAGAGACTATTCTAGGTCTGTTACTTAGTCTTGGAATCCTCATCAAAATCAGTGGACCACATGTGCAGAGTTATTTCCTGAATTTCAATTCTTTTCCATTGATCTATGTGTCTATCTTTTTGAGAATCATACTCTTGATCAGTATAACTTCGTAGTACATTTTGAAAATGGGAATTGTGAGTTGTCCAACTTTGGTCTACTTTGTCAAAATTGTTTTGGCTGCATTGAATACCTTGTGTTGCCATTTAAATTTTATGATGAGATTGTAAAATTCTAAAAAGCAGTCAGTTGAATTTTTTTTCCAATTTAATTATTTTCAGAAAAACAGTATTCATTATTTTTTCACCACACCCAGTGCTCCATGCAAGCCGTGCCCTCTATAATACCCACCACCTGGTACCCCAACCTCCCACCCCCCCGCCACTTCAAACCCCTCAGACTGTTTTTCAGAGTCCATAGTCTCTCATGGTTCACCTCCCCTTCCAATTTACCCAAATTCCCTACTCCTCTCTAACGCCCCTTGTCCTCCATGCTATTTGTTATGCTCCACAAATAAGTGAAACCATATGATAATTGACTCTCTCTGCTTGACTTATTTCACTCAGCATCATCTCTTCCAGTCCCGTCCATGTTGCTACAAAAGTTGGGTATTCATCCTTTCTGATGGAGGCATAATACTCCATAGTGTATATGGACCACATCTTCCTTATCCATTCATCCGTTGAAGGGCATCTTGGTTCTTTCCATAGTTTGGTGACTGTGGCCATTGCTGCTATAAACATTGGGGTACAGATGGCCCTTCTTTTCACAACATCTGTGTCTTTGGGGTAAATACCCAGGAGTGCAATTGCAGGGTCGTAGGGAAGCTCTATTTTTAATTTCTTGAGGAATCTCCACACTGTTCTCCAAAGAGGCTGCACCAACTTGCATTCCCACCAACAGTGTAAGAGGGTTCCCCTTTCTCCACATCCTCTCCAACACATGTTGTTTCCTGTTTTGTTAATTTTGGCCATTCTAACTGGTGTAAGGTGATATCTCAATGTGGTTTTAATTTGAATCTCCCTGAGGGCTAATGATGATGAGCATTTTTTCATGTGTCTGATAGCCATTTGTATGTCTTGATTGGAGAAGTGTCTGTTCATATCTTCTGCCCATTTTTTGATGTGTTTGTCTGTTTCGTGTGGGTTGAGTTTGAGGAGTTCATTATAGATCCTGGATATCAACCTTTTGTCTGTACTGTCATTTGCAAATATCTTCTCCCATTCCGTGGGTTGCCTCTTTGTTTTTTTGACTGTTTCCTTTGCTGTGCAGAAGCTTTTGATTTTGATGAAGTCCCAGAAGTTTATTTTCGCTTTTGTTTCCTTTGCCTACAGGATCCAACAGCACATTAAAAAGATTATCCACCATGATCAGGTGGGATTCATCCCTGGGCTACAAGGATGGTTCAACATTCGCAAATCAATCAATGTGATACAACAAATTAATATGAGAAGAGAGAAGAACCACATGGTCCTCTCAATTGATGCAGAAAAAGCATTTGACAAAATCCAACATCCGTTCCTGATTAAAACGCTTCAAAGTATAGGGATAGAGGGAACATTCCTGAACCTCATCAAATCTATCTATGAAAGACCCACAGCAAATATCATCCTCAATGGGAAAAAGCTTGCAGCCTTCCCATTGAGATCAGGAACAAGACAAGGATGCCCACTTTCACCACTCTTGTTCAACATAGTATTAGAAGTCCTAGCAACAGCAATCAGACAACAGAGAGAAAGAAAAGGTATCCAAATTGGTAATGAAGAAGTCAAACTCTCTCTCTTCGCAGATGACATGATTCTTTTTATGGAAAACCCAAAAGACTCCACCCCCAAACTACTAGAACTCATACAGCAATTCAGCAACGTGGCAGGATACAAAGTCAATGTGCAGAAATCAGTGGCTTTCTTATACACTAACAATGAAAATACAGAAAGGGAAATTAGAGAATCGATTCCATTTACTATAGCACCAAGAACCATAAGATACCTTGGAATAAACCTAACTAAAAAGGTAAAGGATCTGTACTTGAGGAACTATAGAACACTCATGAAAGAAATTGAAGAAGACACAAAAAGATGGAAGACCATTCCATGCTCTTGGATCGGAAGAATAAACATTGTTAAAATGTCTATACTGCCTAGAGCAATCTATACTTTTAATGCCATTCCGATCAAAATTCCACCGGCATTCTTCAAAGAGCTGGAGCAAATAATCCTAAAATTTGTATGGAATCAGAAGAGACCCCGAATCGCTAAGGAAATGTTGAAAAACAAAAATAAAGCTGGCAGCATCACCTTACCTGATTTCAAGCTTTATTACAAAGCTGTGATCACCAAGACAGCATGGTACTGGCATAAAAACAGACACATAGACCAGTGGAACAGAGTAGAGAGCCCTGATATGGACCCTCAACTCTATGGTCAATTAATCTTTGACAAAACAGGAAAAAATATACAGTGGAAAAAAGACAGTCTCTTCAATAAATGGTGCTGGGAAAACTGGACAGCTATATGTAGAAGAATGAAACTCGACCATTCTCTTACACCGTACACAAAGATCAACTCAAAATGGATAAAAGACCTCAACGTCAGACAGGAATCCATCAGAATCTTAGAGGAGAACATAGGCAGTAATCTCTTTGATATCAGCCACAGCAACTTCTTTCAGTCAGTTGAATTTTGATGAGGATTGAACTTGTATATCGATAACATGTTATGTATTCCTACCCATGAATATGGAACGTCTTTCCATTTATTTAGATCTCTTTTAATTTCTTTCAGCAAAGTTTTCTAGTTTACAAAGCATGTATCTTGTATGTTTTTTGTTAAAATTTATTCCTATGTATTTTCTTACTTTTGGTACCATTGTGGATGGAGCTGATTTCTTTTATTTTTTTATTTTTAAATTAACATATAATGTATTATTGTACAGGCCTGTGAATCGCCAGGTTTACACACTTCACAGCACTCACCATAGCACATACCTTCCTCAACGTCCATAACCCAACCACCTCTTCCCTATCCCCTTCCCGCCCCCCCCCCCCCCCCGCAATCCTCAGTTTGTTTTGTGAGGTTAAGAGTCTCTTACAGTTTGTCTCCCTCCTGATCCCATCTTGTTTCACTTATGGAACTGATTTCTTAATTTCATTTTCAGATTTTTCATAATTTGTGTGTACAAATACAATTGAAATTTGTATCATCATCTTTTTCTGACATCCAATTTGTTTATTTCAAGAGTTTTTATGTATTTTGTAGGATATTCTATATATAATATTCTATCATCTACAACTATATATAGCTTTACTTCCTACTTTCCAATCTAGATGAATTTAATTTTATTTTCTTGTCTAATTGTCCTAGATTGTGCTTTACTACAATGCTGTGCAGATGTGTAAGAATGGACATCCTGTGTTGTTCCTGATCTTAGGATGAAACTTAAGAATCTTTCACCTTTAAGTAAGGTATTAGTTGGGGTTTTTCATAGATGTCCTTTGACTGGTTGAGGAAGTTCCTTTCTGTTCCTAGTTTTTTGAGTACTGTTAGCATAAGAGAGTGTGGGATTTTGTCAGATGCTTTTTGTTCATCTATGACTGTGTGGTTTTCGTCTTTTATTCTGTAAATATGGTATATTGCATTGATTCAATTTTGGAATGTGAGTTAAGCTTGCATTCCTAGGATAATCCATCTTATATCCAATGTTGCATATTCTTGTGTATATGTTTCTGGATTCAGTTTGCTAACATTTTGTTGAGGAATTTTTGCCCACATTTATAAAGGATATTAGTCTGTAGTTTTTTTCTCATGTTATATTTTTATGGTTTTAGTATGAGAGTAATATGGGTCTCAGGATTAGTTGGAAAGAAGTGATTCTCCTTCATTTTTTGGAAGAGTTGGAAAAGGATTGATGTTGACTCTTTAAAAAATACCTTTTTAACTTTAAAGAAGTTTGATGGTATTCACCAGTGAAACCATTGCGTCTTGGGCTTTGATTTATAATTATTTATTGATTACTAACTCAATCTCTTTACTCTTATGCATATTTTTCTATTTTTCATTGAGTCATTTTCAATAGTTAGTGTTTTTCTAGGTATTTGTTTATTTTATCTTATTTATCTAGTTTGTGATCAATATTATGAACAATTGCTCGTAATATTCTCTTCTCATAGTAATCCCTTTTATTTCTGTAAGGTAGGTAGTAATAGCCCCTTCCTTGTTCTTTAGTAATTTGAGTCTTCTCTCTTTTTTTCTTGGTCATTCTAGCTGAATGTTTGTTAATTTTGTTGATCTTTACATGGAATAAAATTTTGGTTTTGTTTTTCTATTAATAACTACTTTTTGCTCTAATCCATATTTATCTTTTCCTTATATTTGCTTCATTTTCCAGTGTCTGAAGGTGGAAGTTTAAGTTGTTCACTTGAGATTTTACTTCTTTTTCATTGTGTATTTTACATCTCTCAATTTCCCTCTAAGATTTACTTTCACTGCATTTTAAATGTTTTTAATGGATAGTCTCTATATTTTCTTTTTACCAGTTTAAGTTTACAGAAAAAAATGAGTGAAAAATATACTGAGATTCCATTTACCCCTCAAGCCAACCCCCCATTTCCCCTATATTTATTTTTTTAAGATTTATTTACTTTTTTTGTGTGTGTGAGATAGAGAATGCACAGGATGAGGGAGAAGAAGAGGGAGAGAGAAACCCCAACAGACTGTGCTGAGTGTGGAGCCTGACACAGGGCTTGATCCTACAACCCTGAGATCAGGAACCTAACTGCAACCAAGAGTGGAAGTCTAAACTGACTGCACCAACCAGGTGCCCCTCCCCTGTATTTAATATTTTGCATTACTGTGATATACTTGTTACAATGAATGATCCAGTATTGGTACATTATTATTAAATGAAGCCCATAATTTACACGAGAGTTCACTCTTTGTGTTACAAATTGCATTTTGACAAAAATATATAAAGACATTTATTCATCACTATAGTATCATACATAATAATAGTTTTATTGCCCTAAATCCCTTGTTATACTGCTTCACTTATACTTCCCTTCCTCCCTCCTACAGAACTCCTGTCAACTACTGATCTTTTTACAATCTCCATGTATTTGCCTTTCAGAATGTCACATATTTGGAATCATATAGTATATAGCGTTTCAGAATGGCTTCTTTCACTTAAGTTTCCTCCATGTCTTTTTGTGGCTTGATAGCTCATTACTTTTTAACACTGTTTAACATTCCATAATATGGATATAATACAATTTGTTTATTCATTTGCCTTTTGAAGGGAATCTTCGTTGCTTCCAAGTTTTGACAATTATGAACAAAACTGCTATAAACATTTGTGTGCAGGTTCTTCCTATATCAGAGCTGAGGATCTGAGCACAGATGGGACTGTGAAGATATTTTCTTGTCCTCTACGACTTGCTGCCCACTTCAAGAACTATGGAAGATTTCTTTCTGTTTCAGAGCTTGGATAACTTTTTAGTTCTTTGGTTAGTTTTCTAAGCTCTCCAGTCCTGCCTCTGTTTTTTTGTGCTTCAGATGTTACATCACATTGATACCCTGCCCCCAGTTTTCAGAGAACTACTTTAGCTGCTATCTTGTACTAGTTCAAGGTTTGGAGTGTTGTGGAGAGATGTCTTTCAACTATTATTAGTCCTGTCAGCCTCTGGCTTGTACTCCTAGAAGACCTGCTGTGACTTGTAACAGTTTCTCTCAGTTCTCCTGCAAAACACAACTTGGGGTGGGATATCTCTGTCATCTTTAACACTGTTACCAGATTTTACTCTATTACCTCTATGCATAGGAAGACTTTGGGAAGCAGTTGATGCGTGGGTACAAATTAACTCACCGAATGAGATTCGTTGGGAATCCAAAATGTCACACTAATCAATAAGATTTCTTTGAGGAGTTTAACTGATTTCTTCTTAGTCCTATCCACATTCTTATAGGGATGAAATGGCCACGGGTCTCTCAGGAATAGCTTATCTTTTTCTGGAAAATAGTTCATTTTTGTTACTTTGCAACCTCAACTTTCTGACAGTATTGGAAAAACACCATACTTTTTAATGTTATGTAGCTTGGTTTCATTCATAGTGTGGGAGAAATGGCCTTTTGCGATTTTTTAACATTATAATTGAAAGTGTAGGGTCTACTAACCTTTATGTTGGATTTTGTCAAATGCTTTTCTGCATCAATTGAAATAATGTGTTTTTCTTTTTTTATTCTATTAATGTGCTGTATTACATTAGCTGTCTTTCATATGTTTCATTTGTTGAGGAGTTTTGCATCTATATTCATCAGGAGCATTAGTGTGCAGTTTTATTAAATTGTCATGTCTTTGTGTGGATTTGGTATCAGGATAATGCTGGTCTTATAATGTAAGTTAGGAAGTGGGCCCTGCTATTCTGTGTTTTGGAATAGTTTGAAAAAAATTGGTATTGATTCTACATCATTTTTTCAAATAAATTATTTTTATTGAATTATACTTGATTTACAATGTTATATTAGTTTTAGGTATGTGACATAGCAATTTGACAGTTTTATACATTATGCTATGCTCACCATGATAAGTGTAGTTACCATCTGTCACCATACAATGTTATTGCAATATTATTGACCATATTCTCTATGCTGTACTTTTCATTCTTGTGACTTATTTATTTTGTAATTGGAAGCTTGTACCCTTAATCCTCTTCACCTATTTTGATCATTCTCCAGCTCCTTCCCCTCTGGCAACCACCAATTTGTTCTCTGTATTTATGATTCTGTCTCTATTGGTTTATTTGTTTGTTTATTTGTTTGGTTTTTAGATTCCACACATAAATGAAATTATATGGTATATGTCTTTGCCTGATTTATTTTCACAGCATAATGCCTTCTAGATCCATCTATGTTGTTGCAAATGGCAACATTTTATTTTTATGGTATAAATAAAAATAATATAACTGAGTAATATTCCATGGTATGTATATATCACATTTTCTTTATCCATTCATCTGTCAGTGGACATTTACGTTGCTTCCATATTTCTGCTATTATAAATAATGCTGCAATAATCATATGGGTTCATATGTCTTTTTGAGTTAGGGTTTTTCTTTCCTTTGGGTAAATAGCCAGTAGTGGAGTTACTGGATCGTATTTTTATTTTTATTTGCAGAACACCCATGTTATTCATTAGTAAAGACACCTCATCCTGGATTTTCTTTTTTTAGGGAAAAGAATCAATCTCCTTACTTGTCACAAGTCTGTTCAGATTTTCAGTTTTCTTTTTAAATTTTTATTTACATTCTAGTTAATTAACATATAGTGTGATATTGGTTTCTGGGGTGGAATTCAGTGATTCATCACTTACATACAATAACGAGTGCCCATCACAAGTGCCTTCCTTAATACCCATCACCCATCTAATCCCCTACCCATCTCCCTCCATCAACCCTCAGTTTGTTCTCTATCTTTATGAGTCTTTTATGGTTTCTTTCCCTCTCTCTTCCCCCCCCCTTTCCCCTATGCTTATCTGTTTTGTTTCTTAGACTCCACGTATGAGTGAAATCATATGTTAATTGTCTTTTTCTATCTGACTTATTTTGCTCGACATAATACACTCTAGCCCCAACCACGTCATAACAAATGGCAAAATTTCATTCTTTTTGGTGGCCGAGTAATATTCCATTGTATATACACCACATCTTCTTTATCCATTCATCAGTCAGTGAACATTTGGGCTCTCTCCATATTTTGGCTATTGTTGACAATGCTGCTATAAATATCAGGGTGCATGTACCGCTTCTAATCTGTATTTTTGTATCCTTTGGATAAACACAATTTAGTGAATTGCTGGATCACAGGGTAGTGCAGTTGCTGGATTATATGGTAGCTTTACTTTTGCCCTTTTGAGGAACATCCATACTGTTCTCCACATTGACTGCCCCAGTTTGCACTCCCACCAGCAGTGTAAGATGGTTCCCCTTTTTCTGCATCCTCACCAACACTTGTTGTTTCTTGTGTTGTTAAATTTAGCCATTTTGACAGGGGTGATATGGTATCTCACTGTGGTTTTGATTTGTATTTCCCTGATTATGAGTAATGGTGAGCATCCTTTCATGGTCTGTTAGCCATCTGGATGCCTCCTTTGGAAAAGTGTTTATGTCTTCTGCCCATTTCTTAATGGAGTTATTTGTTTTTGGGGGGTGTTGAGTTTCGTAATTTCTTTATAGATTTTGGTTATTAACCCTTTATCAGACATGTCATTGCAAATACAGTATTTCATTCCATAGGCTGCCTCTTAGTTTTGTTGATTGTTTCCTTTGTTCAGATTTTCTATTTCCTCTTGAGGTCACTTTTGGTAGTTTCTGTGTTTCTAGGAATTTTCCTATTTTATTAAGGTTATTTATTAGTTTACTGTTGTTCATAATATTTTCTTATAATTTTTTATTTCCATAATATGAATAGTAAAGCTCCACTTCCACTTATCTTTTTTAACTCAATTTAATTTTTTTCAGTGCTCCAAAATTCATTGTTTATGCACCTTACCAAGTGCTCCATGCAATATGTGCCCTCCTTAATACCCACCACCAGGCTCACCCAATCCCCCACCCACTCCCCTCTAAAATCCTCAGTTTGTTTCTCAGAGTCCACAGTCTCTTGTGGTTTGTCTCCCCCTCTGATTTCCACTTTGATTTTTGATTATAGTTATTTGTGTCTTTTTTTCCCCTCAGTCTAAAGTTTTGTCAATTTTGTTGATCTTTTCAATATACTTGTTGTTGGTTGTGTTACCTATTTTTGTAGTATCTAATTTATCTCTGCTTTAATTCTCATTATTTCACATTTACTTTTTCATCCATTTTGAGTCTATTTTTGTGTGTGGTGTGAAGAAATGGTCCAGTTTCATTCTCCTGCATGTCGTTGTCCAATTTTCCCAACACCATTTGTTGAAGAGATTGCCTTTTTTCCATTGGACATTCTTTCCTGCTTTGCAGAAGTTTAGTTGACCATCGAGTTGAAAGACCTCAGTGTGAGACAGGAATCCATCAAAATCCTTGAGGAGAACACAGACAGCAACCTCTTTGACCTCAGCCACAGCAACTTCTTCCTAGAAACATTGCCAAAGGCAAAGCAAGGGTAAAAAATAACTATTGGGACTTCATGAAGATAAAAAGCTTTTGCACAGCAAAGGAAATAGTCAACAAAACCAAAAGACAACCAAAAGAATGGGAGAAAATATTTGCAAATGACATATCAGATAAAGGACTGTTATCCAAAATCTATAAATGACTTATCAAACTCAAAACCCAAAGAACTAATGATCCAATCAAGAAATTGGCAGAAGACATGAACAGACATTTCTACCAAGAAGACATCCAAATGGCCAACAGACACATGAAAAAGTGCTCCACATCACTCGGCATCAGGGAAATACAAATCCACATCATGGCAAATGGCAAGATTTCAGATTTTTTTGATGGTTGCATAATACACACACACACACACACACACACACAATCATATCTTCTCTACCCATTCATCTATTGATGGATTTCTAGGTTCTTTCCATAGTTTGGCTATTGGTGGACACTGCTGCTATAAATATTTGGATGAACATACACCTTCAGATCACTACATTGTATCTTTAAGTAGTAATACCCAGTAGTGTGATTGCTGGGTCGTAGGGTAGCTATATTTTCAACTTTTCAACATACTGTTTTCTAGAGTGTCTACACCAGCTTGCATTCCCACCAACAGTGTAGGAGGGTTTCCCTTTCTCCGCATCCTCGCCAGCATCTGTCATCTCCTGACTTGTTAATTTTAGCCATTCTGACTGGTGTGAGGTGATATCTCATTGTGGTTTTGATTTGTATTTCCCTGATGCCGGGTGATATGGAGCACTTTCTCATGTGTCTGTTGGCCATCTGGATGTCTTCTGTGCAGAAATGTCTGTTCATGTCCAATACCCATTTCTTTTTTTTTTTTAATTTTTCTTTTTTTTTTTTCCAATTCTACAGAATGGCTAAAATTAACCAGTCAGAAAATGACAAATGTTAGCGAGAATGCAGAGAAAGGGGAACCCTCCTACACTGTTGGTGGGAATGCAAGCTGGTGCAGACACTCTAGAAAACAGTATGTTGAAAAGTTGAAAATATAGCTACCCTACGACCCAGCAATCACACTACTGGGTATTACTACTTAAAGATACAATGTAGTGATCTGAAGGTGTATGTGCATCCAAATATTTATAGCAGCAGTGTCCACCAATAGCCAAACTATGGAAAGAACCTAGAAATCCATCAATAGATGAATGGGTAGAGAAGATATGATTATATGTGTGTGTGTGTATATATATATATATATATATATATATATATATATATAAAATGCAACCATCAAAAAATTCTGAAATCTTGCCATTTGCCATGATGTGGATGGAACTAGAGGGTATTACACTAAGTGAAATAAGTCAATCAGAGAAAGACAATTGTCAATCAGAGAAAGACAATTATCATATGAGAGAGGTAGGGAGGGGGGTCATGGGGGTAGGGAGGGAAAAAATGAAACAAGATGGGACCACGGAGGGAGACAAACCATAAGAGACTCTTAATCTCAGGAAATAAACGAGGATTGCCGGGGGTTGGGGGGGGTGAGAGGTGGGAGGGATAGGGTGGCTGGTTGATGGACATTGGGGAGGGTATGTGGTATGGTGGGTGCTGTGAATTGTGTGAGACTGATGATTCACAGACCTGTACTCCTGAAGCAAATAATACATTGTATGTTAATAAAAAATACTTATTATTTCCTTCTGCCAACTTTTGTTTAATTTGCACTTCCTTTTCTAGTCTATTAAAGTGAAAAGTTAAATTTTTTGATCTCCTTCTTTTTAATGTAGGTATTTACAGTTAAACATTTTCTTCCAAGACTGCTTATAAGTTTTGGCATGTCATATATGGTATATGGTATGTTATATTCATTTACCTCAAAGTATTTTCTAATTCTTGTTTTGATTTTTTCTTTGACCAATTGATGAAGAGTGTGTTATTTTCTTTTTTTATTTTATTTTTTCACTGTTCCAAGATTCATGGTTTATGCACCACACCCAGTGCTCCATGCAATGTGCCCTCCTTAATACCCACCACCAAGCTCATCCACTCCCCCTTACAAAACCCTCAGTTTGCTTCTCAGAGTCCATAGTTTCATTTCTATGTATTTGTGAATTTTCTAGTCTTCCTTCTGTTATTGATTTCTAGTTTTATTCCATTGTTTCCAGAGAAGGTACTTTGTAAGATTTTAAGCTTTAAAAACTTTTGAGCCTGATTTTATGGCCCAATATGTTCTCTATCATATAAAATGTTCCATGTGCCCTTGAAAAGAGTGTATATTCTGTTTTTGATAGGTGTGTGTTCTATAGATACATAGTTTATAATGTTGTTCAAATCCTCTATTTCCTTACTGATCTTCATTCTAGATATTTATCCATCGTTTTAAGTGACATATTTAAGACTTTTGATTTAAAGTATTTGTTTAGGAAGTTCTATATCTATGCTCCCTCTTAATTTTTTTTCTTTTTAGTAAGCCATAATTTCTTCTTTGTGTGCCTTGTAATTTTTTATCGAAAACTGGACATTTAAAAAATTATCCTTCATAAACTCTTTCAAAAATAGAAGAGGACACTCCAAACTAATTTATTTCAAACCAATATTACCTTGAAAAAGTAAGTATAAGAAAAGAAAGTATAAGAAAATAAAACTATGGGCCAATATTCCTTGTGAATATAGACCAACAATCCTCAACAAAATACTAGCAAAGTGAATTGAGTAACATATAAAAAGGATTATACATTAGGACCAAGTGGAACGTATTCCAGGAATTCTAGCTTTGTTTAACATGTAAGAATCAATCAATATAATACAGCATATTAATTGAATGAAGGATAAAATCACATGGCCATGTACTTAGTTGTTGAAAAAAAAAGTTTGACAAAATCCAACATTCATAAGAAAAACACTAGACAAGCAGTTAATAGAAGGCAGATTCTTCAATCTGATAAAAGGGCATCTATTAAAATCCACAGCTAACCTCATTTGCTGTAGGACTGAAGGGAGACTCTTTTTGTACCTTTTTCTGGTTCTCTCTGATAAACTTGTAGTTGGTCTACCTTTTAGTTTGTTGTTGTATCATGGAGCTACCAGTCTTCCCTTAATTGGTCACCAGTTAAGTTTAAATTTTTTCAACAGTGTTATTGTGCTTGAACTTCCCAACACTCTTTCCAAAACAATTAGTCCCCTTAGTCTGATGTATGTAGCTTTTTGTTCTTCTGTCTGCCTTTTCCCCCTGGGGAGAACTTATGTGCCAATGCAAGGGAGCAAGGGGTAGGAACAAGATCTTTTCCTAGAATTTCGCCCCAACTCAAGGAACAGAGCTCTGGGCATGAAGCAGAGAGGGTCCTGATACTCTCTCCTTGACCCTTTTAGCTTGTAACCTATGCCATTCTAGAGAGTTGGATCCAGTTTGTTCAGCTTCAAACATACTTTGCCTGCCATGCTTGGAACAGAGTTTCCATTCTTTGAGTAGAGACTGGTGGAGGAAAGGAAAACTGGTTTAGCATGACTACCTAGAATATAATTTCTGTAATATGGAGCTTGGGGTGATAAGTGATGCTGGTTTTTCATGTCTCTCAAGATAAAACTGTGGTCCTACACTGGGGGCTAAGTAGAGAGGGAGCCCATCTTCTTGACTGCAGATGCCTGGAGTAGAGTTTCCATCCCACTGAGCTGGTAGTGGAAGGGATATAAACATATCAAGGCTCAAATGCCACAAAATCTCATCGTTCTTATTGAGATTTCGATGATTTTCTTAATAAGATGTTTCACCATTTGCTTTAGGAACTTAAGAGATTTGCAGGGGCTTTAAATGTTTTTTTTCCAAAAATAATTTCCAGTAGTTAGAAGGTTGCTTTGCTGGGAATAGTGTCCTCTTTGCTTCTCAAATTATGATTCTGGAAGTCTATTCAAAACTGATTTTTTTTCATATGGATATTCACCATACCTAGAAGTATTTATTATACAGACCAATCTTTCTCTAAAATACTACAGAATCAGTCTTCTTTTCATAAATCAGATAATCATATATGTGTGTGTCTTATTCTGGACTCTAGTTTTGTTCCATTAATTAGTTTGCTTATCCTTTTGCTAAACTTACACCTTCTTAATTACTATCCCTTTATAATAGGTATTCTTTTTTTCCAATTTATTTATTTTCAGAAAAACAGTATTCATTATTTTTTCACCACACCCAGTGCTCCATGCAAGCCGTGCCCTCTATAATACCCACCACCTGGTACCCAAACCTCCCACCCCCCCGCCACTTCAAACCCCTCAGATTGTTTTTCAGAGTCCATAGTCTCTCATGGTTCACCTCCCCTTCCAATTTACCCAAAAGCACATACCCTCCCCAATGTCCATAACCCTATATAATAGGTATTCTTATCTGGTAGTGAATTTATCTTCTTTGCTCCTCTTCTACAAAACCCCTATTATTCCTATCTTTTGTTTTTCCTTATGAATTTTAAGATCACCTAGTAACTTCTCCAAAACACACTGGATTTTCATTAAGATAATGTTGAATCTGTACCATTAATTAGGGAGATTTTTATATCCTAACAATATTTAATCTCAACGATAATTTCTTTTTTAAAAAATGATTATTTATTTATTTATTTGACACAGAGAGAGAGAGATCACAAGTAGGCAGAGAGGCAGACAGAGAGAGAGGGTGAAGCAAGCTCCCTGCTGAGCAGAGAGCCCGATGTGGGGCTCGATCCCAGGACCCTGAGATCATGACCTGAGCTGAAGGCAGAGGCTTTAACCCACTGAGCCACACTGGCACCCCCCCAACAATAATTTCTGGTCCATAATACAGTCTCCCTCTCCATTTATGTCTTTAGAATGTTTCTTAAAATGTGATTCAAGTTTCAGTATAAAGGTCTTTTGCATCTGTCATCAGATCTATTTCTAGAAATATTTTTATCAGTCTGGGTTGCACTAGAGAAAAGGAATTCTCTCACTCTCTCTCTTTCCATATATATATATTTATATAAATTCATATAAATTCATTCATATAAATATTAATTATATAGTATAATTGTATACATTATATATTTACACACACACACACACACACACACACACACACATAAATAAAATGGGGCTAGGAATTCTGCAGTCTACAGGGAAGACTGACAGGCTGACTGGAATTTGTCAGCACCAGCTGAAGTTGCAGACCAGAGTGGAATACGTTCTTCAGAGAAACCTCAGTTCTACTCTTATGACCTTTCAGTGGACTCAGTCATGCCCACTCATTTTTAGGATATGCTTCTTTACTTTAAGTCAACTGATTATATATGTTTATCATATCTACAAAATACATTCTCAGCAACATTTAGTGTTTGAATAATTGGGGACTATAACTTAGCTAAGTG
Organism: Neogale vison; assembly: GCF_020171115.1. Taxonomy (NCBI): domain Eukaryota; kingdom Metazoa; phylum Chordata; class Mammalia; order Carnivora; family Mustelidae; genus Neogale; species Neogale vison. The sequence continues at coordinate 19,501,501 of NC_058105.1, read as the reverse complement.
GACACAGAACTGTATTGCAATGTTACTAAATTTTCTTTTCAATTTTTTTTGCTATTTCTTTAAAAAATTTTTTTCCTTTTTAAAAAAATTTAATTTCCTTTTTTAAAAAATTTTAAAAATTTTAATTTAATTTCCTCAGTGTTCCAAGATTTTTTTTTAAAGATTTATTTATTTATTTATTTGTCAGAGAGAGAGGGAGAGAGAGGGAGCACAGGCAGACAGAGAGGCAGGCAGAGGCAGAGGGAGAAGCAGGCTCCCTGCCGAGCAAGGAGCCCGATGTGGGACTCGATCCCAGGACGCTGGGATCATGACCTGAGCCGAAGGCAGCTGCTTAACCAACTGAGCCACCCAGGCGTCCCCAAGATTTATTGTTCATGCACCACACCTAGTGCTCCATGCAATATGTGCCCTCCTGAATACCCACCACCAGGCTCACCCAACTGTCTCCCCCCAAAACCCTCAGTTTGTTTCTCAGAGTCCACAGTCTCTCATGGTTCATCTCCCTCTCTGATTTCCCCCAATTCAATTTTCCTTTCCTTTTCCTAATGTCCTCCATGTTATTCCTCATGTAAATGTTGCTAAAATAAATAAAATTGTGCCATTAAGTTATTTCTGTAGAAAAAAATAAGAAAATTATCTTTAGACTCCATTCTTTTGAGAGAGAGAGAGAGAGAGATGTGATGAGGGGCAGAGAGAGGAGAGAAAAAATCTTAAGGAGTCTCCACACCTAGCAAGGAGCCCAATGCAGGGCTCAGTCTCACAGCCCTGAGATCATGACCTGAGCCAAAATGAAGAGCTGGATGCTTAACTGATTGAACCACCCAGGCGGCTCTAGAATCCATTCTTGATGTCTATTGCACATACAGAAAGTCAATAGCTTCTTAGATTCTACCTTTCTGACACGTCTTTGATCAATCTCCTCTTCAACCTCACAGATTCTGCTCCATTATCCTCTGTTTGAACTCTTTCAGAAGATTTTTAATTTTTTTTATTTTTTATAAACATATAATGTATTTTTAGCCCCAGGGGTACAGGTCTGTGAATCACCAGGTTTACACACTTCACAGCACTCACCATAGCACATACTCTCCCCAATGTCCATAACACCACCACCCTCTCCCTACCCCCCTCCCCTCAGCAACCCTCAGTTTGTTTTGTGAAATTAAGAGTCTCATGGTTTGTCTCCCTCCAGATCCCATCTTGTTTCATTTATTCTTTTCCTACCCCCCAAACCCCCCACATTGCATCTCCACTTCCTCATATCAGGGAGATCATATGATAGTTGTCTTTCTCTGATTGACTTATTTTGCTAAGCATAATACCCTCTAGTTCCATCCACGTCATTGCAAAAGGCAAGATTTCATTTCTTTTGATGGCTGCATAGTATTCATATCTATATATATATCTATATATAGATATATATATATCTCACATCTATATATCTCACATCTATATATCTCACATCTTCTTTATCCATTCATCTGTCGATGGTCTTTCAGAAGATTTTAACTGGCTTCCTTTTCTTTCTTTTTCTCAGTCTTATAGCTGTTACTAAATTTTATTTTATTTTATTATTTTTTTACTATTATGTTAAATTAGCCAGCATATAGTACATCATTAGTTTTTGATGAAGTGTTCAATGTTTCATTAGTTGCATATAACACCCAGTGTTCATCACCACATGTGCCCTCCTTAATACCCATCACCTGGTTATACCATCCCCCCAATCCCCTCCTTTCTGTAACCCTCAGTTTGATTCCTGGAGTCCAGAGTCTTTCATGGTTTTTCTCCCTCTCTGATTTCTTCCCATTCAGTTTTCCCTCTTTTCCCTGGTGGTCCTCTGTGCTATTCCTTATATTTCATGTATGAGTGAAACCGTACGATAATTGTTTTTCTCTGCTTGATTTATTTCCCTTAGCATAATCCCCTCCAGCTCCATCCATGTCAATTCAAATGCTGGGTATTCATCCTTTCTGATGGCTGAGTAATATTCCATTGTATATATGGAACACATCTTCTTTATCCATTCATCTGTTGAAGGGCATCCTGGCTCTTTCCACAGTTTTGCTATTGTGGACATTGCTGCTATGAACATTAGAGCACAAAACTTCTAAAACTTTATTTTACTTAATTTTACATTTTTGTGACACCCACCTACACCAAGACCAAACAATTTACTATAAAGGGCTTCAACTGGTTCATCTTTGTATAATTCAGTATTGAACTTGACAATTATTAGATACATAATGTTGTTTGATTGAGAAAATGGAAAAAAAATTAAAGGTATATACAACTTGTTGTATTTTCCTTTCTTTAATGTTAACATCTTGTAAAATTTAGCAATCTTAATCTATTAATCTGTTCATCTCTTATTTTTTAATCAGAAACACCCTTATTCTGTGGAATAGCCCTGTTCTGTCTGAAATCCCAAGTGCTGTAGGCTATGTCTGGTATTTCAGTTAATCAATTAAGTTACAATAGGGATAAATGGAAGGATAAATGATTTAGACAGAACCTGTGACATCTTTCATGAGAACTGGTTTTTCACTTCACCATGTAGCAGAGTGGAGAAAGTAGTAACAGCCAGGTAAGATGATGCTGAGAATAACTGTCTTTAGAAATCCCACAGGTTAAGCTCCTCTTCCCACAACCCACTCCTTTTTTCCATTCTGTGCCACAGTGAGTGGCATTACCATCCACGTAGATGCAAAATCAAATTTCTTTGGGTCATTTTTAAACTTTCTTCTTCCCTTCACACTACATCCTCAAATCCTTTATTAAGTCTTATTGGCCTTACCTGTAAAATATACCCCATATCTGTCTATTTATTTCCATTTTCACTGCCACCACTCTCATCCAAAACACCACACCATCTTACAGCATATATAATTCCTTAGCATAATATTTATTGTATATTGTATTATTTCTTGTGTCTCACCTGTAGATTGTGAGCTCCCTGAAAACAACGTATATTTCTTATACTTTATCTCTCCAGGAACATGTTACATGAACTGTGAAAGTGGGTACTAATAGTACAATTACTTTCTCCCAAGTATTCTATTTACATTTTAACAATGGACTTTCAGAAATAATGTTTTAGAACAATGTATCCCAAATGGTGGTCTATGAAACACTGGTCACGTATTTTCCAGGTTAAATAACTGGGAACACTGCTAACTTTATCCTTTCTTGGGTAATTTTAGTACCCATTCACTATATTAAAGGTTTTAAACAAAGCAATAAAGCATACAGTTTAACTATATGTAGCCCAGCAATTTCCACACTCATTTGACCAGAGAACTTATTTTTCATAACACATCTACTAGCATCTTGCTGTAAGGTGTATTTTGGATACAGTCTACAGAATGACTCATCAACAACTTCAGACTTCAACTTCCCACTGTGGGGCAGTTGTAAAGAGAATGAGGGGCACGGGTTAGCCCTGACATTATCTTGAAGGCTGAGGATGGCTCCCAAATGACCCCAACAACCTCTTAATAACTTGGCATGATGAGGCCGTCCAAGAACCAACTCTTTAGTCTAACTTTTAGTCTAACTTTTTAGTCTATGAGGTGTCCAGTGTTGTTTCATCTCCAAGTGTCTGAGTACCCTTGATGACTTTATACAACAATATATCCTTTGGGAATATCAGGTGATCCAGCCTGTTTCTCTTTCCCATAAAAATGAAGTTATTTTTAAATTGTTAGTCCCATTTGTTAGTCCCATGACCAAACTAGATCACTCGTTTGATTATTTTTCCTGGATAGAATAGGTAACTTTTTTCTTGAACTGTTGAGTTCTTGAACTATTCAGTTGTCTTTAATCAAACTTGGTCTTAATAATCTTCAGAGAAATGCATTCCTTACTGTCATAAGAAGGCTCTTGTTCCTGTGTGTGTGTCAGGGTGGGGGGAGTGATATTGAAGATTTATAGATATAGCTGCTTTAGCTTCTGTGAAAATCACAATAGTTCAACAGCTCAGAAGCTTCCTTGGCCCATGAGAACCGTTATAGGCCATGTCTGTCTTTCAGTGGTCATTACTTACAAATCACCCTACAGCTGACCAAGGGTCATACATATCTTACCTCACTGTCTTGCAATCCTCAATCTTATTACTGTCCTCTACATCCCCTAAGAAGTGTACAGGCATCACATCTGTCTTCAAAGTGGAACTCTCTTGGAAGAAGAGTTATTACTTTTGTGTTAGCTTCTCCTCCCAAGAAAAGTATGTCCATCTCCTTTATAAGACAGATTTCTACCCTAAAATCTCTTCTCTTTCAAGTCCTGAAAGACCTTGTTTCTATATTTTCCATTTATTCATGTATCAATTCACAAATAGTTATTAAACAATTCTTACCTTCCACATACTGTCCAAGGTACTGGGGTTTACAATTGAGAATAAAACAGTAACTGTTCTTGTCCTCATGGACCACACCCAGTTCAGTTCTTGGATGTTTTCCTTTCCACTATCTTCTTCCTCTTATCCCTCAGAAATAGACATGAGTGTCCTATATAGAAAAAAAAAACAGGTGTATTCTTAATGGCCATCCAGTCTGCTCTTTTCCACTGCCCTCACTCCTTTTTTTTCTGATTTGTAAGGTGAAGTTTCTAAAGCACAAATATGACTAGTTTTCACTCTAGCTTAAAAAGCTATCCACCACCTACAAACTAAAGCCTCAACTTCTTATTAATGCATGCAAGACCCTACACAATATGGTCCCAGTCTGGTCTCTTGATTTAATTTCTCCCAACTCTCCATTATAAACCTTATGTTCAAAGGTGAGACGAAGGTGAGCTACCTAGGGCATAAATCTAAGAGTGAATGACTCCTTAAATTTTTGTGCCCTGGGTGTTTCACTCAGCTTACCCTAGTCCCCATCCTGTTTATATTGGAACCACTCATGATAGGCTCTGTGTTCTTAAACACAAGAGGTGCCTTTATATCTCGGTGTCTTTGTGATGTTTCCTTTGCTTTCACCATCCCTTTTTTTTCATAATTAAAGACAATTTTAGTTCTTTTGCTTATGTTTACTTGAGACACACCTGACTAGAATATAAACCCCAAGAGGACAGGGGTCATGGCTTTTTTTGTGTTTTTGGATACAAGCTTGTACTATTTTATTTGTTTTGTTATTCAAATTATTCCAGCTTTGGCCATTAGGAGCCATTTCAATTGGCTCCTGTATTCCTTTTACACAGACCCATTTTATTTATTAGCACATTTTTATTTCTGGTATTAGAAGTTACTCCAAAGTAGTCATGCACAATTACTACTCCAGTGCTAGAATCAGCTATTTCTTCATGAAATCCTGGTTTCTTTTATTGGAGAATGATGTTAGAAACCAGATCTGGGTGCTATGTGTGTTTATTGATTGTCAGATTGTTTTAAGGCTTCTCATCTCACTCAGTAAGAAGACATAAGTGTGTGAATTTAACCACTGTGTATACATATATCTATAAATATTTCATTTTATTGATATATAATTGACATATAACATTGTGCAAGTTTCAGGTATACAGTATGTTAACTTGGTACACATATATTGCAATATGATTGCCACTGTAGCATTAGCTAACACATCCTTCAGGTTACATAATTTTCATTTATTTCTTGCAGTGAGAACATTTAAAATCTAGTCTCTTAGCAATCTTCAAGTATATAATACAGTATTGTTAATTATAACCACAATGCTGTGCTTTGGATCCCCAGAACTTAATTATATTCTAAATGTAAGTTTGGTTCTTTGACCAACATTTCAATTCTCTTACCCCTGGCCCATGGTAACTACTGTCCTACCTTCTTTTTGCACAAGTTTGGCTTTTTTAGATTCCACATATATGTGCTTTCACACAGTATTTGTCTTTCTCTCTGACTTATTTTTTGAGTTAGTATTTTCATTTTATTGAGATAAATACTCAGAAGTGGAATTACTGGATTATTATGAGCTCTATTTATTATTATATCTATTAGATATTATATGCTATTGAAATATAGTTGACACATAATGTTGCATTAGTTTCAGGTATACAACATAGTGATTAAATAAGTCTATAAGTTGCAGTTTGCTCACATAAGTGTAGCTATCATCTGTCACCACACAACACCATCACAATACCATTGACTATATTCCCTATGCTGTACCTTCGATTCCCGGAAGTCTTTATCCCATAACTTATAGGTTGTATCTCCCACTCCCTTTTACCCTCTTTGCCTATCCCCCCACACCCTTCCCCTCTGGCAACCATCAGTTTGCTCTCTGCATTTATGGGTCTGTTTTTGCTTTTTGTTTGTTTATTCATTTTGTTTGTTTGTTTGTTTGTTTGTTTAGATTCCACATAAAATTGAAGTCATATGGTAAGAATCTTTCTCTGCCTTATTTCATTTAGCATAATACCTTCTAAGTCCGCCCATGTTGTCACAAATGGCAAGATCTCATCCTTTTTTTTATGGCTGAACAATATTCCATATTGTATCTATATATACAACACATCTTCTTTATCCAATCATCTGTTAATGGATGTTTAGGTTGCTTTCATAGTCCACTATTGGGTATTTACCCAAAGAAAACAAAAGCACTAATTAGAAAAGATATATGCATCTCTATGTCTAGGGTTGTGTTTTTTGTTTTTTTTTTTGTTTTGTTTTGTTTTGTTTTTTTGAGGAGACTCCATACTGTTCTCCACAGTGGCTGCACCAATTTACATTCCCACCAACAGTGCACTAGCCTTTCTTTTTTTCACATCCTTGCCAATGCATGTTGTTTCTTGTCTTTTGGTAATGGTCATTTTAATAGGTATATATCTCTATCTCTACCTATCTATCTATCTACCTGTCCTCTATAAAGGTGATATCTCATTGTGGTTTTGATTTGTACTTTTATGATAAATAGTAATATTGAAGACATTTTTGTGTACCTATTTTCTGTTTTCTATATTTTCTATATTCATTTCTTATGTCTATTTTAAATATATTTTTCCAGCTTTATGGAGAAAGAATGTTATTCTGTAAGTTCCTATTATCAGATGACCCAGTCCCTCCACTATTTTCCCTCTGTCTGAGAACATCGCCTCAGAGTAAAATGAGAGATGACCCTCCAAGATATTCTCAGACCCAAATCAGATGCCAGTTGAAGACTTTTCCTGTGAAACCCTGCCAAGACCAAGGGTCGATGACCTCTTTTTTTTTTTTTTTTCATAGAAATGTGGAGACATTTTGGGGAAGGACAAATTGGAGATGTTTTCTTTGGGAGGTCCCTATGGCTTTGGGGAACAGGGTGCCCAAGAAATACAGAATCACTCAAGGGAGCCAAGGAAAGGATAGGGAAAGGGAAAGGCAGTGGATAATAAAAGAAAAATAATGCCACCCATGGTTAATATATGTGTTTTATACTCAGTTAGACTCAACCACTCCCATGTGTACACACACACACACACACACACACACACATCCTTTCAAGGGAATAAAAGGAAAGATGGCAAAACTAGAAGCTGATGACTTATCTCTCAATATCTATAGCTGTCAGTTACAAAATAAGCTTCAATGAAAATGTAAAGCTTCCTTCCTACTTTCCCTTGCTCACCCTACCACTTTCCTCGGACTATTAATCATGGTTGTCCTTGCAGTATTGGGCTGCTGGTTTCCAACCTGTCATGCCCATTACCCACCTCTGCCCCTCAGGAGGTCATGATTTATTATCATCTCTCACCACCAGTGCCCACAATCTAGAGATAATGTGGCTTTGAGCCTGTCTTACTTCTTTGTAGAGTTCACAGTATTCCATATCTCAACTAAATGTTATTGGTTAATATCTATTTCACACAGATACACTTCAGTCATGCAATTAGTAAGACATCGAGTAGGGAATTGAACCACTTTTTTTAAAAAAAAGATTTTATTTATTTATTTACGAGAGAGAGAGAAAGAGTACTCACAAGCAGGGTGGGTGGCAGAAGGAGGGGGAGAAATAGACTCCCTACTGAACAGGGAGCACAAAGTGGGGCTTGATATCAGGATCCCATGATGATGACCTAAGTGGAAGGCAGACACAACTGATTGAGCCACCCACTTAACCCTGAACCAATGTATTATGACTTGGTCCAATTCATTGGTTCATGGCTCTTTCCACTTATCCTAGAAGGGAACTTTGGTCTTATTTTCAACTTAGCTTCTGAGTATTTCCTATGTGTAAGGAACTGGGGCTTAGCACTGGAAATACCAAGATAAGGAGATTGAAGGAGTCATCAACAATCTCCCAACAAACAAGAGCCCAGGACCAGACGGCTTCCCAGGGGAATTCTACCAAGCATTTAAAGAAGAATTAATACCTATTCTGAAACTGTTTCAAAAAATAAAAATGGAAGGAAAACTTCCAAACTCATTTTATGAGGCCAGCATTACCTTGATCACAAAACCAGACAAAGACTCCATCAAAAGAGAGAATTACATTTGCAAATATCTTCTCCCATTCCGTGAGTTGCCTCTTTGTTTTTTTGACTGTTTCCTTTGCTGTGCAGAAGCTTCTGATTTTGATGAAGTCCCAAAAGTTTATTTTCGCTTTTGTTTCCTTTGCCTTTGGAGACATATCTTGAAAGAAGTTGCTGCGGCTGATATCGAAGAGATTACTGCCTCTGTTCTCCTCTAGGATTCTGATGGATTCCTCTCTCACGTTGAGGTCTTTTATCCATTTTGAGTTGATCTTTGTGTACGGTGTAAGAGAATGGTCGAGTTTCATTCTTCTACATATAGCTGTCCAGTTTTCCCAGCACCATTTATTGAAGAGACTGTCTTTTTTCCACTGTATATTTTTTCCTGTTTTGTTGAAGCAGCAATGGCCACGGTCGTCAAACTATGGAAAGAACCAAGATGCCCTTCAACGGATGAATGGATAAGGAAGATGTGGTCCATATACACTATGGAGTATTATGCCTCCATCAGAAAGGATGAATACCCAACTTTTGTAGCAACATGGATGGGACTGGAAGAGATTATGCTGAGTGAAATAAGTCAAGCAGAGAGAGTCAATTATCATATGGTTTCACTTATTTGTGGAGCATAACAAATAGCATAGAGGACAAGGGGTGTTAGAGAGGAGAAGGGAGTTGGGGGAAATTGGAAGGGCAGGTGAACCATGAGAGACTATGGACTCTGAAAAACAATCTGAGGGGTTTGAAGTGGCGGGGGGGTGAGAGGTTGGGGTACCAGGTGGTGGGTATTATAGAGGGCACGGATTGCATGGAGCACTGGGTGTGGTGAAAAAATAATGAATATTGTTTTTCTGAAAATAAATAAATTGAAAAAAAAAAAAGAGAATTACAGACCAATATCCTTGATGAACACAGATGGGAGAATTCTCACCAAAATACTAGCCAATAGGATCCAAAAGTACATTAAAAGGATTATTCACCATGACCAAGTGTAATTTATTCCAGGGCTGCAAGGTTGGTTCAACATTTGCAAATCAATCAATGTGATATAATACATTAATAAAAGAAAGAACAGGAACCATATGATACTCTCAATAGATGCTGAAAAAGCATTTGACAAAGTACAGCATCCTTTCTTGAACAAAACTCTCCAAAGTGTAGGAATAGAGGGTACATACCTCAATATCATCAAAGCCATCTATGAAAAACCTACCGCAAATATCATTCTCAATGGAGAAAAACTGAGAGCTTTTCCGCTAAGGTCAGGAACATGGCAGGGATGTCCATTATCACCACTGCTATTCAACATAGTACAAGAAGTCCTCAGCCTCAGAAATCAGACAACAAAAAGAAATTAAAGGTATCAAAATTGGCTGAAGAAATCAAACTATTACTCTTTGCAGATGATATGATACTTTATGTGCAGAACCCAAAAGACTCCACTCCAAGTCTGCTAGAACTTGTACAGGAATTCAGTAAAGTGTCAGCATATAAAATCAACGCACAGAAATCAGTTGCATTACTTTATAACAACAACAAGACAGAAGAAAGAGAAATTAAGGAGTCAATCCCATTTACAATTGCACCCAAAACCATAAGCTACCTAGGAATAAATCTAACAAAGAGGCAAAGAATCTGGACTCAGGAAAATATAAAGTACTCATGAAAGAAATTGAGGAAGACACAAAGAAATGGAAAAATGTTCCATGCTCATGGATTGGAAGAACAAATATTGAGAAACTGTCTATGCTACCTAAAGCAATCTACACATTTAATGCAATCCCTATCAAAATACCATCCTTTTGTTTTCAGAGAAATGGAACAAATAATCCTAAAACTTATATGGAATAAGAAAAGACCTCGAATAGCCAGAAGAATGTTGAAAAGAAAGCCAAAGTTGGTGGCATCAGACTTCAAGTTCTATTACAAAGCTGTCATCATCAAGACAGTATGGTACTGGCACAAAAACAGACGCACAGACCAGTGGAATGGAATAGAGATTCCAGAAAATGACACTCAACTCTATAGTCAACTAATCTTCAACAAAGCAGGAAATAATGTCCAGTGGAAAAAAGACAGTCTCTTCAACAAACGGTGTTGGGAAAATTGGATGGCCACATGCAGAAAAATGAAACTGGACCATTTCCTTACAGCACCCAAAAAAATAGACTCCAAATGGATGAAAGACCTCAATGTGAGAAAGGAATCCTTCAAAATCCTTGAGGAGAACACAGGCAGCAACCTCTTCGATGTCAGCCACAGTAACTTCTTTTTAGAGACATCGCCAAAGGCAAGAGAAGCAAGGGCAAAAATGAACTATTGGGACTTCATCAAGCTCAAAAGCTTTTGCACAGCAAAGGAAACAGTTAACAAAACCAAAAGACAACTGACAGAATGGGAGAAGATATCTGCAAATGACATATCAGATAAAGGGCTAGTATTCAAAATCTGTAAAGAACTTATCAATCTCAACACCCAAAGAACAAATAATCCAATCAATAAATGGACAGAGGACATGAACAAACACTTCTGCAAAGAGACATCCAGATGGCCAATAGATACATGAAAAAGTGCTCCATATCACTTGGCATCAGGGAAATACAAATCAAAACCACAACGATATACCACCTCTTGCCAGTCAGAATGCCTAAAATTAACAAGTCAGGAAACGACAGATGCTGGCAAGGATGTGGAGAAAGGGGAACCCTCTTACACTGTCGGTGGGAATGCAAGCTGGTACAGCCACTCTGGAAAACAGCATGGAGGCTCCTCAAAAAGTTGAAAATAGAACTACCCTATGACCAACTACTACTACTACTGGGTATTTACCCTTAAGATATAAATGTAGTGATCTGAAAGGGCATGTGCACCTGGATGTTTATAGCAGCAATATCCACCATAGTCAAACTATGGAAAGAACCTTGATGTCCATCTACAGATGAATGGTTAAAGAAGATGTGGTATGTATATACAATGGAATACTATGCAGCCATCAAAAGAAATGAAATATTGTCATTTTCAATGACATGGGTGGAACTAGAGGGTATTATGCTTAGCAAAATAAGTCAATCAGAGAAAGACAACTATCATAAGATCTCCCCGATATGAGGAAGTGGAGATGTAACCTGGGGGGTTTGGAGGGTAGGAAAAGAATAAATGAAACAAGATGGGATCTGGAGGGAGACAAACCATAAGAGACTCTTAATCTCACAAAACAAACTGAGGGTTGCTGAGGGGAGGGGGGTAGGGAAAGGGTGGTTGGGTTATGTACACTGGGGAGAGTATGTGCTATGGTGAGTGCTGTGAAGTGTGTAAACCTGGCGATTCACAGACCTGTACCCCTGGGACTAATAATACATTATATGTTAATAAAAAATAAAAAATTTAAAAAATTGTATATCAAGTATGTTAAATAAAAAGAACATATGGAAAGGAAATTTTAAAAAAAAGAATTTTGGTCTAAGCAATTGGGTAAGTGATGCTGGTATTCTGTAAGATTAGGAACATAGAATAGATTTTTTCTTATCCTCTCATTCCACATGAGAGAAAACGGAATCCCTCAAAGGGAAAGTGGTGTGGCCAAGGTTAAACAAAAGCATTTGGGATGAATGAAGGACCAGGACTAATTTTTTATTTAGTATTTATTTAATACATTTTCCATGGCACCAAAATTTTCCTCTGCTCAGCAGTCTTTGTATATTGGTAAGAGATAAATGAATGAAATTAACATCAAAAGCCCAATATCAAAGTAGGGAGAGTAGATGGCTGGGTCATAAATCTGCAGTTTTGTTAACATGACTCACATTAAAGAGAATTTATTCACTAGGCATTGATTTTTTTTTTAGCGTTGGACTTTCAATGAATGATTTCATATAAAGCAAAACATTATCGTTGGTATTTAATGAGAAAGAATCACAGCATAGTCAGGAGGAGGTATGGTTCCTGACCATGAAGAAAAGTCTTGCTAATGAGAGAGATAATAGTTTTCTTCTAGGGAGTCCCAGGCTTCCAGAACCTCCAGTCAGATGAGGGTAATATTCATTCATCCAACATATATCTATTGGGAACTTACTGTGTTCCAGGCACTGTTCAAGGCACTGGGGACATGTTGGTAGGAAAACAGATGTGGCTGATATAACTGAGCTTACATTTGAGTTCAGGAGAAAGACAATAAATACACTTAATATGTAAATAAAATACATAGTATGTCTCACAGAAAAAAGTGCTAAGGAAAATATAAAGCAGGTGTTGTGAACAGAATTGTGTTCCCCCACCCAATTCATATGTTGAAATCCAACCCCCCAGTGCTTCAGAATATGGCTTTATTTGGAGACAGGGGCTTAAAAGAGGTAATTAAACTAGAGTTATTGGGGTTGGCCCTAATTTAATATAGTAGGTGTCCGTATAAGAAGAAATTTAGACACAGACACCTACAAAGGGAAGATTGTGTGAAAACACAGAAGGAAGATGGCCATCTATAAACAAAGGAGAGAGGCTCCAAAATAAATAAATCCTGTGTGATTTCAGACTTCTAGTCTCCAGAAGTGTGAGAAAATAAATTTCAGTTGTTTAATATACTCAGTCTGTGGTATGATGTTATGTCAGTCCCAGCAGAGTCAGGGATACATATAGCAGGAAAGGAGGAAAGAGAGTGCTGGGGTAGGATTAGGGTTACAATTTTACCTAGAGAAGTGAGATGATATTTGAACAAAAACACTAGAAGTGAGGGAGCATCACACAGAGATATCTGGGCAAGAGTGTTCTAGTCAGAGGAGATAGCAAGTACAAAACCTTGAGGTGGGGGTGTGCCTGGTGAGTTTGAGGAGTAAGAGAGAAAGTCAGAATGGCTAAAGCAGAGTAAATAAGGTCAGAGAGCTAATATATGGTAGGGGAAATCACATAGGACCTTTTGGGTTTTTGTATAGAATTTTGCTGGAAACTTTTTCTAGAATTTAGATCCAGTCACTGTGGAAAACAGTTTGTCATTTCCTCAACAAGTTAAAGATAGAATTGCCGTATAACTTATCAATTCTACTCCTAGGTATATACTCAAAATAATTGAAAACAAAGACTCAAACAGATGTTTATATATGAATATTCATGGAATCGTTATTCAAAATAGCCAAAAAATAAGAAATACAAAAGCAAAAATGAACTTTTGGACTTCATCAAGATAAAAAGCTTTGAGCAGCAAAATAAACAGTCACAAAGCTAAGAGGCAACCCATGGAATGACATTTGCAAATGACATTATGGATAAAGGGCTGGTATCCAAGATTTATAAAGAACTTATCAAACTCAACACCCAAAACAAACAATCCAGTCAAGAAATGGGCAGAAGACATGAAAAGACACTTCTCCAAAGCAGACATAAAAATGGCTAACAGACACATGAAAAAATATTCGACATTTTTTCCATATTCTGATCACCAGCCATCATCTGTATTTGATTTGAAATACAAATCAAAACCACAATGAGATTACACCTTACACCACTGAGAATGGCAAAAATCAACAAGACAGGAAACAAGTGTTGACAAGGATGTGGAGAAAGGGGAACATTCTTACACTGTTGGTAGAAATGCAAGCTGGCACAGCCACTCTGGAAAGCAGTATGGAGGTTCCTTGAGACATTAAAAATAGAGCTACTCTATGACCCAGCAATTGCACTAATAGGCATTTGCCCCAAAGATACAGATGTAGTGAAAAGAAGGGGCACATGCAACCTAATGTTCATAGTAGCAATGTCCATGATAGCCAAACTATAGAAAGAGCCGAGATGCCCTTCAACAGACGAATGGATAAAGAAGATGTGGTTGGTCCATATACACAATGGAATATTACTCAGCCATCAGAAAGATGGCCATCCTTTTGCATCGACATCATTCATTTGCATTGACATGGATGGAACTGGAAGGGATTATGCTAAGTGAAATAAGTCAAGCAGAGAAAGACAATTATCATATGGTTTCACTCAAATGTGGAATATAAGGAATAGTGCAGAGGACCATAGGGGAAGGGAAAGAAAACTTAATGGGAAGAAATCAGCAAGGGAGAAAAACCATGAAGGACTCTGGACTCATGGAACCAAACTGAGGGTTACAGAAGGGAGCGGGATGGAGGATGGGATAACTGGGTGATGGGTATTAAGGAGGGCATGTGTGGTGATGAGCACTGGGTGTTATATGCAACTAATGAATTGTTGAATACTACATCAAAAACTAATGATGTACTGTATGTTGGCTAACTGAACATAATAAAAAATAAGAAACACAGAAACACTGATAATGTACTATATGTTGGCTAATTGAACATAATAATAAAAAAATAGTCAAAAAGTAGAAACAACTCAGATGACTGGATAAACAAATTGATATGTCCTTTCAATGGAATATTATTTGGTCATAAAGAGGAATGAAGTACTGATCCATGCCACAGTATGGATGAACCTTGAAAACATCATGCTAAGTTAAAGAAGCCATACACAAAAGGCCACATTTTGTATGGTTCCATGTATATATTTATGCACATGTATATTTATATTAAATATGTATATTATATGTATATAATATATAATATATTTAATATAATATATATTATAATAAATATAAATATATTATATTTATATTTAAGAGAATTTAATATATTATATTAAATATAATATATTTATATTTATTATAATATATATTATAAATATTTATAATATATAATTATATATTATATATAATATATAATATATTATATAAATATTATATACATATATACATATAATATACATATTTACATATATTTATATAATATACATATTTACATACACACATACAAACTATACATAATTTATACTTATAAATATGTATATTAAATATATATATATATATCTAGAATAGTCAAATCCATAGACACAGAAAGCAGGTTAGTGGTTTCCAAGGGGTGATTAGAGCATAGAAGTGAATGTTTAACAGGTATGGGGTTTTCTTTGAGGGTGATGAAAGTGTTCTAGAACTAGATAGTGGTAATTACTACACAGCAATGTGAATGCAGTAAATATAGCTAATTGTAAATTTTATGTTATATGTGTTTTACCACAATGCAAAAGTATTTAGATCCAAAGAAGTGTTTTGAAAAAAAGAATGTCATGGTCTGATTTATATTTTTAAAAGATCATTCTATCTGCTCTGTTGGGAAGGGACAGTTAGGTGAGTAGCAAGAATAGAAGGAGGGAGATCAGTTCGGGGCTCTTTCGATAATCCAATAGAGAGATTAGATGGGTGGGTATAGGAGTCTGGAGCTTGGAGGAGAGGTCTTCAAAAGGAGATTCTAATCAGAAATCTTTGGCATATACATAATATTTAGAGCTATGAGACTGATATCTAAAACCATGAGACTGGTTGAGATCACCAAGATAATGTTTCTCCCCATATAGGCCATTCAGTCTCTCGCATGATGGAGCTCCAATTTTCATAGAGGAGACAAAGTTTCTTTACTCTAAGAAGCCTTCAACTTTTAGCAGATGATCTTCACTCTGGTGAGGCTCATCTGTTGGGAGAAACTGTTGTTACCCTGATAGGTTCTCATGGCAATGGAGAAGCAATGGTCTCCTTACTCTAGAGATTTCCCAGTCTGACTAGGGAAACACTGTCCATCCATTTAAAGTAGTCCCCAGCCAAAGAGAAAAGCATTATTCTGCATGAGGGAGCCTCTCCCAGTATAATGGGAAAGACACGCCTCCCTGGGCTCCCTACTGCTTATGGTTGTAGCCCTGAGAAGAAAGCATAGAAAGCACTAGCATTGCCTAAGCAGCAGCATTAACTCCCAGACTTAAAGTTGACAATGAAGAGATCCATGTATGTTGCAGGCCAAACCAGAATACCACTTAATGTCCATGTCTGGAAATAGCAATTAGAGTTTATTAATTGAGTTGCTGTTAATCCTGCTATTATCAAGGCTAATTATCCTTAACTGGAGTTGTCTACTCTGATAATAAGCATTTAGTTCCCTTCCATTCAATTTAACAATATTCCAGGCACTGTCCTAGATACTTTGGGGAATACCATACTTTACGAAGTTCGATGTTTTGTTGTGGGATCAGCCTTGTACATAGATAACTCCAGCTTAAGGCAGAAAGTGATGAGTGCTGTAGAGAGTCATATGCTAGGGTACTTAATGGGAAGATTAATTCTGCCTGGTGAGGAGCAGATTTGGATGGAACTTTGTAGAAGAAGCAATATGTAAGCTGGAACTTAAGAGAATAAGATTTCCATGGGCATTCCAGACAGATGGAACAGCATAAGCAACTTATTAGAGGCTAAAAATGCAGAGTATATCATAGTTACTAAATACCATTAATTTGTTTATTTATCTCATTTACCCATTAATTTAGCAAATTTTCATTAAGTACCTATTATGTCCAGGGACCCTCCCAAGTGTTTTGGATACAGCAGTGAACAAAACAAATTCCCTGTCCTTGTGGAGTTTACATTTTAGAGGGCTGGGTTACATTATAAACAAACAAACAAAAAAAGCAAATAAATACGTTATTTGTTAAGTAATAGTAAATATGTTGAAAAGAAAAACAGAATAATGGCTAAAGAGTGATGGGGAGAGGTTCTTTTTTACGTAGGGTGGTCATGGAAGTTATCTCTACTAAGATGTCATTCAGGTAAAGACCTAGAGTCAAATATATATTCAGTGGAAAAATGTTTCAGATGGACAAAATAACAAGATCCTGTGGCAAGTATGCTTGCTATGTCCTTGGATCATAAAGGCCTAAGCAACAGGAAGAATGGAGCCACCATTTACCAAAATGAGGAAGCCTAAAACAGGAATAGGCTTAGGTCTTATGGAAGATCTGGAGTTTGGTGTAAGGAATGCTAAGTTTAAGATGTTTTTAGCCACCCAAGTGTCCAGTTGGCAGTTGGATACATGAATCTGTAATTTATGTTCTGGTGCTAATAATTAGGGAGCTGGTGTCACTTATAGTATATTTAATATGATGATACTGGATGAGATCACGAGGGAGAAACTGTTGATAGAGCCATAGCTTAATGACTGAGCTCTGAGTTACTCCAATATTAAGCATTTGAATTGGTGAGAAGGAACAAATAAGAGACTTGAAAGAAATAATGGATGGTGGTTTTTGTAGAAGTGAGGGCAAAAAGTAATGAGGCTTTGAATTACAGTCCTTACGCTATAGGGAAATAGAAATAGGGTCAGCATTAAGCAAGGCATTATGGAAATAAAATAATCAGGATTGAGCATGGGATAGGGGTGGAAGTGAACAGGGAAAGAGAAGGGCACAGGAGGCCTCCTTGGCATGATTCCGGCTCAGACAATGTGGTGGATGGTGGTGCCATTAATTAATATAGGGGACATTAGCAGGGGAGTGGAAAATTGGTTTGAGTAGAAGGAAGTAGAAGGAGGAGTTGGAAAGATGTTGAGCTCAGTTTGGGACACGTGAGTTTGAGATTTTTTTTTTTAAATATTTTATTTATTTATTTATTTATTTATTTCCCAGTTTATTTATTTTCAGAAAAACAGTATTCATTATTTTTTCACCACACCCAGTGCTCCATGCAAGCTGTGCCCTCTATAATACCCACCACCTGGTACCCCAAAGGTTGATATCCAGGATCTATAATGAACTCCTCAAACTCAACCCACACGAAACAGGCAAACACATCAAAAAATGGGCAGAAGATATGAACAGACACTTCTCCAATCAAGAAATACAAATGGCTATCAGACACATGAAAAAATGCTCATCATCATTAGCCCTCAGGGAGATTCAAATTAAAACCACATTGAGATATCACCTTACACCAGTTAGAATGGCCAAAATTAACAAAACAGGAAACAACATGTGTTGGAATGGATGTGGAGAAAGGGGAACCCTCTTCCACTGTTGGTGGGAATGCAAGTTGGTGCAGCCTCTTTGGAGAACAGTGTGGAGATTCCTCAAGAAATTAAAAATAGATCTTCCCTACGACCCTGCAATTGCACTCCTGGGTATTTACCCCAAAGATACAGATGTCGTGAAAAGAAGGGCCATCTGTACCCCAATGTTTATAGCAGCAATGGCCACAGTCGCCAAACTATGGAAAGAACCAAGATGCCCTTCAACGGATGAATGGATAAGGAAGATGTGGTCCATATACACTATGGAGTATTATGCCTCCATCAGAAAGGACGAATATCCAACTTTTGTAGCAACATGGACGGGACTGGAAGAGATTATGCTGAGTGAAATCAGTCAAGCAGAGAGAGTCAATTATCATATGGTTTCACTCATTTGTGGAGTTTGAGATTTTTTATGAGACATTCAATAGAGTCAGATTGGTAGCTGTAAATGCAAAGACCCAGAACTATATAAAAGCTGACACTGTTTCTTTAGCCACTAATCATTGTATGTCTGTCACTTAGGCTCATAATGTATTGACCACTGATAGTTGGGGGTTGGAAGAGGGAGATAAGAAGGAGGAAGTTCACATTTCTGAATCTGCTCTGCCACTTATTAACTGTGAGACCGTAGGCTGGTTAAGCCAACTCTGAACCTAGATTTCCTCATTGGTAAATGGGGACCATATAAATACCTCATGGGGTTGTTTTAATGATTAAATTGGCCATTGCATAGAAAAAAACTTGAGAAAAATAAGTGCTTACAAACTTTGGGTTGAGTAGGGCTGTGAGTGGATTGATTTGAGTACCCTCCCAGTAGCACCAGGGAACACTAGATAGGGGGCTGCAAGCCAGGTAGGGCATGTCTGGGGTATGAGTAAAGAGTGAGAATAGAAAGGACCTTTCTAGAACTTTCTCACAGTAGATATCTTAGAATTTTTTGTGATGACGTTCAGGAAGGGCTTTAGGGAGGTCTCATCTCACATGCCTACTGTAGCCTTCACATACAGAGCATGTAACCAGCTGGGACACCTCACTGGTGGTGCAGGGGATAAAGCTCATTGGGAAGACCTGATGTTGGAATGTTTGTGCCAATTTTTCTAGGAATGGTGCTGTCTCTGGGGACTAGATGGATCTCAGAGAGGGAAAAAAGTGCTAGGAGCTCAGGGTGTGAGGACAGAGCAGCTCTGAAGTGGATTAGTCAGTCTGGGGCAGAGGGAATTCGAGAAACTGGGAGAGGATTAAACAGGATATAAAATCAGAGCAATAATATAAGAAATTAAGAGAATGAGAGAGAAAGGAAGATATAATGAGACTGGAATCAGACTGAGAAGCTAACTTCCACTACAGTATTGTTTGTTAAAGCCTAACAGAGGGCCTGACACTCAGTAAATAAGTAGTGAGTATTTGTTGAATGAATGAATATATGAATGGGGCACAGGGAAGACTAAAAGGAGACAGAGAAAGCAACAGAGAATGGTATTAGTGCTTGAAGAGTGGATCTGTAACTGAAATCAATTTGACAAACATTTATTGATTCCCCTATTGCCTGCCAAGTACTGAGGAAATTAGAGGCTGGAGGCATAGCAGGCATAGCTCTGAGTTACAAATAGCTGAGCTCTAGCATGCTGGTGGCTCTGTTAGAGAGCATCATTGGAAAGTGGTCCCTGTTATCAGTTGTCAGCAGTGTGTGCATATCTCCCAGAATGTGCTCACTCTGCCTACTTCAGTGTGCTTAGCGTCTTTGTCCCTACTATAGGTCAAACTTGAGGAAAACTAACAAGCATATTTTAATATTGTCTGTTACTATGTAAAACTAGAAAGAAACCTCAGTTGGAATGCCAGGCACTGTCACCTAATATAACTCTCTTCTACTAAGAATTTAAACAAATGAATCTCATAAGTTGAATGGCTTGCTCAAGATCACATGGTAGCAAGGCCAGGGTTCAACTCTAGTTTTCGTATTTGCTGTCAGCCTTCTGTCCTCTGGCTGCCTTCATAAGTTTTATACCTACCTAGACCTCTTACCACCTTCCAAAAACTAGAAGAAAATGCAGACATCTAAAGGCAGCATATGATGACATACAGATATCTAGAAGTATGTGCTGCATGGAGGAATCTTGACTTTACAATAAATCTGATCATCAGGGACTCTAATACAAGAAGGTTCACAGTGCAATTCATTCATTCATTCCATCATTTGTATATTCAACTATGCTTCAAACATGGGTTGATCTCATACTATGTGTCCAGATCAATTTGTAAGTGTAAATAGAAGCAAGTCAAAAATGGGGAGTATCTGGAGAACTTCTCACTCCAGTGGGTAATGGAGAAACCAAGGATAAAAATGATAATAACCATCATTTATTGAGTACTTACATTGTTCCAGTGACTTCCCATAGTTTAATTTTTTTATCCTTAAAGTAACCCTATGAAGTGTAAGTACTATTATTTCCCCCATTTTATGGTTAGTGAACAGAGGCCCAGGGAGATCACACAACTTGCTTAAGGTTCCACAGCTATGAGGCAGAACCAGGATTTGAATCCAGGAAGCCTGACTTTAGAGTCCCCAAAATGATAACTCCTGTCTGGGGTTAAGTGCTAAATTCTCCATTCTCTTCTCTCACTCATCCTCACATTACTTTCACTCCAATCAAAGAAGATCTCTCTCCCCTTCCTGTATCATTCTCTTTACCATTCTCATACTTTTGTTTCTCTTGTTGCCTTTGCATGGGATGCTCTTCTCATTGTTTTATCGTCTCACATCTAAGTTCTCTTCATATGAAAAATGGAAGTTCAGATGTTGCCAACTTCATCACAAAGCTTAATATGAACCCACCTAAACAATGTGAAGTGAGCTCTTTCTCATCCTTTTTAGGATTCCATGGTTTTGACCTAGGTTTTTTGCAACATTACCAGGTCTTGTTTATATTTTTGCTCTTATATTTTTGTTAGTGCTACACTTATCTTTCCTCCCTTACCCCCGGCCAGATTGCAACTCCCTTAAGAGCTAGGACCATATCTGGAGCCCTTTGGCATGATACTTAGAGGTTGTAGGTATTTATTTGTATAGAAATAAATTATCTGTTATTTGGTTCCCCAGACATATATATGTGTTAAGTAGTAATTCTTGGTCCATGAGTCTAAGTTACTTCTCCCTATTCCTAAAGGTATTCTTCACTTCTTTGCTGAAGGCTGTAGGTGATGGTGTAAAGCATAGATGTAATGATGCCAAAGAAGATAGTAATGAGCTTGTTTTCATCTTGGGACACCTGTGAATGAGGTTTTAGATATGTAGAAATGGCTGTGACCAAGAAGATGGCCACCAGATCAAAATGGGAACTATAGATGGAAAAGACTTCAAAATGGCAAGATGCAAGGAGGTAGTCAGGAGGTGAGGATGAAGCCAAAGGACCAAAGCAGGCTCATGGTACTGATTTATGCTACCCAGTAGCATCAGTTCACTGAAGCTGACATAAGAGAATGTCAGATTTAGCACAGCCTCGATCTTATAGATGAAATGGTTGGAGACATTGGAGGTACAGTAATGACATAATGGATATGAAAGTCTACTGAAACTGCTGTCATCCAGCAGCTGGCCACCAGGCCCTTGCAGAGACTCTCTATTTGTGGGTAACATAGAGCATAACCGATGACTATAGCCCAGATTCAGGTCAGGACCTCCAGGTGGAAGCTCTCCCTGATGCTGAAGGAGGGGGAGCTCATTACCAGGAGAAAGTAGGGGGTCACAAAGGAGTCAGCACAGAAGTCAGGCCATGTGTGGGTATGTGTGAATTGTATGTGTGGTTGTGCTATGGCAGTAACAGGTGACCAGGAAGGAGAGATTGCTATGGAAAAGATGCAAAAGACTGTGCAGTTGATTAAGGCAGATGAGGAGGATGAGGAGGACTCTGACAACCAGAGAGATAAGATAGACTAGCAGTAAGACACTGAAGAGCACTCATACTTGTGGATAACTGGATAGGCCTAGGAGCAGCCACAACTAGATTTATCTGTCTCTTGCCTTCCTAGGGTTGGCTTTCTGGGATATAGGATAATTTGGGGGTTGTCTGCAATAATGGTCCCCTAGACCCTGTCCATATACTGAGCCTATGAAAAGGGTCACAAACTGAGTACCCTGAACACAGACTATCCTTGAGGGAGTTGCATCCAATCAGAATTTGAAATGCCTTTACTCACATATTTCCAAGTCTTCTTCTTTAACCTTGTCCTCCCCTGTACAGATCTGGATACTACTGAAGGAACTCACAGAGAGTGTGTTTCCTCCTACAACTTCTGTTTTTGTCAAGCCATCGAAGCGCACAAGAGGGGAACAGTGATTGGTAAATGAATGTATGAACGAAGAATGTAGAGGCCTCTGAATTTTTTAGAAGTTGTCTGCAGTCAGATAAACATTGAGTACATTCCATTGTGCAACCTTCATCCCCTTTCCAAAGCCCACTTCTCCTCATGGTGCTATTTTTTTTTAAGTTTGGTAATTTCTGCCTTCTAATTAGGAAACAAGATTTCTAAGGAGGCCACCGTGGAGGTGGGGAAAATGAAATAAAGAGAACAAAAAGATCAATTGACCAAACTGATCAATTCAGTCAGTTTTGTTCAAATGGTTGTGTCAAACGAGTAGAAGTTAATTTGATTATTTTGGATTGTAGGGTCACAGAGACAGAACATTTTATTTTTCATTTATTCATTGTTGATGTGTAAGACATAGCCAAAGAATCAGAGGCAAAGGCTTGAAACTAAGTCATACTTAAGGTTGGGTTTCTAGTCACCTAAGTAACTAGTTGATTCAGTGATAAAAATGCCACTGAGCCAGTTGTACTGGTGGTGTATAGACAGAACTGAGGATCTTGGCTTTCAATTTGTCCTTGATTGGTGTGACTGGCATAATTACAGTTGAATTGCACTCTGCTTGAAGCCAGCATGGTAGGTGAAAAACTGGATATATATATAATTAATTTGATTTCTCTCCCTCATAGATATGCCTTTTCCAGAAAGTAATATAACTGGAATCATAGAATTATATAGTCTTTTGTGTCTGCCCTCTTTCACATAGCACAATGCTTTTGAGATACATCCATGTTGTGCCATGTATCAATAGTTTGTTCCTTTCACTGCCAAATGGTGTTCCATTGGATAAATACACAGTTTGATCATTCATTAGTTGATAGAAATTTGGGTTTGTCCTATTTTGTTAGCTCTTTTGAAGAAACTGCTAAAAGCATTTTGTTGTAGGTCCTTTGGACACTTGTTTTCATTTCTTTTGAATAAATACATGGGACTGAGGTGACTGGGTAACAAGTTAAGTTACATATTTAAATCAGAAGAAACTACTAAGCTGTTTTCCAAAGGCACTATGCTATTTTGCCTTCTCAGTAGCAATGCATATTAAGTTCTGGTTGCACTACATCCTCATCAGGTATCGTTAGGGTAGTTTTGTTTTGTTTTATTTTATTTTGTTTTTGTCTTTTAGGAAATGTGTATTTCCATTTATTGTGGTTTTCAATTGGATTTCTTAAAAAATAAATTGGATTTCCTTGAAGAAAAATTATATTGGACATCTTCCTTAGAGTGTCTATTTAAAGCTGCTCAGATTTTCACTGGGTTATTTGTTTTATCACTGTTTAGTTGTGAGAGTTGTTTACATATTAGAGATACAAGTGTTTTATCAGACATGTCTTCTGAAATATTTTCTCCTGGCCTTTGTGTTTCCATAACAGTGTTACTCAAATAGCAGAAGTTTTGAATTATGATGAAGTCAAATTTATCAAGCTTTTCTTGTGTTGTCTGTGTTTTTGTTTCTTTCTAAGAAATCTCTGCCTAAACCAGGCCACACTGAATTTCTTCAGAAGTGTTATAGGTTTTGGTTTTATATTTGGAACTGTGATACATTTGGAGTGAATTTTTTAATATGGCACATAATATGGGTTAAAGGTAATTTTTATGTATATGGTAATCCAATTGTTCCAGCATTATTTGTCCAAAATACTATCTTTGGGGCGCCTGGGTGGCTCAGTGGGTTAAGCCTCTGGCTTCGGCTCAGGTCATGGTCCCAGGGTCCTGGGATCGAGCCCGCATCGGGCTCTCTGCTCAGCGGGAGCCTGCTTCCCTTCCTCTCTCTCTGTCTGCCTCTCTGCCTACTTGTGATCTCTCTGTCAAATAAATAAATAAAATCTTAAAAAAAACAAAAAAAACCCCCAAATACTATCTTTTCTTCACTAAATACCTTGTCATTTTTGTTAAAAATCAATTGATAACAAATAGCATGGAGGACAAGGGGCGTTAGAGAGGAGTAGGGAATTTGGGTAAATTGGAAGGGGAGGTGAACCATGAGAGACTATGGACTCTGAAAAACAATCTGAGGGGTTTGAAGTGGCGGGGGGGTGGGAGGTTGGGGTACCAGGTGGTGGGTATTATAGAGGGCACGGCTTGCATGGAGCACTGGGTGTGGTGAAAAAATAATGAATACTGTTTTTCTGAAAATAAATAAATTGGAAAAAAAATAAAATAAAATAAAAAAAATAATGAATACTGTTTTTCTGAAAATAAATAAATTGAAAAAAATCAATTGATCATATGTATTTTGGGTTTCTTTCTAGATTCTCTTCTGTTTTGTTCAATTGATCTGTATGTTTATCCTGCTGCCAATACCATACTTCCTTGATTACTGAGCTTTATACTAAGTCTTGAAAGTAGGTAGTGAAAGTCTTCCAATGTTTTTCATTTTCAAAATTATTTTGGCTATTCTAGTTAATTTAGGCCAATATAAAACAGGACTCTTTTTTTTTTCCCCAATTTATTTATTTTCAGAAAAACAGTATTCATTATTTTTTCACCACACCCAGTGCTCCATGCAAGCTGTGCCCTCTATAATACCCACCACCTGGTACCCCAACCTCCCACCCCCCCACCACTTCAAACCCCTCAGATTGTTTTTCAGAGTCCATAGTCTCTCATGGTTCATCTCCCCTTCCAATTTACCCCAAAGCACATACCCTCTAAAACAGGACTCTTAAGGATTGAAACTCATTATACAAGACCCATTTAGAGAAGGGGTGATTATCTTCCCTGCTTCTCCATTTATCAGCCCAATTTGGCTTGTTCTTAATTTGGAAAGAGTGAATGGTACTTCATGATGGATTATTTCAACCTTAATTCCTGGTCCCACCCATTAAATCCCCTGTTAATTTCATACTGCTGCTATAACAAATCACTATAAATGTAGCCAACCCAATTTTATTTTGTTACAGCTCTGTAGATGAGACATTTGATTCAGATCTCTCTGGGCTAAAATGAGGTGTTGGGAGGCTTGTGTTCCATTCTGGCAGCTCATGGGGTGAAATTTGTCTTCTTGCTTTTTCCATCTTCTAGGGACTTCCTTCATTAGTTGGACCATGAAATCCTTCTATCCTCAAAGACAACAATGGCCAGTTGAGTGTTTCTCGTGTTGCATCACTCTGACACTGACTCCTCTGCCTCTCTCTTCTACTGCTAAGAATCCTTAAGTATCCATTTAGGCCCACTAAAAATCCAGAATAACTTCTCTATTTTAAGGTCACCTGCTCAGGAATCTAAACTCCATCTGCAACCTTCATTCTCTTTTTTCATCTATAACATAATATAGTCACAGGTTCTGGGGCTTAGAACATGGACATCTTCTTGGAGCCATTATTCTGCCTACCATGATCATGATGTATTTTTGTTTATATATTTGCTGGATTTAGTTTACTGACATTCTGTTAAGACTCCCAGCATTTATGTTTTGGAAGGATATTTGTCTGTATTTTACTTGTGTCACCCTTGTCCAGTAATGTCAGAATAATGGTGATATAACAATATGTACTGGGCAATGTTTCTTATATTCTTCTGGAAGAGTTTTTTCATAATTGATATTGCTGTTTCTGTTTGTCTGGAGGTTTCTGTGAGTTTAATTTCTGTAGTAGATATAGGAATATTTATGTTGCTTGTTTTTTCTTGAGTGAGCAGTGGTAGTATCTTTCAAGGAATTTTTCCTTTTATTTAATTGATCAAATTTATTGGCAAAATTTTTTTCAAAATAGTCCTTTATTATCCTTTTTAATTCCTGAAATAACTGTAGTAGTGTCTCTCCTTCCTTTGTTATATTGGTGATTTATATCTTTTTTTCTTCTTGATCCATCTGTCTTGAGGCTTATAAATATTGCTCTTAGAGTCAGGCTTTAGTTTCATTGATTTATATTGTTTTTCTATTTCATCTGCCAAATCTGAGATTTGTGCTCTTTATATTTTCTTAACATTTTTTGACTTTGGGATTTAATTTGCTTTTTCTCCCCTCATTTCTTAAGCTGGAATTTTAGATTGTTGATTTGAAAAATTTGCCTTTTCTAATAACAGGGTTTTACCACTGTAAATTTCCCCCAAAACATGTTATATGTTTGCCTCAAATATTTTGATATGATGTACTTTAATTTTCATTAAATTAAAAATATTTTCTAATTTCCAGTGACTCCTTGTTTGGCCCATGGATTTTTTCAAAGAATGGTATTATTTATTTTCCAAATAATCACATATTTCCCAGGATATTAATTTCTAGTTTAATTCTGTAATGGTCAGAATATACTGTAGCTTTAATTATTTTAAATAGCTATGTTCCTTCTTACCAGATACACCTGTGAGGTGCTGAAAAGTTGGAGGAGCACAAACAAAGGGCTTTTGCTGTACTGAGTGTCCAGTTCAAGAAGACTCCCAACTGTTCTCAAGTGAGGTACTCTGATATCTTGACAATGTTACCAAGAAATGTCTATGCAAATTGAAGAAACATTTTAGAATCTCTAAAGGTAAAAGAGTCTTATCTGAGCCCAAATTAGGACAGCTAATTGGGAAACATGCCCTTCACAAGGAAGAAGTTGTTCCAGAGAATGGACAGTTTTTATAGGATTGTATACATTTTTACATCTTGTAAAAAAGCTCAAAATATTATACATTAGTACATAGGCAGGAATCATGAGATTTATCATAGGGGAATGCAGGGAGTATGCATAGGGGAATGCAGGGGAATGCAAATCAAAGATGATTTGCCTTTAGGTTACTCATTCACAAAGCAGATGTACAATGTATGTGCGGTGGGCAATAAATCAGGCTTTTGGTTTGAATAAAGTTTATATACAATCATGTTGAATTGGAAAGAAATCTAAAATGACTTCCCTTGTATACCAGGTCTTTAGAGAGTTTTTTCCTCTTATCATTACAGAGAAAGTAAATATGGTTCTATTAATAAACTTGATTCACATTTTATTAAAAAAATTGTATTGTGAAAAACAGATGTTTCTAGAAATCCGGAAATGTATTCATAAATTTGTTAACCTAAAGAATGCTGATAAAACAAAAGTTTGCTTACTAGTTTGTTTTCACTAGAAACTAAGGGTTCTAAGAGTTAAGAATTCTGATAAGTATAACTCAGACTACTAGAAATAAGGGAAACAACTTTATATGCAAGAAAAGTAAAATAGGTATTTTCGAAAAAAAAAAAGGAATAGGAATACATTTTTGTTGAGGGAAAAGAAAGTAATTTTTTCCTAAACTGAGAGTGGTTATTTAAAGAAGGAAAACTTGGTACAAATCTGAATGCATGAAGTTGTATGAGGTTTATAGTGAGGGAATCTTTAGAAGGAAATTGTGTGTGGTCAGTACTGGCTAGTACTCGAACTAAATTTAAGTAAATGAGTTTTAATCTCGAAAGTATACTGATGTAACAGTCAACAAAACCAAGAGACAACCCACAGAATGGGAGAAGATACTCACATATTCAGACAAAAGGCTGATATCCAGGATCTATAAAGAACTCCTCAAACTCAACACACACAAAACAGATAATCATGTCCAAAAATGGGCAGAAGACATACAAATGGCTAACAGACACATGAAAAAGTGTTCATCATCATTAGCCATCAGGGAGATTCAAATCAAAACCACATTGAGATACCACCTTACACCAGTTAGAATGGCCAAAATTAACAAGACAGGAAACAACATGTGTTGGAGAGGATGTGGAGAAAGGGGAACGCTCTTACACTGTTGGTGGGAATGCAAATTGGTGCAGCCACTTTGGAAAACAGTGTGGAGGTTCCTTAAGAAATTAAAAATAAAGCTTCCCTGAGGGTTGTGGGGGGTGGGGGTAGGGAGTGGGTGGGGGCTGGGAGAGGGTGGTGGGGTTATGGACACTGGGGAAGGTATGTGCTATGATGAGTGTTGTGAAGTGTACAAACCTGGCGATTCACAGACCTGTACCCCTGGGGCTAATAATACAATATATATTAATAAAAAAAAGAGCTTCCCTATGACCCTGCAATTGCATTACTTGGTATTTACCCCAAAGATACAGATGTGGTGAAAAGAAGGGGCATCTGTACCCCAATGTTCATAGCAGCAATGGCCACAGTCACCAAACCATGGAAGATGCACTTCAGCGGATGAATGGATAAGGAAGATGTGGTCCATGTACATTATGGAGTACTACACCTCTATCAGAAAGGATGAATACCCAACTTTTGTATTAACAAAATTTGAACGGGACTGGAAGAAATTATGCTGAGTGAAATAAGTCAAGCAGAAAGAGTCAATTATTATATGGCTTCACTTATTTGTGGAGCATAAGAAATAACACAGAGGGGGCGCCTGGGTGGCTCAGTGGGTTAAAGCCTCTGCCTTCTGCTCAGGTCATGATCCTAGCGTCCTGGGATCGAGCCCCGCATCGGGCTCTCTGTTCTGTGGGGAGCCTGCTTCCTCCTCTCTCTCTCTGCCTGCCTCTCTGCCTACTTGTGATCTCTGTCTGTCAAAAAAAAAAAAAAGAAAGAAAGAAAGAAAGAAATAACACAAGGACATGGTGAGATGGAGAGGAGAAGGGAGTTAGGGGAAATTGGAGGGGGACATGAACCATGAGAGACTATGGGCTCTGAAAAACATTCTGAGGGTTTTGGAGGGGCTGGGGGTGGGAGGTTGGGTGAGCCTGGTGGTGGGTATTATAGAGTGCACATATTTCATGGACCCCTGGGTGTGGTACGTAAACAATGAATTCTGATACAGTGAAAAGAAATAAAAAATAAATAAAAAATTTTAAAAAGTGTACTTATGCAAAGTTAAAATTTTTGTTTTCTCTTTGTTAAAAATGTTTTCTTAAACTATAGATTCTCTCTTAATAAAACATTGTAAATATTTTTATCTTTAAAGTTATATGCCTAGAAAGTAAGAATCCTGTGTTTTACAAAAAAAAATTACCTATTTTTATCAGGTGTTTGATTTACTCTAAGAAAAGTTTTATATTTTTAAAAAGGTAAATTTTGCTCACAACTATGTAACCTTATGTATTTGTCTTTGATATCTTTTATTGTCACTTTGGTTAAATGGGCAATTAAAAACTGGTCATAATGATCTGTTATCCTAGTCAAGTCTTCAAACATTTGATAATTTTTGACACATTTCCCTCAATCAAATTCTAAAATGAAATATTTTGTCTACAATCTGAGGTGTTCTGGAGAGCTCCTGGAACATTTTGAAGATTTTGTAAGGAATTAAATGAATTAGATTTATCTGGTATGTTAAAGTAAAAATATAAGAAGAAATTATTGCATTTCTTTTATGCACCAGAAAATAAGCCATTTTTGTGAATGTACCGTGTGTATCTAAAACCAATGCATATTCTTCTGTTGTTGAGTGAAGTGTTCTATAAGTGTCAGGTCAAGTTAACTGCTAATATACGTATCTTCTATATCCTCATTTATTTTCTCCCCACATATTCTATTGCTAAATGAGAGAGATGTGGGAAGTATCCAGTTATAATACTGTATTTGTCTTTTTCTCCTTTCAGTTCAGACAGTTTTTGCTCTATGTATTCTGAAATTCTGAGTAGGTATACACAAATTTAGGATTATGTTTTCTTCTTAACAAACTGAATTCCTTTTCTTTTTTTTTTTAAAGATTTTATTTATTTATTTGGCAGAGAGAGATTACAAGTAGGCAGAGAGGCAGGTAGAGAGAGAGAGGAGGAAGCAGGCTCCCTGCTGAGCAGAGAGCCCGATGCGGGACTCGATCCCAGGACCCTGAGATCATGACCTGAGCTGAAGACAGCGGCTTAACCCACTGAGCCACCCAGGCGCCCACAAACTGAATTCCTTATCATTACATCATGTCCTTCTTTATGTCTGGTGGTAATATTACTTGATCTGAAGTGTTCTTGGTCTGATAATTCATACAGCCATTGCAGCTTTCTTTTGGTTAAGGTTTTCATGGTATATCTTATTTTCCTTCATTCTGTTTTTCATATATCAATATTTTTATGATTATAGTAAACTTCTTGTAGAAAGCATATATTCGGGTCTTACTTTTATGGTCAATATGACAATATCTATCATTTTGTGGGTATTAAAACCATTTACAATTAATGAAATTATTGATATGGTTACATTTAAAGAGACTAAAATATTCAAATACCTTTTATGTTTACTTTTATTTTTATCATTCCTGGCCCTCTTCATTACTTGCTCTAGATTCAAGTTTCCATCTGGCATCACACTTTTTCTGCTTAAAAAACTTCCTTTAATAATCTGAGGGTTTTGAAGGGGTATGGGATGGGAGGTCGGGGTACCAGGTGGTGGGTATTATAGAGGGCACGGATTGCATGAAGCACTGGGTGTGGTGCAAAAATAATGTATACTGTTACGTTGAAAATAAAAACTAAATTAAAAAAAAAACTTCCTTTAACATTTCTTGTAGCCCATATTTACTAGAAGTAAATTCTCTCACCTTTTGTTTGAGAAAGTTTGTATTTTGTCTTCATTATTGAAAAACATTTTAATAGATAAAGGTTTCTGGGTTGACAGGTCTTTGTTTCAATACCTGAAAGATGTCACCCAATTATCTTCTGGCTTGCATAGTTTCTGATGGCAAGTCTACTGTATTTCTAATTTTTGTTCCTTTGTATGTACTGCATCCTTTTACCATCAATACTTTTGTTTTGTAGTTGGGTTTCAGAAGTTAGCTATGATGTACTTGAAGTGTGTGTATTTATATTTATCCACATTCTTTTTCTCTGAGTTCCTGGGATATGTGTTTTATAGTCTTTCATTATTTTTGAAAACTTCTCAGTCATTAGGTTTTTAAATGATCCTTTTGCCCATATTTTTTCCTGCCTTCTTTTCTGAGACTCAAATTACTGCATCAACTACATATTATAAATTACTAATCAACTACATATTATACCACAACTTTTGGATGCTTTGTCCCCCCCTCCCCCACTTTTTTCTCTTTGCATTATAGTTTGGATAATTTACAGTGATCTATCTTTGAGTTCACTAGTTACTTCTTTGGCTGTATCCATATGTTAATAAACCCATCAAAGGCATTCTTTATTTGTGTTACCTCATTATTGTATTACTTTGTTACCGTGTTTTTTGTTTGTTTGTTTTTTTTGTTTCCAGAGAGGGATGGGGGGGCAGAGGGAGAGGGAGAAGGAGAGAGAGAACCTTGAGCAGGCTCTATGCCCAGTAGAGAGGGCTTGATTTCACAACCTTGAGATCATGACTTGAGCCAAAATCAAGAGATGCTTAACTGACTGAGCCACCCAAGAGCCCCTGTTACTGTGTATTTTTTTTTAAATTTAAAGTATTTCCATTTTACTATTTCATGTAGTTTTCATTGCTGTACTGATATTCTCCATATGTTTAAGCATGTATGTCCTTCTTTTATACTAGGTCATTTATCATATTAATTGTAGTTATTAGAAAGTCTTAGTCTAACCGTTCTAATATTTACAACATCTCTAAATCAGGTTTGGTTGATTGTTTTATTTATTGACAAGGGATTATTTTTTCTTGCTTTTGTGTTTGTGTCTGAATTTTTTACTTAATACCATGCAATGCATTTAGAAGAACAGTAGAAACTAAGATAAACTGCTATGTCTGGAAATGACCCTGTCTCTATAAGGTTGTTTAATTGTGAAATTGAGTCAGTCCACTCAGTAGCTGAGCAGGCTTTGTGATATGTGCTATCATTACCATCATTGTACTTTGAATTCCTGTAGTAGTAAGCCACTGTTATCAAGTCCTTAGCGTGTGAGTTGTGGTGCCAGAGGGTTTTTCTCTGTCTTCCTGCTTCTTCTGTCTTTGGTCTTGAGCGGGAGTTTCCTGTCCTCCCCCAGTAGTAGGAGACCTATGCTTGGTATGTGTGTAGCATCCTGGGCTTAAGTTAGCTGCCCCTGTTTGAGATGTAAAGGGTTTTGTTTATATTCTTCTCTGAGGACCAAGGGAATTTTTCTGCAGTCTGGGTAAAGGATTCCATATTTTTTCCTTAGAGGAAGACAAGTTTTGCTTTTACTCCTCCCCCTAGAAGCAAAAGATCTTTCCTGTGCCAAGAAAGTGAGAGGGTTTTTCTGCCCCACCCTATGCATCTTTAAGCTTTTGCTTCAGAAAGAGTCCAAGGAAGCTTGCAGGGAAGTACTTCCCATCTTTTTTATGAACACCCAATATGGATATATGGAAAACAGCATGTGTGTGAATGCAAACTTCTCTTGTGTTGTGGACAATCACCTCTTCCAAACTTACACAGTATTTTGAACTTTTCAACCTCTGTCTTTTTTTCCAATTTTTAAATTTTTCATTATGTTCAGTTTGCCAACATATAGTACATCGTGAGATTTTGTTGTAGTGTTCAATGATTCATTAGTTGCATATAACACCCAGTGCTCATTTCAACATGTGCCCTCCTTAATACCCATCACCTGGTCAACCTGTTGTCTTATATTGAAATGAAGCTAGTCTTTTTATTGTTCCCACACATGGATTATTCAAAACTGCTTTTATCTCTATGGCTTTGCTCATACTGTTCCTTTTATATGGAGAGCCCTCTTTTCTTTTCTATAAGTTTCCAAATCCTTAATTGTCAGGCTCAACTTTTACTTCATTCTTAATAATTCCAGCTAGTTTTAATTTCTTCCTTGTTGATCTCCTTATAACCCATTCTTTAATATATTATCACCTCCAATTTACAAGTGAATATATAAGCACTTACCATTTAGTATTTTATTACATTGTGTCATATTGTTCCCTAATTGTGTCACTGGGTCTAACCAGATATACAGTACATGCCCAATGTACTTAGTACATTTAGTTAAAAATGTATTAAATTACTCTTGTTTCACATTGACTGCAATAATAAAATAAAAACAGCTATTCCAACTTCCTTTTGATTAGAGTTGCTGTGCCATTAGCCCATTAACATATTAGTTTAACAAATTAGTTCTGAAACTCCATGTAATGATGCCAGAGGAGGATAAGCACTGAAGTCCAATGACATGTCATCACATCATCTTGGACTTCAGTTTCTTCATCAGTAAAATGGAGGCAGTCATTAAATTTGCTTGAACAACTTCAGAGAGCTGTTTCAAGGACTAAAAAAGGAACAGAAACAATGGGAACAAAGGAACAGGAGCATGTTGTAAACTGTAAAGAGCTCTACAAAAAGGGGTGAGGTTTGTAATCATAGTGATCCAGATGGTGACGCAGATAAATACCCTGCCCACTCCCCAACTCTTGGCAAAGTCATAATGAGTCAAGTTGTTACCCACTTGAATCCTGACCAGAAAGAGATGTGGGACAGTGATCACAGACTTATTAAATAGGATATTAAGTTTTTGTTCCTTCCTTAATGTCCGTCTCAGATCTAGGGCTGCTCCAGGGAAGCTGGATATGAAGTTGCCTCAATAAGGCAGGACTGGGGCAAGGATTTGGGAAATGTCTATTCAAAAATGAAACATGAGGGGCACCTGGGTGGCTCAGTGGGTTAAGCCTCTGCCTTTGTCTCAGGTCATGATCTCAGGTTCCTGGGATTGAGCCCCACATCGGGCTCTCTGCTCAGCGGGGAGCCTGCTTCTCCCTCTCTCTCTGCCTGCCTCTCTGCCTACTTGTGGTCTCTGTCTGTCAAACAAATAAATAAAATCTCTAAAAAAAGTGAAACATGATTTAGAAAAATTTGGATCTGTCAAGACATCCTGTGGACAATGAGATATATAGAGGTGTATAGAATATGGTTAACCAATTAATAATATAATGGAGGAGAAAATTCTGGTTTGTAGAGATATTTTTCTATATCTAGCTCTGAATTTTACTTTATTCCAGAGAGGGGTGTTCCCAAGTAAACGCTCTCTAAGTTTTCAAACACCAGCTGTCAAGGCTAGGTAATAAATTATATTGAGACTTGTGACTTTTTTTTTAATTGAGCAAGTTAGGAAAACCTTAAGTGTTGGAACAGATAGAGAAAGGGTTGCGAGTAGTAGTAGTGCCCTACCATTTGGGGGAGCATTTGGTTCTTGCATATAACCCAGGAACTGTGAGTAGTCTGTGTCTGAAACTGTGTGTGTGTGCATGTGTGTGTGTGTGTGTGTGTGTGCGCATGTGTGGTGTCATTTGTGTGCTTTCATAAGTGCATGTTTATGAATTTGTATTTGTGTGATAGTGTGTGCCAGCCTGATTGGTTTTATTACAATCTGTATGTGTTTGAATCTGCATGTGTATCCTAGGAACATTTAAGTTTATATATGTATGTATATATCAGGGTTCTGAGATTCTTTTAAGGCTTTGGTAAACTATGGGCTCTTTTTTATAGCGTAAGTAAGCTTGCAGGCAATAAAGGGTGCTTGATGATCCTGAGAAAGTTGCAGAATAGACTGTAATTTGCTCTAATACTTCAAGACAATTCCTTTGATCCATGTCTCCTTCTCATCCCTGC
The DNA here is from genome assembly GCF_020171115.1 of Neogale vison. Classification (NCBI taxonomy): domain Eukaryota; kingdom Metazoa; phylum Chordata; class Mammalia; order Carnivora; family Mustelidae; genus Neogale; species Neogale vison. The sequence continues at coordinate 19,466,411 of NC_058105.1, read as the reverse complement.
TCCCACAACACATGTGGCTCTCTGACCGCTTCCACTCCCACTCAGTCCATTCCTATACAAGACATGGGGTTCTGATGAAGGATGGTTGGAACCATTCCACATCTTTCTTTTGAGTGAGTGGCAGATGAGATGTCACCAGAATAGGAGGCTTTATTCTCCCATCTCTACTTCCCTTTTATTATTAAGGAATTATACTTCTGGGCACAGCTCTTTTGTTTACCTGGCTGGAGGTCTGTTTATCATTCTTTTCAAAAATTTTTAGGGTGAGGCACAAGGACTAGACTTTTTCACTTTTGGAGAAAGGCTTTACCTCCTCCACAGAAGGTCTGTTCTCCAGCTCTAGGCTAGGAGTTGAGAAACAGAACAGCATACAGGCTGCTTTAGAAACTCAGCCTTACTCCTGTGTTTCAGAGAGACAGTAGAAGGATCTCTCTAGACAGGCATTGATCTATTGATTTGCTCATTCAACAAATATTTCTGAGGTACTTACTACACATAGTTTCAGCTACAGAAGCAAAGTTCTTTCTTGTCACCATGTTCCTTTTGATAAGAGTCTTTAGGAGACAATGACTGGGAATGATTTGTGGTAGGAACTGGAAACCAACTTGTGGGAGAGAGCAGGGATTTCAAGAGCCCGCAGGGAAAGTGGAACCCTGTGAAGTTCTGTAATCTCCAAAGATGGGGTTGACCAGTGGTCATGGTTTTGCATTTGTTTCTACCTTTGTTTCCAAATTGGCTATGAAATCATGGTGAATCCTGTGGACTGTAGCTCTCTTCTTTCCCCAACTTTTTCCCTCTCATGACCCAAACCCATTTCCTAGAACTCCTAGAGAACAGTAGCATGGAAGCCCAGGGAGCTTCCATGACCTACAGCCACCCTGAGTCTGAAGCTGCCCTTAACATTTGCTAATGTGGGATTGAGAATGGCTTTTCTCTCCACCCCTTATTTTTATTTTTCCTGAGTAGGCTCCATACCCGGCGTGGAGGTCAATGTGGGATTTGAACTCACGACCCTGATATCAAGACCTGAGCAAAACACTTAATTGACTGAGCCACCCAGGTGCCCCCAAAGTGGTTTTTTCTCAGCCACCAGAGCACACAGACTTAAGGAACAAGAACACCTTGGTTCTAGTATAGTCTTTGTGGTAGAACCAATAACAAGTAGGTATCTCTCTTTTCTATCCATTAAGGAATAGGACAGTAACAATCTCTAAGGTCCCTTCTAGTCTGACATTCTGTGATTACTTCTGAAAATTATTGCTACAAAGCTTCCTTCAAATTGCAAACAGAAAACTTCAAAAAGCACTAGGGAGAACACTTTTTAGTCTTCTCTGAGAACTGGAATCCTTGTCATTTCCCTACAGATTTGAAAAGGAAGAGAGCTGACATTTATTAAGTGTGCTATGAATCAGGTACTCTCTTATATTCTGTATTATTATTTCAATAATAATTCATAACTTGAAGAAATTTGGGGCAGGTAAAGTGATTGTGTATGTGAAGTACTGGGTACAATGCCTGGCATAAAGTATGCACCCAATAAATATGATGTCCTGGCTCATGGTTCAACCTCTCTCTACCTTGCTCACTGCCATTTAAAAAGATGAAGAAACAGAAACTCAGAGGGATTAAGTGACTGCCCCAAGGCACCCAGATTTTCAGCTCCAAAGGCCATGTGTATGTTGTTATACTACACTGTGTCTGGAGTATGAAGTCTGCAGTTATTTCCTCTGTGGACTTGCTCCATTAGTATGTGCATTTTGAAGAGTTTGCTAGAAGGTTTCTTACTCTCTGACCCAATTGTCCATTGTGATCCAGGGCCTGCATTTGGGAGGTGGCTGCCCAGATATTTTAGATACAACATAAATTTCTCTAAGCAGGATTATAACTGGTCCCAAGGAGCTTGAACCCTCCATCTAGGCCTCATTAACATCAGACTCTCATTCTGGGCCAACTGTCCCTTAGGGCACTCCTCGGGTCACCTAGGCAAGGATTCCCAGGAACCTCTGTTCGCCTGATGCAGGTATAGGAAGATGGCTTTGTGGGGGAAGAGCCAAAGGGGCCACTTTTAAATAAAAGGAAATGCAAGTTTGCTTGCTCAGAATTAAATCCAGAAAATCATATCCTTGACTGGCAGAATATTGAGAATTTTTACAAAAGTGGAGGATATGGGAGTAGTTATGACTAGAGATAAGAATGACCATTAACCCTCGGGAAGGAAGAAGGTAAGTTGGAGCTTGCCTACCTAGAGGTGTGGTCATTGGCCCATGTATTAGTGGGGTTAAGCAGGAAGTTGCTGGGATGAATGACAGAAGACTGAACTTGGAGGCAACTTCATGACTTGAAAATAGTCTTCCTGTGAAACCCATCAAGTCCATTCATTCTATAGCAGGCTTTCCTGTATTGTTCTTTATTTAGCAGGAAGGCTCAAAGAGTTCTACCTCTAGTGGTGGAGATGGTTTTACATGGACACACTCTGGTCACACTCTGGTCTGGTACCCATAGTGTGCATAGAACAAACCTGGGTTTAGGATGGCTTGATATATATTTTGTATGAGAATAGGCAGGTGTTTCAGATGTGATGTTGTGCAATGCAGATATCTAGAATTAATGTTTTTTTTCTTCCACCTCCGGGGTGACCAGCATGATTAAGCACCCCCCTCTCTTTCTCTTTCTCTGTGTTTTATTCTTTATCTCTGTCTCTTTTTCTTATAGGTTCCAGAGGTCAGTCTATGTAATAGAGCCCTAGTGCTGGAGACCAGATATCTGAGTTTCCTAATGGTGTCCAAAATGATTAAAAATATTTTGCTTTGCATATGGAGGGGCATGATTTGCCTTCTAGAAGTAGCATGATATACTTGAAAGAGTACAGGTTTTGAAGACAAGTAACTCCATTTTGGATCCTGAATAGCTAATGTTTTAGTTCTATCTATAATGCTGAGCAAGTCAATTTAACTTCCTTAAGCCCATTTTTCTCATCTCTAGAATTAGGATAATCCTGGTACCTGTCCCCTAGATGTGTTGTAAAGATTTACTGAGATAATTTATGAAAAGAATTTAGTTTAGCTCCTGGCAAAGAGTGTGTGCTGAAGGCATATTTTTGAATGAATAAATGAATGAGTAGGTATTGGTATCTTTCCTTCCTTCTGTCCCATGATGAAGTGCTGTTAAAGAGGCTATCTTTTAATAGACAAGAACATGAAGGTATAATTCAGTCAACTCAGGATCTGTGCTCTCAACCATCTACTAACTGTATGATCTTACTAATTAAAAATTTGTCTGAAATTTAGTATTTTTATCCATAAAATCTTGATGGTAAGGCCAGGTGTGCAGGGCTGCTATGAAGATTAAAGGAAATAATGTATGTGATGGGACACTGCACAGAACTTGGAACATGGTACATGATCTATAACACTAGTTCCCTTTCTCTGTGTCCCCTCCAAGGATGTGGGCTTGCTTAATCTTTAGAATATCCATGTAAGGTATGTATTATCATCATAATGAGACAATGTATGTGGAGGTATAGTACAATATGATGCAGGTAGTCAATAAATGTTTGTTTCCTTCCCCTCTTTTCCTTAATTAAGCCAATTATTATCCTGCCAACAATCATGCTTTTGCATGAACTATGTGAATATTTTAAAGACTGAGGTGCTAATCTTATATTATCATCAATTTAGAAGGCAGTCTGGACAGCTGGACTATAATCAGAATTATGGTGATTTTAATAAGATGACAAAAGATCACAGAGTTGATAGATATAAAGTGCTTACCTAATTCTTCCTTATTATAGTGAGCTATGAATAGATTAATTTAATATTTCAAAATGTAAAAATCATTAGAAAAGTGTTTTCATGTAAATTATAGTTTTACATATTAATGTCATGTTTTCCTTAGCATTTAAAAACGCTGTTCTTTACTCACCATAAGACCAAAGACCGAAGTATTTGGTCTAAGTTTATAGAACTGGAGGTTGGTTGGGGTTGAGTTCCTCTGACTTTAACCTGGCCTCTTATCTGGTTTCCCAACATACCATCTAATCTCTACTAATTTGTGTGTTAGCATATGATTTGGATAGGGCCAAAGAGTGGCTATCATTGTGATTTGGGTAGAGAGAGCTTCATGACAAAATGAAGTCTGACCTGTGGTCACAGACTAGCTTAATTTACTCTGAATCACACTGTTAGTATCCACGGACAAGTTGCTTAACATCTTTTTTCCTTATTGAAGGAATTTCCTTATTCCATCATCTGCAAAGTAAATATAATATTAGTACTTACCTGATAGAGTTGTTTTGAGGATTAAATAAGATAATTTATGAATAAATTAATTAATCCATCTACAAGCTTTAGCACAGAGTTCACCATGTTGTGAGGTCTCAGTAAGTGTTAACAGCTGTCACTGCCACAGGCACTACCATCACCACCCTTACCACTACAATAATAATGATGTGACAAAACCATTGCAGAATGGCTAAAGAATTTGGTGTCCTGTCTCATAAAGTATTCCTGATCTCTGAAGGGTGGACTGAGAACTTTCTTGATTTCAAACCCCATTTTTAAAATCTTTTGAAGGTGTTTGTCCACATTGTTTTAATTACTATGGAAAATCTGAGATCACCTTGAATCCTGATGCATGGAGGCTTTTAAAGTCTGTACAGGGATCATTCATATCCCCCACCTTTTTTTTTCCCATTATCCAAATCGTAACAAAGCTGTACAAGATATAGGAAACTGGGCTGAGTGTCATTTGAATGCAAAAGAGCCTTTGAAAATCTTTGCAATTTTTATTGCGGTGGCTTTATTTTTTCTTCCCCCCCAAAAAAACAAAGTATATTAAACTTACTCAGTTTGTCTCAAATAATCAGAATTTTACAAGAACCTTTTCTTGTCTCTAAATAAACCAGACTGTCTGTCATATAGAGAGATTTATCTAGGTGTTGTGCTTATTCAGACAAGTAGGGAGAAGAGAATAGAACTGGGTTGATTGAATTCTTTTTCTTTTGAAAATTGACCAGTTGTATGGTTGCTCTGGAGACTAAATTAATATAGGTAGATTTCCTAAATAGCACATTGATAGCTCAGGTGGGAATAGTGAACCTGGATATGTAATCTGGGAATTCTCAATAAGTTACAGATCAGTGTGTGAGCAAGACTTTGCAGCAATAAAAATGGTAGGCAAAGAGAGCCATAGAGACTTTTGTCTGATGAATTCTCAAAAATGGAATGATGCGTGGTTCAGAAAATCTCTTGTGTGAATGCAGAGGCCTGGACTTGCGTGGTCTCTTATGGTTCCCTTTACCTCCAGGACCTTAGAGTGCTAGAATATCTTATTCCAGCACTATTTCTTCTTTAGCTTTAGTTCTTAGAATCTTCCTTCTGTCTTCCTTTTATATCTTTTATATTTTAGGCATTTGGGTGCAACATAATCAAGACAGACACTGCTTCTATTCTTACAGAGTTGACAATTTATGGTGTTCTAGGAGGTACTTAATCTGATGTTTGGAGAAGGGATAGCTCTTTAGTTGTGTTTTAAGCTCTGTGTTTTATACAACTCCTTATGTGTGAGTTTTCTCCCATTCCTTCAACTATTATATCCTTTTCTTGTAGGATATAATACTTTAGACAAAAGGATGATTTTTCGACTGGAGCTGATCAGGTTGAGGTGGCAGAGAAGTAGGATTAGGGTGGGACCAGAGGTACTGACTTCTTGCCTCTAACATAGCCTCATAACCAGCTTATGGCATCTCCTGCTTGCTATATTCCCCCAAATTATAGAGGAGGCAAGGTGTGTATAATTAAAACAAACTAAGCAAGCAAAGAAACTGAATCACAAAGAACAAAACACCAAACAAAACACAAAAAGAAAATAAACACAAAAAACTCTTCTTTCTAGTTGGCCCCATAAAAGTTGTCTTCCTCTGGCTTTGAAGGGGTCATTTTTCCTTAGTCATCTGGGGTTGAGGCTGCAGCATTAACACCTAATAAAAAAGTAAGATTGTCAATCCACTTCCTTTGCCTAAAAGAGAAATTAGGGCCAACCTACTAATTCCCACCAAGGGAGAGGGGCTCTCTTGTAAAAGAAAAAAAATTATCCATCTTGGGATCAGTTATTGACACTGATTCAGATGGTCCCAGGGTACCTCCAGTCTCCCAAAAGTTTGTGAAATACTTTCTTGAAAGAATAGAGGGGCAAATCCAGGTTTTCTGTGAATGTGGACTGAAAATCAGGCCTCAGGATTCTGGGGCTCATGCTGGAGGCATGGGGCAGGACTTGGGAGCTTCAAGCCATTATGCTGAGGAAAAATAAAACCTATGACAGATTTTCATCCACTTATTCATGAGTACATCAAAAGGGTATTAAGTACTGACTAGTATTGGGAATAAAAGAGTAAACTGAAACACCTTCATTCACTTTTCCAGACTCAACGAACATTTCCATGTGTTAACAACCTCCAAAGGGGCAGTATTCATCAGTTAAGTAAACAATAATGTTGAGAACAGAAGTGTGAGTGTGTGGATGTGGTACTTCTTTTCTTTAAGGGCTTTTGAGTTGATTAGTTTTCTTTTAGCCCAGAAAAGAGAAAATCGGGTGTAGGGAGAGAATGGGATCACAATATCTCTCTTCAGTTATCTGAAGATGATACAGATTAAAATGATATCTATTACATATAGAAAAATAGTTGGGTCTATGTTGCATAGAACCAGTGAGCAGACCAGGGACAAATGGACAGAATTTAAAGTGATTCTGATTTTGGTTTATTTCTAATAGAGCTTATGAACTATGGAATATGTGGTCTTGTGGGCTAATAATAACATTAACTATAGTATTGATACTTGTTATTTTAATGTATTTTGTATATAACACTTTAAATAATTTTTAAAAGGACATGTCTCACTTAATCCTCATTACAAATTGTGTGTATTAGTTAGGGTACATAGCATTATCACTATTTTACAGATGAAGAAACCAAGGCTCAGAAAGGTTAAGACAATTGCTCACACAGCTAAAATGGTATAAGTTGGGAATCAAATCAGTACCTATTGATTGGTCTTGAGGGAGTGCTTAAGGAAGGATTCTCTTCCTTGGCTTCTTTCAGAGTGTAAAGAAGCTGTCATCAAACAAAGAGGAATCAAACATCAGCTCTGAATTCCAGTGAGGAAAGAGACATTTACCAAGCGAGAATCCAGTGTGGAACTATGCTCTGCATACCAATCTGGATGAAAGTGATCTATTTCGTTTATTGCCATTTCTATTTTAAGGTTGTGTTCTCTGATTTCAATGTAAAAATGTAGGTCTGGGCTGGTGGATCACATGAAGTAAATCCCTTCTCGCTCATGATCACAGCTATGATCACACTGTGTTTTGTGTGCACAGATGCATGTTTGTGTGCACAAATGAAAATTATTTTCCTGAGCCTGTGGACACACAGCAGTTTCACAATTTGCCTGAAACAGTGAAGGTTACAATGAAAAAAAGGGAGCCAGGTTTTGCCATTTCCTGCATGAAAACAAACAGCTGAATTAATTCATTTGATCAACTTGCCCATTTTCCCAGTAGTTTTCTTGGCATAGGGATGAGAACTTCTCTGGGAGCACAGCCTCTGTGTGTGTGTGTGTGTGTGTGTGTGTGTGTGTGTGTGTGCGCGCGCGCGCGCATGCGCCACCCTATAGCTGTTTTAAAACTTCTTTTCTTTGATTGTTTTTCAAAGTTATGTCTGATAATTGTGGATTGTATCTGGAGGCCCACTTGCTAAAAGCACATTGAGTCATAGGCGGACTTTAAGAGTCCAGGAGACCTGCAGCGGTGACTAAGAGAGTCATTATTTGATAAAAAGGGAAAAACTAGGTATTGGCTTGAAAGGCAGGCTGAGGGAGCATGAAGAACTTCTTGAACAGGGGAAAAAAAACACTTGGAAGCTAGCTGGCAGGGTGAGTGGAGACCGGAGAAAACCAGTCTTGTGCACTAGGACTTGCTGCTGCATTTTAATGGCATCTCTGTGTGACTGTTTTTTTTTTTTTTTTCCCTCTTTCTGTTTTTTTCATCAAGCAAGAAAGAACACAGAGGGGATTCATCAGAAATTTAGCTCTTTAAACTTTGCAATGTACTCTGCTCCCTTGAACAGTTTCAAACTGATATCTAGAAATTTTTCATTGCAGTTTCAAACAGATGCAAACACACCTTGTAAATATTGACAGGTTAAAATTACAACACAATTAAATTTGTGCCCAATCTTTTCACTTCTTCAATCTTATTTTATTTTTTCTCCCTTTCCCCTGTGTTCATTTGTTTTGTTTCTTAAATTCTACATATAAGTGAAATCATATGGTATTTTTCTTCCTTTGACAGACTTATTTCACTTATCATAATACCCTGTAGTTCCTGGGTAAATTCTAAATCCTGGAGTATTTTTATATCCACTGTCACCCACTAAAATGGAAACGTGCAAGTTTTCTAATAGTCAGGTACCTCACACCATTACCTTTTCTTTTTGAACCCACATTTCCACTCACTTTGCCCACCGAATTTTATCCTAACATTTTATATATATATATATATATATATGTATAAGATTTTATTTATTTATTTGACAGAGAATGCAAGAGAGGGAACACAAACGGGGAGTAGGACAGAGAGAAGCAGGCTTCCTGTGGAGCAGAGAGGGTATGGGGCTAGATCCCAGGAAGGAAGACCCTTAATGACTGAGCCACCCAGTATTCACTAATGTTATACATATTTTTATACTTGAAACTTCTCTCGATCATCGTATCATACATATCTATAGAAAGACGTATATAAAATTAAATTTTAAACGGAAAAAGTCCCTGTGACCACAAGTCTCCCACCAGGTAAAATAAGTAAGCAAAGTAAGTAACTCAGTATTATATAGTGAGTAAGTAACAAAGAAGTAATTAGAACCAGGGACTATCCTCCAGCTTTTAAGAACTTACTCTGCTCTGCTGTACTCTGGGACCTTAGTGAAGAAAATGCCTACAGTCAAGGTAGGATTCAAATGCCTAATAGGTAGACCTTTCTTTTGTAAATTAGGAGAAGGGTATTTGTGAAAGTACAGGTGAGAAAGGGGAACAGTAGGACTCTGCAGTCTCATGCACATTCATGGCACATCAGTTTTGGAGAACACTCCATATATAAGTTAGAAATTAATTCTTTTAAAATTTTCTCTGTTTGCATACCTTCTGGGGAGGCCATTGTGGACTTTTAGGGCATGGTTCCTCAAGGGCAGCATCATTCACATCTGTGCTTTATTGTAGGGGAATGTTCTGTGCATTGTAGGGTATTTAGCAATATCCTGGCCTCTGTTCACTAGTTGCCAGTAGTAGCCCCCTCTCCAGTTGTGACAACCAGAAATGTCTGCAGATATTACAACATGTTGGGGTGTGTGTGAAATCACCACAAATTGAGCACAAGTTGCCTTGTGCTATGCGTCCTCCAGTTTAAAGATTGCTTATCTAGTTTGTTAGGAATGTGAATAAGGCCTTAATCAGCCAAATGTGTTATTTGTGTTTTTATTCAGGAAAAGGGCAAAGCCTGGTTGTTTGCATTCAAATTCCATTCCCTAATGAGTGGGGAGTTGTTGAACCCATGGAGATAGAGAGTTGTTGAATCCATATTCAAGTTGTTGGGCTTAGATGTCTATTGACATCTTAGATGTCTATTGACAGATGAATGTATAAAGATGTGGTATATATATACTGTGTAAAGATGTGGCACACGCACACACACACACACACACACACACTGGAATATTACTCAGTCGTTAAAAAGAATGAAATCTTGCTATTTGCAATGACACGGATGGAACTAGAGGGTATTATGCTAAGCAAAATAAGTCAGTCAGAGAAAGACAATAATAATATGATCTCATTCATGTGGAATTTAAGAAACAAAACAGATGAACATGGGGGAAGGGAGGGAAAAATAAAATAAGATTAAAGCAGAGAGGGAGGCAGACAACAAGAGACTGTTAACTCTAGGGAACAAACTGAGGGTTGTTGGAGGGAAGAGGTTGGAGGATGGGGTAACTGGGTGATGGGCATTAATGACAACACATGATGTGATGAGCACTGGGTCTTATATATAACTGATGAATCACTAAACTCTACCCCTGAAACTAAAATACAGTATATGTTAACTAAATTGAATCTAAACAAAAAATTAAAAACAAAAACAAAAACAGAATAGTTTAAAAAAAAGTTGTTGGGCTTAAGGGAGCATTGGTTCTTGAGGGAAGCAAGATTTGGTTAGAAGAAGATATTTAAAGGGGCGCCTGAGTGGCTCAGTGGGTTAAAGCCTCTGCCTTAGCTCAGGTCATGATCCCAGGGTCCTGGGATCGAGCCCCGCATCAGGCTGTCTGCTCAGCAGGGAGCCTGCTTCCTCCTCTCTCTCTTCCTGCTTCTCTGTCTATCTGTGATCTCTGTCAAATAAATAAATAAGATCTTTAGAAGATATTTAAAGATGCCAGAGAAGGGGAAGAATGGAGATGAGTAATGAAGCCACTAACAACAAATCATGACAGCTGTCATGTGTGTTTTGCCAGCCATTGTGCTAAGTACTTCACATGGATTATCTTGTGGAATAATCACAATAATCTAGGAGATAGTCACAATCATGTGTTAGGGTACAGGTTAAGCTGTTGTAACAAAAAAACTTCAGTGACTTAGACAAAATTAAAATGTATGTATCTTTATGAAAAGACCAGGAAGGGTGCTTAGGGTTACCCTGGCATACCATGTTGAGGATTTGTGCAGCTTCTGTGCTGTTGCTCTGTTCCTTCAATACCCAGCTTCCATGGCTGCTGATTCTCTTATCAGGTCTGTATTCCAGCCAGTGAGAAATGTAAAAAGGAAAAGGTGAGGAAATGTACTTTTCTTTTATGGGCACAATCTAAAAATTATACACATCATTCAATTCACACCCTGTTGACTTTGCTAAGCTGCAAAGAAAATGTGGGCTTTAGCTGGGCAGCCATGTATCCAGCTATAGGATTTGAAAAACTATAGCTTAAGGCTCAATGGCTTTTTTTCTTGGTAAATGAAGTTTTATTATATACAGTGACTCCCATTCATTTATGTATTATCTATGATGTTTTCTCATGACAATGGCATTTTTCAACAGTTGTGACAAAGACCAGGTGACCAGCAAAGCCTAAAATCTCTGACCTTTAAGAAAAATTCTGTCAATTCCTGCCTTAGAAGAAGGAGGAAATGGGTATTTGGGGTCTACTAGTAGGCTTTTCCATAACTCTTACTTAACAGATGAGGAGTTGGAAGCACATAGAGGTTAAGTGAATGGCCCAAGGTGAAACACTGAGAAGTGGTAGAGCTAAGATCCAAATGTGGCTCTGTTTGGCTCCAAAAGCAAAAGCACTATATATCATGTCATACTGCCTTATGAATTCATTCAGCAAATATTTATTGTGTCTACTCAACATCAGGCAATGTTCTAGGTGTTTGGGATTCAGTCGTGAATAAAAGGAAGGAAATCGATACTCTTGTGACGTCTACATTACATGAGACAGACTATTAGGAAGGAGTTAAACAAAATATATTCTATGTTAGAGGCAATTAGGCTATAAATAAAAAAGTAAATCAGGAAAGAAGGGAAGGCAGTAATAGAGTTGGGGTGAAGATTCATTTTTAAAAAGGGTTAAGGATGGCTGCAGTATTGGGGGAATTAAGGAGAATGAATTTGGACAATAACTCCTGAGGAACAAGTGGGAAGCTGGGCTGAGAATACTCAGGAAAAGCCCTGAGTTTTCCCTCAAAGGAAGATGGGCAGGAACTGGAGCCAAAATAACCAAGGCTGTCCATGGCTTACGTGTGGTGGGTACCTGGTGCAAAGTAGATGTGTCAGAAGAAGTCTGATGTAAAGGTATTAGATCATGGTGGAGCATTTGCCTTTAATCCTTTTAGACAGAATTCCAAAAACCTTTCACATAGAGACAAAAATGAACATGTACTCCTATATGTGTAAATAATAGCAGGCAGTAGAGTCAGTTCGTATGGTAGAAAGACCATAAATGTTGGAGGCACACAGAACCGTGAATGTCAGCTCAAGCTTGACAACTTCAGGCAAATTGTTACTTGTACTATTATTAGCCATGATTTAGTGACCATTTTCTATGTGACAGGCACTTTATATTCATAATCTCATCTAATCCTTACATAACTATAAATAGATATGAATGTTATCTTCAATTATCTTTAAGTTAAATTAAGTGGTGAAATTAAGTGGTGATAGGTAACAGTTGAGAAGTAATGAGAGCTAAACAATTTCCTCCCATGCATTTATATTGCTTTATCTTATTTAAGCATAGTGATTAGTAATGTTGGTTAATGCTTCTGTGGGGCTGTTTTCATGAAGAATTTTATTTTGTAAAGAAAAATTTTAATGTTTATTTAGTGCTTACTATGTGTCAGGCACTGTTTTAATTACATGTATTTATTTTTCAAAACAATACTGTGAGGAGTTACTATTATCCTTGTTTTTTGGATGAGAAACTTAGGCCCAGGGAGTCTAAATAACTTGCCCGAAGTCACACAGCCAGTAAATGGAGAGGCTGGAATATGATTCTCTGCAGTTTGGCACTGGTGTTACACTACCTCACAAAACAGACAAATGAAACAATTGAATGGGGAAAATGTGCTAATTTATCTTCCACTGCCCATGATGTATATGGAAAGCCTCGTTATTTGGGCTTTGTGATCTAACCCATGGCCACTGCCACCTCCCTAATACCAGCATATCTGAATTGTAGGCAAAGACCCATGGAGCAAATATTTCACTTCTAGAAGACTGCTCTGGGAAAACAAAATTTTAAGTGATGGCAAAGATGATAGCATGTGTGACTATCTATACCTGACTGTGTAACTCCAGATGGATGTGTGTGTATATATGTGCATTCAGATGGGTGCATATGAGTCTAATGAGCAGTTTTAGGTGGATGCTACTAGGCTTTCCTCCCATTGGCCTAAAATCCATTCTTTCATGTGGCAAGATTAAAAAGTAAGAAATCTTTATTCTGTTTTAGAATGCAAACCTGTTTTTCCAGAAACTGCTTTCCAGAAACTACCATTCTGCAATTTCATGGATGTCACTACCAAATAAGCATGGATGGCCCTGTACCATCAATGAAATGATTCTTTGCCTCAGTCTTGGCATTTCAGCTCCCATTTCATGCTCTGGTAAAGAAGGTCATAAACATGATTTGCTATCTGGCCTGTCATTTCTTTGAATTGCTAACATTTAGTAAGGATTTTCCTTGGGAATTTCTTCTGTCCAAAATGACACCAAGGATGCCAAGCATGGGCTCTACATGCCTTCTTTAGACATGAATTTGGGGTTCTTGACCTGCTACCAGTACAGTTGTATTCTGGATTGTTCCCTAAGGGATGGGTATAGATTTTCACTGAGCCATTCTTTCTACCATTTAGTCTCCTCATCCTATTTCCCCCGCCTGACCAAATGACAGATTCAGCTGGTTTCTATAAAACAGCTTGCCTTATGGCAAATTTAGCTGGCTACCATGAGAACCAATCCCCAAGAAATGCCCTCATTAGTGCAGAGATCTAACTACTGATAGAATTGGACTACGTAGGAAATCTTAGTGGCTGAGGGATCTGATATATCTTCCCCAGGAACTTCTGATTTCTGTGGGGCCAGGAAATACCACTATGATGGTGACTGAGTTCATCATACTAAGGTTTGGAGACCTCCAAGGAATTGGGTCCCTTGCTCTTCTTGGTGTTTGGCATTGTCTACCTAGCCACCATATCTGGGAATCTTCTCCTAGTGAGCACTCAGTGGGGACTCCAGACACCAATGTACTTCTTTCTGGCAAACCTCTCATGCTTAGAGGTCTGTTATACATCAAACATTGTGCCCAGGATGCTGCTGGACTTATTGAGAAAGAACAGAGTGATCTCCAGGCAGGTTGTGTTATGCAGCTCTATTTCTTTGGGACTCCGTGAAGCACTGAATGCTATCTTCTGGCAGTGATGTCTGGCTGTCTGCCAGCCCTTGCACTATCCAACACTGATTCATGGAACCATATGTATGTGGTTAGTAATTGGTTCATGGTTTAGTCGCTTCACAGTGGTAGCTGTATTCCAGGCTATTATGGTAACCAGTTTGACCTTCTGTGGTGGCAATGAGATTGGCCATTTCTTCTATGACTTGAAACCTCTGCAGAAGCTCTCCTGCTCAGATCCCCCACTGGTCAACATAGTCTGCATGAGTCTAATAGTGCTGGTGAGTTTGGCCCTGTCTAGACTAAACCTAAACTCCTACGGGAAAATTCTTTCCATGGTCTTGCATATACCTTCCATGACTGATAGGCAGAAGGCATTCTCTATGTGTTCTTCTCATCTAGTTGTTGTGACTTTATTTTATGGAAACTTGATCCTGGTCTATGCTGTGCCCTTTGCTGGTTAGGTGCCAGTTCTCAATAAAACCTTCTCCTTGTTCTATACTGTTATCACTCCCGTGGGTAACCCCCTTATCTACAGCCTCAAAGACAAAGATGTCTAGAAGGTCCTGAGGAAGCTGAGGATTTGATCCTACAATGATGAGTTCCATTCAATCGACAGAAATGATGGCAGTCTGAAGGTTAAGGCACTGTCTGTTTTCATCCCCAGGGAACTCTCAGCCTAAGAAAGTGTAGCATAGATTATAATATTTTTAAGGTAAAATATTGATTAGTCTCCAAATCATCTATTTAGCTGATTTGGGGGAAGAGTTAGTAGATTTGTCTTGGTGTCCTTGAAATTTTCTAGTTTTTCTTTTGTACTGTGAGCATATTTATAGTGTGAGAGGAGAGGAGCACCTCCTAGGAGTGGAACTATTCTAGGATAAAAAATAAATAGTTGCTACATATAATCCCCCTCAAAAGCCCAATCCTGAAAGTAGGTATTTGCAAATATGCTTTAGTTGTCTTCAATTTCCTGTGTATGTGCGTTTTAAAATGAGACTGGGAGATTTTAAAAATGAGACTGGGAGATTTGGGGTTGGAGGAGGACTTGTAACTGTGCTATTCCTATAAGATTAAAAAAAAGATGAAGGTGGGATCTAATAAAACATATGGAAACTCACTAGAAGACTAGTTTTAAAGAAATGTGCATCAAACACAATTTGTGAGGCATGTGGATTGCCTTGAGTCACTCTTTTCTAAGTTGAATTTTCCCTAGAATTTACAGCTACCCCCTGTGTTTTCATTTTGTTCTTTCTGTTCCCCTCTCGGATCCTCCTTCTGCTGTGTACCTGAGTTTGCTTT
The DNA here is from genome assembly GCF_020171115.1 of Neogale vison. Lineage (NCBI taxonomy): Eukaryota > Metazoa > Chordata > Mammalia > Carnivora > Mustelidae > Neogale > Neogale vison. The sequence continues at coordinate 19,451,122 of NC_058105.1, read as the reverse complement.
GCTGTGCTCATTTGTGCTTTTGTTTATTATTTTTGTATCTGTTGTCAGATACTTAGCATTATCAACTGGTGTATTCAAGCTACAGTTCAAGAGGGAGGGAAGGCAAAAACATTCTGCTGTGATAAGGGAGAGAATACATGTATTGGTTTTTGAAACAAAAATACCTACTGAATATTTATTGAATGAAAAATATTTATTGAAAAAATATTTATTGAGAGCCTAATATTATCCAGGCATTGGCTGGGTTAGATCCTAGGAATAGAATAGTGAATAATGTAACTACAGTTCTGACCTCAAAGATATTACAGCCTTGGAGACCTTCGTGTTCAAATTGCTCAGAATTTATCTTTTTTACATTATAGACTATATAATTCTTGAAAGTACTGTCTATAAAGAGAATCTTTATATACTGCATATAAAATCCCAATATTTTTATTTACCTTAATTTGAGAAGTAATTATATAATTAATATGAAATAACCTAATGTAAAGACCTAACAGAACATTTAGTGGGACATATGAACAAATACAAATGCTCAGAATGTCCCTTGCTTATTTAGTTAAATTTGCCTCATTTTTTTTCCTTTAAGACCCAACTCAAGTCCTACCTTCTCTCTGCCTGACTGTCCTGTTCATGTCATTCCTTCCCCTGAGAAATTGTTTATTTCCCTTCATTTGACAAGTAGAATTCACTGCTCTTTATGTTTTATATATATGCCCTATCTTTCTAGTGAGATTATAAATCCTTCAAGGACAGATACCGAAAGTCTTTTTAGCTATATACTCAAGTACCCAGCATAGTGCATGACACATAACAGACCTATCTTCAAAGGGTAAAATCTGAGCTCTTCAACATGGAAATTAAGGTCTTCCATGACCTTTCTTCTGCCTCCTTCCCCATTCTCATTTCCTACCAGGCTCCACCTCAGTTTTCCGTAATCACATTATCTGGTGGTTTGCCACTGCATCTTCAGTGCCTAGAAGAATGCTTGGCATAGAAGAAACCCCAGGAATACTTGCTGAGTGACTAGCTAAATGGTTATATATCTTCCTTCTCTAATAGATTACTATTTCCTTCACCTCAAGTACCACCTATATACTGATGATTCCTCCATAATTTGATGCTACGACAAGTGCTGTGAAGAAAAATCAGTCTGCTGGGAAAGCATATAACAAGGATAACTAATTTGGATTGGGTTGGAAGTTACAGAAAAGACTTCTCTGAAGACATGGCATTTGAACAGAGACCAGAAAGATGAATAGGAATAAGCCAGGCAAAGATAGGTTATAAGGTGCGGGTAGAGGAGGGAAGAATTTCAAAAGATAGATTAGCCCACATCAGGGTCTTGCAGTGGTAAAGATCTTGAAGAGTTTGGGATCAGAGAAAATGCTAACATGGTTACAGTGTGGTGACCAAGGGCCTGGTAGAGGGCCTGGGAAGGTAGCTAAGAACCAGATAATACAAGGTCTCGCTGGATTTCATTTTAAGTAAGATTGGAACTTTTTGAAGGTTTTTTGTTTTTGTTTTTGTTTTTAAGCAGAGTGACATGGTCTATTTTATGTTTCAAAATCACCCTGGCTGATAGGTACAAAATGACTTTTAATAGGACTGGGGCTAATAGATATTGAGAAGCCAATTAAGGCATTATTACAATGTTACACAGTAAGAGATGATGGTAACGTTGATAGAAGAGTAGCTGCAGAGATGGGGAGAAATGAATTCAGCTCTATATATTTACAGGCAGAAATGATAGGGTTTGGTGATGGATTATAGAGGAAGGCATCAGTAATAACTCTCAGGTTGCTGGTTTGTGAGTTGAATATGTGCTTGGGCCACTCACTGGGATGGGAGAGCCTTGGAATAGATCCATATTTGGGGAAGAAAAGAAATGATGAGATCAGTTTTGTATGAGAGTATTCTGATATAGCAGTGGATATTAACTAGGTAGTTAAATATACTGGCCTGAAATTCAAGAGAGATATCTGGTCTAGAAATATGAATTTAGAAGCCATCAGCATGTAGATGGTATTTAAAAGCCAGGAAATGGGTGAAATCATGTAGAGAAGCAGTTTAGAAGGAGAAGAGAACTCAGAATGGATCCCTGGGAATTCCACCATTTAGAAGTCACATAGAGGAAGAATAACCAGTAAATAAGACTGAGGAGGGATAGAGAGATAGGAGAAAATCCATACATGCAAGTAGAGGGAAGGGACTTTTTTTTTTTTTTGGAAAGAATTGTTTAGGTAGAAAAGAAGGCTGGTAAACTATACTAAAGCCTGATGGTAGGAAGTGCAAGCTGAGGACAGAGAAGAGTCCATTGTCTCTGATAACATGGAAGATACTGATGACCTCACTAACAGAACTTTTGGTAGAGTGATGTAATGGGTGCAGAAGCCACACTGGAATGAGATGCAGGAGTGAATAAAAAGTGTAGATATCACTGTGTATAGACAATTCTTTGGAGAAGCCTGGCTATGAAAAGAAATAGATTTGGTGACAACTGGAACAGAGAACTTAAGGGAAGATGTTTATTCCTCCGATGTAAAAGAATAAAAAAATGTTTGAAAAACACAAGAAGAATTGATTAGAAAGGGAGATATTGAAGATGCAGGAGACCATGGGGATATAGCATTTTATGGCTCCTGCAAAGGCTGGAAGGTCCAAGGTCCAGAACATATATAAAGGAAGTGGCCTCTGATCAAAGATTATTATGTGACAAATACATATGGAATTCTTACTGTGTGCTTGATTTTGTTTCAAGTACTAGGGTTATGACAATGAAGAAAGCATTGTCTCTGCCTTCACAGAGCTCACAGTTTGGTGAAAAAGACATACAAGTAAACAGACGATTATAATCAGGTTGATTAATGCTCTGATAATTTTGGGATCCTATGTCAGTCCTGGGGAGAATCATTGTTATGGGTTCAAATTTGTCCCCCCAAAAAAGATATATTTTGGAGTCCTAATACCCAGTACCTCATCATGTGACCTTATTTGGATAGGGTCTTTACAAACCTAACCAAGTTAAAATGAGGTCAGTAAGGTAGGTCCCAATTTAATATGACTGGTGTTCTTATAAAAAGGGGAAATTTAGACACAAAGACACACATACACAGGAACAGAGGCAGAGATTGGAATGGTATGTATGTGAGCCAAGACACGCTGAAGATTGCCAGCAAACCACCAGAAATTAGGAGAGATACATGGGACAGATTCTTCCTCACTGCCCTCAAAAGAAATCAATGCTGACTTGATCCTTGTTTTCTGGCCTTCAGAACTGTGAGGAAGTAAACATTTGTTGTTTAGGCCAATAAGTTTGTGGTGCTTTGCTTTAGCAGCCCTAGCAAACTCATACAGGCATTCAAACCAACCTGATGGAGGGAGTTTTTTCAGATTAAGAGAAGACTTCCCAGGAGAGGTGTTACTTGAGTCAAGTCAAGATAAATAAGCAGGATTCTATGGGTGGGACCTGGGGAGACCATTTTATATAAAGTGATCATCACCTGCAGTGGTTTGGAATTGAAAGAGTGTACATGTCTAAACTATTGCAAGTAATCCAGTGTGGCTGCATGTAGACTGTGTGGGCATGGTGGCAATCACTGAGACCCAACAAGCTGGAGCCAATTCATAAAAGGCCTCTATTCCCGGCCACAGAATTTGGATTTTACCCTGAAGCCAAGTGATTGGCCTTTACATATTCCTTCCCCTCCCTATTATTCAGCTGCTTAAATTCACTGCCCCCCCCACCAAGAAACCTTCTCTTACATCTACTATGGAACTTTAAACACACAAATATGAAAAGGAACTTCCTTCTTATCTCCTCAAATATACAGTGAGCTCCTTGAGAGAAGGGGCTATGCCCTGTTTACTGAGATATATGCCCAGTGCCTGGCAAGTGCTTGGCATATAGTAGTCTCTCAATAAATGGCTATCTGGTATGTTCCTAGGGAAGCAATGGGTTGTCTTTGGAATGGTATTCAGCACCCTCAATATTTTGCTTTTCTTCTTCTCTCTTCTTCCTTCCTGTCACTGATGACCCAGCACCCTCCACCCTTGGCTCTCATTTCACTTCTCCACTTGGTTTTCTCTTTGATCAAGGACTCTGGGAACTCCTAGTATGCTTTCTCTCACCCAAAATTGACAATGCCCACATCAGGCAGTCTCTCATGCCTTCAGGTTCCCACTGTCCCCAAGAGAGCCTGGTTTACACTGTACAAAATCCTATAGTCCAACCTTGTCACCTTGCTTCTGCCCCTGGTTCTGCCAGAACTAGTGCTTAACTTAGCCTAAGCAGGGTCATTAGGTCAGTTTCAAGGAAGTAGCTCTGCCTAGAATGGGCCAAAGAACAGGTGGCAGCTTTGGCAATAGGATGCAGTTGAGGCTACAGGATGCAGCAAAGGGGTTGCTGGCTCAGCAGGTGGGCAAAGTCAGATAATCTGAGCAATCTCCAAGTGGGCCAAACTTGACCCATGGGATCCCCACTGAACAAGGCAAACTAGGGCACCAGAACAGGAAATTAGAGAGAATGATATTCAAGGCAAGATGCTGAGCAGAAACCATGTGTACTAGGTTGAACTCTTAAAAAGTACATCCCCTCAAAATAAAGTACATCCCCTCATACCCACCCATTCCTACATGCACAAACACACCCAACTTGAGCCAGTAAACACACACACACACACACACACACACACACATCCCATAGACACAAAATGCTGACACAGACTTATGCCCATACTGGAAGAATCAAGTGCCACATGCTTTGTGTTGGCAGATATTGTAACACCTGATGTGTTTACAGTTGGTAGGGATTGAGGCGCTCTTTACAAGTGCATGTCCCAAATAATAGAGGTATCCCTTGAAGGGAACAAAGTCTTTTTCATTGTAATTGTTTCAAACAGATAGCTTTCTGTCTTATACCAACTAAATCTGATATAATTTAACTTTTTCTGGATGATTCCAAGCTATCTTTATGAACACTCATTATTGGAGGCTGGGCTGAGACATAGGGTGTTATCAGGAGCTATGCTGAAGTGTATTCGACTCTATCCCCCCACTAAACAGCCCCAGTATTAAGTACCTTATTTACACAGACACCCATATTACCATATATATAGGTATGGATATATATGCATGCCATATTTCATATAAGTGTCGATATAAAATGCACATTTAATGTCAATATAAAATGCACACATAAGTCATATTATAGATACAGACACAGTACATTTACTTAAAAGCAACCTATTTGTAAGTGGCTCCTTTTCTTATAGCCAATAGCTTGCTTCTTTCTGTCATTTTCATTCCTTTTTTGCATGCTAATTGTTGGGATTAAGGAGTTAATGCCTCATTCACTGCAGAGTTGGTAGTTTTAATTGGTCACACTTGACTTACCTGAAGAAGGCATTTTAACTATAAAGAACTTCTCTGGGAGATTGGCTCAGGGGGAGTTATTAAAAACAAATGCAAAAGAGTTCCTTGGGAGGCCATTATTTTGCATTTCCCCTCTGCCCCCACCCTCACATGTTTATTACAGTAATAAGGTGAGAGAAAATTCCCTGATTTCATTAGAAACCTGGAAAAATAGTTTTTCCTTATCAGTATCTTCCTTTCTTGCTAGGGCACATTTCTTCTGGAATGTGGTATGGCAAAAAGGCCAGCCCTAAGCATATTTTTGTCCAAAGGACAGAGTTGGGAGCCTGGGTGGCTCAGTGGGTTAAGACTCTGCCTTCGGCTCAGGTCATGATTTCAGGGTCCTGAGATCGAGCCCCGTACCAGGCTTTAGGCTCAGTGGGGAGCTGGCTTCCCCCTCTTTCTCTGCCTGCCTCTCTGCCTACTTGTGAACTCTCCCTCTGGCAAATAAATAAATAAAATATTTTTAAAAAGTAAAGGGCAGAGTTAATAAACCCTCTAGAGCTTCAGGGCTCATCCCTGGAGAACAACACCATCCTCCCTGCCCTTCACCCCCCACATACCTGCAGCAAAACAGCCACCTCATTAGCTCAAAGTTGTAAATAACTTGGACACCACCTAGGCTGGTGGTAATCACACGTTTGCCACTTCAGGAAGGAGAGAAAAACAGTTTCAGACTGTTTCACCAGCATCTGTTTTACTTACATACAAACAATGAGCTTACCACAAACCCTGTTTATTGAAACCAGCCTGGCAGAACCTAGTGTTACATGCCTTGGTTGGCAGATACCTTAACATCTGATCTGTTTGCCATTGGCCAGGAAGGAAATGTTTGTAAGAGGATGTCCCAAATAATAGAAGCGTCCTTGCAGTAGCCAAGTCCTTTTCATTGTAATTGTTTCAAATAGATAGGTCTCTGTCTCTTCACACCAAGTGAACCTGACATAATTTGCCCTTTTCAGGTTGATTCCAGCCATCTTTATAGACACTAATCATTGAGTTGGGCTGGGATGTAAGGGGTGTCCTTAGGAGCTATGTGAGGTGGATCAGACTGTTTAATCATCCAATAAATGGCTGTGGGCTGTCCATTTTTTTTTTTAAGAACAATTCTGTCTTCTTCCCAAAGTCTTTTCTTGCTGATCATGTTGTTTATGCTTCCAGTATCCCTTTGACATTTTCGGTTCTGCTCTGGACTCAGAAACCAAGCCAAGTTACAATTGTGTATAAAGTAAGATTAAGAGCCTTAGGAGTTTTTCTATAAGTACTCTGCATGAGTTTTGGTGTATAGATTTTATATCATCTCTTCTGCCTGCTCTAAGATTATTAAAGGTTAAGTCAGAGTCTTTTTTAGCTCTGAGAGTACTAGACAATTATGGTTTCCAGGAAGGGAACATTCAGGTAAGTGATATATCATTGTAGTTGGGGTTAATACACATAAAGTAAATCTCACAAAAATAAAGGATGTGTTTGGTAAATTAATACCTTAAACAGAATCATAAGGATAATTAATGCAAGTTTCATTTACATGTGAAACTTGACTATAATTTTCTATTAATATGGATCCCATTAAGTGATCTATTCTGCAATACAATTCACTGTACATATTTGGAAGGAGCAGTAGCAAAGAAAAATACCTCAATCAATCCATTGATAAGAAAGTTCATTTGCATAAAGTAAGCCTGTACTTAGAAACATAGAGAATTCATGGAAGTTCTCAGTCCTTGGGTAGTCATAGCTGAAAAAAAGAGAGAACCAAGGCCATGTTAGCAGGGGAAGTTAAAGGTCCAGAGTGTCATTAGCTCAAGAATAATTGGTGGTGGTCATATCTCAGGAAGACAAAAATAGTCCCACAAACCTGAGTCACAGTCTTCTCTTGTAACATGACGGGAATGGAATATGGTTCTGAAATTACTCTGAAGGAAATTCCTTTTTCTTTTCTTTTCTTCCTGATCTATTCTTTTCTTTTCTTTTCTTCTTTCTTTCTTTCTTTTGAGAGTGAGCATGTGCAGGGGTAGAAGGGTAGAGGGAGAGGGAGAGAGAGAATCTTAAGCAGACTCCATGCCCAGTGCAGAGTCCAACTAAGGGTTCAATCTCACGACCTGAGATCATGACCTGACCCCAAATCAAGAGCCGGCCACTTAAATGACTGAACCACCCAAGTACCCCTGTGCAGAAAATTTCTAAGCAAGAGGAGTCAATATTAGTGGGGGAATTCTTTACAGTTTTGAAAGATATTCTAAGCTTTTACTAAGACAGGTCTTCCCACCAATAAATAGTAGGTAGCTCAATATGTGCCAGGTAACATGCTAAGTTTTTTGCATGTGTTATTTCATCTAGGCCTCATGAACTTTACAGGTGGATGTCTTTTCCATTGTGCAGATAAGGAAAAATGGTTTTGTGACAGTGACCCGTCTTTCAAACCCAATTCTAACTCTATAGCCTACTATCTTAACCACTACCATATGCTGTAGTTCCTTAAGAGATGGGATAAGACAAATACTGTAGGGTACTATAACAGGTAAATGTCAGTAACTAAGCTGAGATTCATGTCAAGAGGCCCTTTCGAACCCTACTTTATCTCCCTCCAAATCCACGAGACAATGACCTTCATCTAGTCCTGAATAGGATGACAATATATGAAAGAGAAAGGACAATATAAGTGTCCTACTTTCTAAAACAATCATCCTTGAGGCCAAGTCTATACAACCCAAAGAGAAGTTTTTATTCAACATTTGGAACTGCGATCAAGGTCAGACTAGCAACATGTATTAACTTTCAGAAGCAAAATTTGCAACATTGGCCAATCAGTCTCCATTAGCTAAGATCAACAGTGCAGTGTAGTGCATGTTACTTTATGTCACTGAAATAAATGAGTGGCTATTGTTTAGAGCAAAGGATCAATATCAAATATTGTATGAAATAAATTTCTACTAAATGAATTTCTTACTAAATGAATTTGCAAGTGAGATACTTTATGTTTTAAGAGATACTTATGAGGGGCTGAATAATATCAAGAGCAAGAATTGGGACTGCCAGGAAAGGTTTAGGAACAGTGTCCTTGATGATGCATGAATTGGTCATCTCATCATCCACAGGATTGATGAAAATATTGAAAAGGTCAGAGATTTGCTTCATTAAATGTCTTAGTGCCTTGCAACTGTGAGAATGATGGCTGAAGAATCCAATTTGGAAGAAGAAGCTAGCTTGTTCTGGAAAAAATCCTAAACACAAGCAAAGTTTCTGAAAAGAAGTCAATGCATTTTGAGTGATGAATGAAAACAGGAAGGACTTGACATTTGTTTTGAACTTTCAAGGGAAACTTGACAAAACAAGGTGTTCTCAAGCAGAATAGTAACCAGGGTGGAAAATGGGCTTTCTAATATGGCCAAGAAACAATGATGGAACCTTCAGAGGCAAACTGTAGCATGCCAGAGACCCTAATATGGGTGCAGAATCTGACTATGGATGAGGATAATGGGCTCGTATTGTTGTCCTAGCAATGACACGATCCATGTAGAATTTACTTCTTAAAGTCTAATAGGATAAAAATTCTAAAACACTAGATGAATTCTGTGATTGGCTTTTCTTTTTCTTTCTTTTTAAATTTTATTTATTTGTCAGAGAGAGAGAGAGAGCATAAGCACAGGGAGTGGCAGGGAGAGGGAGAAACAGGCTCTTAGCTGAGCAAGGAGACCTGTGTGGTACTCAATCCCAGGACTCTGGGATCATGACGTCAGATGAAGGCAAATGTTCATCTGACTGAGTCACCCAGGTGTCCCTGTGAGTGGCTTTTTCACCACAACAGGGCCATAGTTGGTAAATCACTTTCACAATTTTAGTTGTGCTGAGAGCATTAAAAAATTCCTGTGGGTTAAACTCTGTCCTTGATTCTTGGAACAATCCGTTTTGCACAGGGGAAATCCTAGAAACACAGGCTTACTCTGACTTTGTCATCTCATAAACTTACTTGGGGTCCTACTTCATTTCCTATAACTCTCTTCTGGACTCCAAATCTCTTATTTGGTTTCCCAACTGATAGTCCATTCCCTCTAAAAGTAGTGTTCTGATTTACCTCTCTTCAGGCCTTTCTAATCCTTACTTTAATACTGTACTTCTATCTGCTCTTGGAACCCCTGGATACCATCTACCTATTTCTTGTCTTGACACTATTGCTATTATTAGGTCTCCCTGACACTTTGGTCACCCACCTGCTTGAGCTAGGTCTATAATTCTTAGGCCCCTCTTAGAGTTTATGTAAGTCCTTCCTCTTTGTCTGGATCTAACTTATTTGAATGGTACCACTCAGCTTAGACTCCAGGGTCATTTATCAGACCAAGCTCAAAAAGACTTTTGACCAATTGTAGAATGCAAATGCATCCTCAAAAGATGAAAAAGTTAACCTCAGCTGAGGAAATAAAAAAAATGTGTCTAAGAATATAAAGTAAATACTCAAAAAGGAAGTTCCAGTGATTTTGTTTTTAGCATCAATGGAATAGATATATAGTTTCCCAGTGGACTTCTGTGAAGGGGATAAGTCTCATTTGGATTTATAAATTCTGATGGGTTTGTCACACAATGCCTCCTATTACTTTAGTAGTTGTGTGAAACACAGTTTGATATCAGCTTTATTAAACTCCAATATTGATCAGCCTGAAGAGTAGTGAGACCAGATACGATGTCCCCAAACTTTGTGTCTTCATTCATTTTTATGCTGGCAATGATCTTGCACTACTGGTGAAACTGGACATAGAAAGTAAATTTGAGGAGCCTATAGAGTTTAAGAAGAGGAAGAAGGAAGATATTAAAGTTTAGAAATCTGGGGTGCCTGGGTGGCTAAGTCAGTTAGGTGTCTACCCTCAGCTCAGTTCATGATCTCAGGGTCCTGGGATTGAGCCCCACATTGGAGGTCCCTGCTCAGAGGGAAACCTGGTTCTCCCTCTCCCTCTGCCACTCTCCATGCTGTATGCTCTTACTCTCTCTCTCTCTGTGAAATAAATAAATAAATAAATAAATAAAATATTTTTAAAAAGTTAAGACAGCTTGGAGCCCCTGCCAGAATGCCCTCCAAATCCCAATTCATTTGACTCAGTTCTTGATACTTGTCTAATTTTTGGCAGTTCTCTGTTCCTAAGGTCCTGAAATATGTCTCTAGGTCCTCTCTCTGGATTTCTACTTCTAGATATAGTGCTCTGGAATACAATTATAACCTTTATCAATTAGTTTCATTACCCTGAGAACCATTCAGCCTTCCCCTACTTCCTAGCCTGGCTCCTTTGTAGAGAAACCTAATGTGGATGGGTTTCCAATGTTGAGACAGGCACTGTTGGCAAGCTTCCTTCAGGCCAAGGCTTAAGTCCATTTTGCTTCTTCCAGCCCCTGACTTACCTATTCCTGATTTCCTCTCCTTCTCTCCTGAGCAACCACTGAGGTAACAGCAAGTCATCTGGCCAAAACAGTGGAGGCTAAAGTATAAATTGAAGCTGGAGCTCTTCTAATCTAGTATGACAGTTTGTGCTGATCAGGTTAATGGGGATAATTTCTCTCTGGCTTGTATAGAGACATGAAAATCTAATCTGATTTGCTATTAATTACTCTGTCCAATCATTAACATAATATTTCACTAAATAGAGGAGATCTATTCATGTTGCAGAGGCAGTGTGTCAACCAAAGCACAGTAATAGAAAAGTGTTGCCTTTTATGTTCATCAGGGAAGCTGTACAACCAACGAGAGGTCTGAACTTTGACACATTTCTCACCAGTAGGGATAGGCTATCTTGAGTTATACACTCTCTTCTAACTCCCTCAGGGAATTACACACATTTGTGAGAGATAGGCAGAGAATATAGAGGTACAAAGTGGTCTTGGGAACAGAGTGAAACTAATTGGCCCACAAGAAGATTAAATAACTACATCTTGAGTGAAAGCAAGATAATGCTTTATCAAAAAAATGAAATGACTTTAGAAGGCTCTTTTGTAGTCTTTTACTAACAACTATCTATTGAACAATGATTCTGTGTTAAGCACGTGCTGGGTACTGGAGATGTAATGTTCAAACAATACAGACACAGATACTGCCTTTGAAGTTTATAATCCAGGTGGAGGATGTTTATTTATGTGCCTATACATCTATATCCGTGATCATTCAGATAGTTCAGTTGCAGAGAAATTTATAATGAAGTAATAAAAAAGTCAGGGTGCTCTAGGAGCATATCATAAAGGGACTTGGTGGCACCCAAAGAATGAGCCAGGTGATAAGTAGAATGAGGAAGGGGAGAAAGCACAGTATGTGTGAAAGTGAGGAGGCATGTTTGGGGAACTTAAAGAAATTCTGAGAGGAAAGAAGCTCTGAGAGCAAGAAAGCAAAAAATGAGACTGGAGACTGAGGCAAGTGTGATATGTTTTTGGCCATTAAATGGGTTCTAGGTGGACTCCATGTCTTTGGATGTTATGACAGATAATGTTGGTCATTTCCATGGGGCATTTGGGCTTCATCCCAAGGGCAATGAGAAGTCATTCAGAATTTCTAAGTTTAGTTCATCTTAGACTAGTAGATTTTTTAAAAATTTCCCAATGGCCAATACACTAAATAAACTCCTCAACCTGGATGCAAGAAAAAGAAAAAGACATGTATGCATGGAGCAGATGAAGCATTTCCCCTCAGCGTCTGCACAGAAGGCTAGGCAGAACCCCTGAGAGGCTGAAAAGTAATTACACTTCTACTCTGGGTCCATGTCTTAACCAAAGGAGTGTGTTCTGCAGGCTCTATTTCCTAATTGAGGGTAATTACAAGAAGTTAAAACTAGATTAGTGACAATTAGACCCTATACAAGAGGGAGCTCTGTGGGTGGTTGAGAAAAGAGTAGGAAGAGCTAACTGGGAAAGTGTTTCCCAACCTGCTTGGCGTTCTTTGTCTCATATTGTAGGTAGAAGTTCTTGGAAGATTTATCTGTGCTCCTGATGGTGCCCATCAGGAGGATGGGCAGGTTAAATGAGGTACACACACTCTCACACACACATCACTAACAGCCAAACAAGATTACTTTTCTTCAGGCTAAAGCACTTCATATGCCAATAAATGGAAACAAAGAGGAAAGGAAAGTGAAGGTTGCATTACAACTTGACTGAAGATGTCTTGTTTGAACAAATACAATTTTTGCCCCTCTCTGGATCTAGACACTGTGGGAGAGACATAGCAAGTATATGATCTTGTCTTTAAAGAGCTTCCAAGTCTATTTGAGAAATTTGGTGTGGGCTGGAGCACAAAGGGGAAAAGGAGACTGGTAAATGATGAGCTCAAGAGGTGTCCAGAAGCCAGGCTGAGGAGCTCTGACTCCATCCCAGGGGCAGAGGGGGACCACAGGGAGTCTGTGAAAACAGGGAAAGGACAGGGCTAGGTTTGGATTTTAGAAAGATACACCTGGCCAGTTTAGAGAAAATGGATGAGAGGAGCAAGGTTGGGAGAGGGGCTCAGTCAGAGCTGCCTGTGGAAAAAGATGGGGGTATCTATGATCATAAGGAAGAAGTTGGGGAGAAGCCTGTATAGACAGAAAAAAATTGACTTTACTCTCTTCATACCAAACATTGATTGCTTTGATTCATTCAATCAACAAATTATTTTGCATCTGTTCTGTGTAGAGTACCATATTAAGGGACTTTAAGAGGAATAAGAATGATGTTATTCCAGTCTTCAAGGGGGTTGCATAACTAACTGTTCAAGTGAGTGGAACAGTCAATAGCTGTTCTCGGATTTTAGAGCCCAGTTTTGCACAGTGGAGGGGCAGATGATGTAAGGAAAAACAAAAGGTGAGGTGAATGTGCTTGAAGCCTGAGAAGAGACACAGTAAAGGGCATAGGGAAGTGTATGTTGACTATGTGTGTATAAAAATGTGTATATGCATGTGTTGTATATACACATGGGCACACATACATAAGGCAGCCAAAAACCTTAGCACCAGAAGATATTTCTGTAAAAAAGAAAGACAGAAAGAGAGAGAAAGAGACAGAGAGGGAGAGAGATTTTTATGGCATGCAAATTGGGTCTTTCACATTTTTCCCTAAAAAGCATCTATATATGGTGTTATAACCTGATGGAGTTGCATTTGTCTGGTAAACTCAATTCTATCATGCAAGGATCAACCTGGAGGTCCCAAAGACTTATCTTTTAGGGCCTGAAGGAGGGTCCCTGCTCTGCTGGCCAGTTTCCTGGAAGGACAGAACAGCAGTGGCCTGAATCTCTAATACTTAGTCTAGTTCTTGGCACCAGGACAAAGGAGGCCAGGAGGAAAGTGGCCATCCCCACCATTTCAGGATTAGAACAAGCCAGATTTAAAACAGGAGCCAGGTCACTGGAGAAGTGGTCAATCTCATAGGCTGCATGGAATGGCAGATAGAAAGTCATGGCAGCAGTTACCACAGGAGTTAGGAACTCATCCAGACAAGGCCCACCTGCAAATAAGATACATGTGTGGCGGTTCATGAGGGATGGGTACTGGGGGAGCAGCAGATAGCAAGGCGGCTTTCAGAAGATATGACTGGCAGCACAAAGCACTTGACTACTGTAATGAACTGAAGGGGTAAAACTGAATCACACAACCTGCAAAAGGAATTGCCCCCAGGATCTGAGAGAGAGAGTCTGCAGCATCTTAGGGGCAATGGAAGTAGCGTTCCAGATCTCAAGGAAGGAAAGATTGGATCAAAAGAAGTACGTGGGGGTTTGGAGGCTGAGCTCAAAGCAAATCACTGTTGAGAATGAAAATGCTCCCCAGCATGGTCACTAGATAGAAGTCCAGAAATATCCCTACATGAAAAGACAGTAGCCCATGGAGATTCCCAGACCCCAGGAGGATAAATTCTTTGATCATGGTCAGGTTACCCTTGTCTGTGAGATTCAAACTTACCTGAAAAAGGGAGAGAAGTATTGCCAACTGGACAAAGAGCTGTGCTTCTGGAGGGAAAAAATAGTACCAGAAATGCCATATACTATAGAACTCAAAGATTTTGTCTTTTCTCCTCTGAAATGAATTTTCTGTTTTATTCTACTAAGTATATTTATCTAATACTTGTAGCAGAATCAGAAACTATGCCCTGGAGAGTGAACACAGAGGGTGTCTCTTCTGCTCTTTTTGGCTCTTTTCCTTGGCATAACATGTGACAAGTCTACCTTCGGAAGTCTAATAGTGGGAGGCAAACACTTCTTAATAGGGACATCGTGCAGAAGCTTCTCTGAACTTCTGAAACTCAGCTTTTGAGACTCAATAAAAGCAGGAGTCTACGATCCTAAAATGACATCAGGAATTTCAGACCACCCTATCTCCCACTGAACCCCTAAATCAAGGTAGATTTTACCAGGAACATAGCTAGAGGGAGGAGGGGAATTCAGAGATATTGATCTTAATGTACCTATAAGAAAAATAAGACTCTCTGCCAGGCTCTGGGGACATGTAGCTGATTACTTCCATGGCATCAAATTCCTATGGAAATCGGGGAAAATGTATGTAAAGTTATTCACTTGAAATGTTAGAGAAAAATAATGTTCCATCCTTCATAAATGAAAATGACATTCCTGACTCACAAGCAGTAGGATGTGCATTTAGAGTTATTTTTTTTTTCCAGCAGCAGGGATGGGTTTTCAGTGAGTCATAGCTGCAGTTCTCCCTTCCCACAAGCCCCCCTCCCTTCCCTCTGCCAGCGCTCAAAGACTGATAATCGTGAAATGGCTGCCTGGTCTTAGTGCCTGGGCTGTGATAGAGTTGAAAATCAGGCTGTGTTGTGGCCTAAATTAGGGGTAAGGGTGAGGCCAGAGTTAGGGCCTCGGTTGAGCTGATGTTCTAAGGTGAAGCCTCAGTCTGGCCAGGGAATAAAGCAAAGCCATCTTTGCTGCTTTGCTTTGGTAATGACAATGTGTCCCTAATAGGTTACATTTAAGTCATATTTTTTTGTAAATGAAATCCTATTTTAAATCTACTCAGGGAACTGGCTAGTCAAAGGAATATTATTAAGAATGCTTCTGTGAAATGAAAAATTTCTTCATAATTTACCCTTTGTACTAATCTGGATTGTTAATACACTAGGCTTTTGTAAAGGAAGGTTCACCTATAATGGGGTATCCAGGACATTTAGGGTGCCAAAAGTGGTACTGAATATAATTACAGTGTATAAGGAAAATCAATCAGCAACTAGAGTTGTCCCTGGGGGTGACAGCTGCTTCCTAATTGGGGGATTAAACTGCAGTGTCCTATTACCATTTTACTTTGTCTTCAGAGACTGCCAGCCAGCATTCAGATCTGACATTAACATCATTTGATTTTTATCATTCAATCCCATCTCATTAATTAATAATGAAATAAACTTGATTTCCCCTTTTAACTTAGAGGCGTACTCCTTAGTGCCTCTGAATTCAGAGGCACACCAGCCTCCCGAAATCTTCTCGCAACCTCTCTTTTCTTGCAGTGGAGACAGGTTCATGCTGATGGAAAGAGAGGCTTCTTCTGAGAATTCTATTCATTCTTTCGTTCAGTCTTTTCTTCACTTATCAGATATTTTTGGACAGCTGTTGTGTGCCATATATTGGATGAGGTAGGCATTGGGGATAAAATCAGGAGCAAGAAAGTCATGGTCTTAATGTTCCCAGAGCTTGCATCCCAGTAGTGGAGGTGATCTTAAAAGTAACTGTAAAATTACTACTGTGAAAAATGCTACAGGGAGAAATATGGGGTCCTAATACAAAGAATAATATGCCTGGAAATGAGATGTTCAGGGAAGATGACTATGAAGAGAAAGTTGTATTTCAGTATGATGGATATGCATAGCCAACTATGAGAACAATCAGAGGGGAGGCATTGCAGGTAGAAAGGTGGCATGTGCAAAGGCCCTGAGTGAGATGAGCACCTGAATGCTGGAAGAAGTGAAAGAACCAAGCAAATAACAAAATCGATTACTGTGGCTGGAGAGCAACAGTTGAGGCAGGCACTGAGAGAAGAGCGATAGGGGATAAGTTTGCAGAAGGTGTGGTCTGATTTACATTTTGAAAAGATCCCTTATGCTTCAATGTGAAAAATAGACTATAAGGGGCTAACAAGGACAGTGGGAAAACTGGTGAGGAAGCTAATACAGTAATCCAGGTGAGAGATGGTGGCTAGGACTAGGCTGGGATGGAGCAAGGTGGATTAATTTGGGAGCTTTTTAATAATAAATAAATGTTGGCATTTGTGACAACATGGATGGATCCAGAGGATATGCTAAATGAAATCAGTCAGACAGACAAAGAAAGATACCATATGATTCCACTGATATGTTGAATCTAAAGAATATAACAAACAAAAAACCCAAACAGACTCAGACACAGAAGACAAACTGGTGGGAGGTGGGTGAAGGGGAAATAGGTGAAGGGGATTAAGAAGTACAAACTCCCAGTTGTAAAAGAAATAAGTCATGGAGTTTTGAAAAGCACATCATAGGGAACATAGTCAATAAAAATAGCCATAACACTCTATGGTGACAGATGGTGACTACATTCACTGTGGCGAGCACAGCGTAATTGTATAAAACTGAATGTCAAATTACCGTGTTGTACACCTGAAACTAATATTACATTGTATGTCAACTATACTTCAGTAATACATTATTTTAAAAAATATAGGGTTTTTTACATAGGAGAACTGATACATTTTTATACTTTTATGTGTACATATTGTATCTTAATAAAAAGTTTACTCTAAAAAATGACATGGATTAAGCAAGTACATGAATGATCATGTCTTTTCCTGAGATGGGAAGACCAAGTAGGTAATTTAGTTTGGGGGGTATTTTCTTTTGTCTTTCATCCTTCATTTCTAACTTTCTTCCTTCCTGCCTTTTTAAAAAATCTAGTGGGGTATCATTCATGGCTAGGATGACAGTTTCTTTTTTTAAATTAAATTTAATTTTTTAAAAAATTTATTTAAAAATTATTTTCAGTGTTTTGAGAAAACATTTTTATTTTTTTTTAATTTTTATTTATTTTTTTAATTTAATTTTTTTGGTGTGTGTTCCAAATGACATTGTTTATGTACCACACTCAGTGCTCCATGCAATATGTGCCCTTCTTAATACCCACCACTGGGCTCAATCCTCATATGGGCCAACAATCTGGTAACAGAGTCTCAGCCCCAAGAGACAGAGCTCTCACAGTGGTCACACAGCAAGTTCTTAGGCTAATGCCTGACAAATTCCTGCCCTTGGTTTTAAAAAGAGGCCAGGGAAGACAGTGAATGGGTCAGTGTAACTCTTTACTCTGTAGAAATTGCTCAAAGCTCAGGATTAGCAACAGCGTATCAGGAACATCCTCTGCAAATGAAGCATAATTCCATGGGTACAGTTAGACTCCCTTCATCATGAGTCTCCAAGAAACCTTTATTAATGGCAATCCAACTACCCAGAGCGTTCAATTATCTGAGATTTTTAAAAAAATTCTGTTTTATCTCATTTTGCTTTTACATGAGAAAGAGACAGATAATGAAATGAGCTTAGGAAAAAAAAAATTCCAGGAGATGTCCGAGGGTCAGAATACATTCAGTTCTACTCTTTCTTTCTTCTCCATCTCCTTTTGTAGTTCTGTCTAGTGAGAATTAATGCTCAAAATAATGGTAGGAAGCTCTGAAAGATCCTCAATCAGTAAAGAATGATTCAAGTATATCATTATACTTGATTTCTAGGCTGGGACAGTGGACTCAAATATCTTAGTTTTTTTTTTTTTCAAACATGGTGGAAAACAGCTTGTTCTTCACTTTCCTTTACCCAGAAAATCTAATTAAACATATACCCTTTCTCCTGGTATATCCTTAATCAGATTTTGCCTTGGTATTAATTCTCCTGTGTCCTTAAAATCACCAAAAGGTATTCATTAACATGAAAAATTGTTTGGTGCCCAATATAAAATAAAAATTCCAAATTCACCTCCTCCCAACACCTCTGAGGTGTTAATAGCTGCAAAAGTACGGTCATGAAATTGCAAGTGTAGCAGTATAGCTAGGAAGTAAGAGACTAACTATGGAAGCCCAAACTCATTACCTCCTCTAATGTCAATTCAGGGAAACCTCTTAGAATAGAGGGTGATGAGAAGGAAGCCAAAAAACATGCAACAATTACAACTTCTGGAGGGGAGAAGTATATAGCTTGATAAGGAGAGCAAAGATGTGGTTATACCAATCAGATACCATATGATCCAGCAATCCCACTTCTGGGTATATATCCAAAGGAAAGGAAATCACTATCTCAGAGAGATCTTCTCTCTCTACGTTCATTGCAGCATTATTCAAAATAGTCAAGATATACAAACAACATAAATGTCCACTGAGAGATGAATGGATAAAGACAATGTGGTGTATATATGCAGCAGAATATTATCTAGTCTTTAAAAAGAAGGAAATCCTGCCATTTTCGACAACATGGATGCCCTAGAGGGCATTGCACTAAGTGTAATAAGTTAAACACTGAAAAACAAATGCTGTATGATTTCACTTGTATGTGGAATCTAAAAAAGATGAACTCATAGGACCAGAGTGGAACCATGGTTACCAGGGAGTGGGGATGGGAGAAATGGGGAGGTTTTGGTCAAAGGATACAAACTTCCAGTAATAAGATGAATAAATCTTGTGATCTAATGCCCAGCATGATGACTTTAGTTACTAATACTGTATTGTATACTTGAAATTTGCTAAGATAGTAGATTTTAAGTGTTCTCACCTCGAAAATAAGTTACTGTGTGAGTGAAGAATATGTTAATTAACTTGATAGCAGTAATCACTTACATGTATATTAAATCATGTTATACATCCTAAAAACATCAGATATCCATTGCTCTCCCTCCCTCCAAACTCTTAACTCTATCCATAAAACGAAATGTTAAACAACAAACACATAATATTCAAATGTTCTCTTAGATCTTTATTCTCCCCAAAGTTATTCCAGGCTGATATCTGGGATAATTATTTAATGATACATGTCAGGGTTAATCGGTAGTGCAGAAGATGATCTGGATTAACCTAAGCCTCACTTTTGAAGTCATCCCTTAGTCCAAATACATATAAACCTGTTCCGGAAAGCAAGATCTGAGAAAGAAAATGCTGGTGAGCGGAAAAACTACCCAGAGACAGACTCTGAAAGGACAGAAAAGAAATCCTTAACTGCTACTATACTAGCTCTTCTACCAGTAGAGGAAATTGATTTTTTGGATCAACTCTTATATTAAGTAGTGTCTTTCTTGAATAATTCCTGTTTGTGTCATGCAGCAGGAAATTTTTATTAAAAGTTTCTTTTTCCTTTGAATACAACTTGTGGAACATTATAGACAGCTCACTTTTTACTTTAAATTTTTTATTTAAATTCAATGACACATTAATGTGAGAAATAATTTTGTTATTTGTGTTTATGCCTTTGAGACTTAGAGAGAGAGCGCCGAATCCTAACCACTAGACCACCAGGGAGGTTAGCACTTTGAGACTTAGAAACAGGCATTTCTGAAATGCCTGAAACAAACGTTGCTGGGACCCAGAAACAGACTGGAAGTAGACATTATTGAGACCTGGTGACAGATATTTTTAATTCAACTATATTCTTTGGTGCCAAATACTCTTTTTTTTTCCTGTTCTGTTCCATTTGTCAACAAGACAGATGATGAAATGGACCAAGAAATATCTTGGGCCAAATAATATGTGATGTGTCGTTATGTGACATACCTAGCCTAAATGTGAAGTATAGCAACAATTACTCTAGTAAATTATGCAAAGAATAATGAGCTCATACTTTAAGTCTCAGCTGTCATATTTCATATAAAAATTTGGGAGTCTAAATAATCTGTTTAAATGTAATTTCTCAATTACCCTATCAATATAGACTCCGATTATGGCTATTACTGTATAGCCACAATCCAAAATTGATGGAATTCAGGAAATATTTCATCAATAAACCATCCTAGAAAAAAATTGGTCTCCACAATGCTAAATACCCAGTTTGAATGAAGAGTTTACCTTGGAATAAATTATATTTTTCTAATTGGTTTCTTATGTTTACCTTGTCCTCTGAGTCGTGAAAGAGAATTTGCCACACTTTTTATGCCTGCTTCATTCCTTTATATCCAGGATAACTGAAATATCCTGATCCATCATTTTAATACTTCTCTGCTCATATGCTCACAGTGCCAGGCATCTGAATAGCAGTGACATTTATTTTCTTGCATCTTTCACTCATCATCCTGGTGTTTGACTGTGACAATGGGAAAAATCTCAGTACCCCTCCCACTTGCTGCTCTCTAATCTCCACCCTGTAGCATTCAAAAGCTGTATCTGTCACCACTCACATTTTCTTTTCTTTTCTTTTTAATTTCTTTTCAGTGTAACAGTATTCATTGTTTTTGCACCACACCCAGTGCTCCATGCAATCCGTGCCCTCCCTAATACCCACCACCTGCTTCCCCCAACCTCCCACCCTCCGCCCCTTCAAAACCCTCAGATTGTTTTTCAGAGTCCATAGTCTCTCACCACTCATATTTTCTTTGTGAAGCTTTCTGCTTCCAGACTCCTCTTCTTCATGGATCGTGATAAATTTACAGCAGTGAGGAAGCTGCAATAGTCACAGTCACATGGTATCTTTGGTCCATACTAGAGGATTTATCATGTCACAGGGAAGTAGTTTTGTGTAGAGAAGAGCAGAATTTTTTGTGTCTGACAGACCTGAGTTTGAGTTCTGGCTCTACCGCATATTCTCTGTGTGACTCTGGGCAAGTAATTTAATCTCTTGGTGCTTTAATTTTCTCAGCTGGAAAATAAACAATAATTATAATTATGAAACTACCTCATAGTGTTTTTTTTTAAGGTTGAATGAGATAATCCATATGAAGTATTGGTGAGGTAACCAGCTTTATACGTGGTCAATCTCATTCACACTTTACATTATATACATAGATATATGGATACACACACACACACACACACACACACACACACGTATGTAATTTCATGGGTCATCTCCCTCACAAAATTATAAGTGCCTGAAAAGTAGGTGCAAGCTTGGAGTTTTTCAGTTGCTGTCCTCTGATTTCTTTCACAAATCTAGCACAAGAAGTGAATGTCCAGTAAGATCTTAGTATTTATTGTTATTACTTTTTTCCCATCCCAGCTCAAATCTGCAAGCTTTATTTCAGTCACTGCTGACAGAAACCTAAATAGATTTTTCTTACCTCTCATTGTCCGTGTCCTCCATAGAGGAACCAGCCACCATAACCCCATGGTTCTAGATGTTTTGTTTATACTGACAGAGAATCAGAATCCACATTCAAGAACATTCTCAGTCGAGGTGCTGCTCTAACTGCCCAGCTTAATATCCTACCTTAACTTCTTCCCATTAGGGAGTCAGGTCCTGCCTGATTGTTTAGTGTGTTGTTCTCATGAAAATCAATTACCCATAAGCCTTTTTCCCAAGGGTAAGGTTTTCTCTCTCTGCTGGGACAGTTAGGTAAAGTGGTAGAGTGTACGAAGAATATCCAGAATGTCTCGTGCTAACAAATTTCTCACCAAAACCTGAACTCTGAAGTTTGTGGGTTCAGAGGAGCCAATTACTACTCTGAAAGACAAATTTTCCTGTTGTGATGAATAGGACCAACCTTCAGCAACACTGGGATATTGGAAAATGATGATCTGCAGCTATTACATTTTCTCTTTGTTTCTCTCATTTATTCACCTCGGTTGACTCCACTTTCATCTTGTCTCTGGACCCTTTTCCTCTCTCTTCACCTTTAGTTCAGTATTTCTAGAATTTTCTTTCAAATTATTTTCTTTTTAATCTTTAGTTAAATACACATTGATTTTTGAGGAGCTCATCTAATATAAAACTGAATATAGGTCTGTGGTGGAAATCTTTGCACACAATAGGCATTTAATATTTTGCAAACTAAAGATCTGGAAATACAATTATTTCCTCTTGAGTATTTTCAGTAAGGAGTCAACAGCTAACCAAAAGTATCTTCAAATTGTCCCACCCAACAACACTTGGTTCAATACCGCTAGGTGACCCTTCTACCACAACAGGCCTTCTTTTCAGGGTCTGATCTGCGGTTCCATTCTTAAACTCATTATGATTTGGGTTGTATGAATGACAAGCTACAGAGCCTCACTACTGCACTAGTTATGAAGGAAGAGTTTACTGAGAAAATTAATATTGTAAACAAGGTTGCAGAGGTCGTGCTTAACCTCCTCAAGAGAACTGAGCACACCTAGTATAAATCAATATTGCTGATTACAAATGATTTATGTTTATTCATTAAAGCAGATACCACAAAAAAAAAAGCAGATACCTCAGACCTCTGACAACCTTTTAAAGCTGTTAATTCAAGTTATTGAATATATTCAAGAAGAAATGGCTGCATTTAAGATTTCCATTGTATTCTTTGCTCAGAAAATATTTACCGAATGCCTGCACATGCGAAGTCCCATTATAGGTATATCTTGAATTCTATGATAGATGTACTCCTTTAGGGGCGCCTGGGTGGCTCAGAGGTTAAGCCTCTGCCTTTGGCTCAGGTCATGATCTCGGGGTCCTGGGATTGAGCCCCACATCGGGCTCTCTGCTCCACGGTGGGCCTGCTTCCTCCTCTCTCTCTGCCTACTTGTGATCTCTGTCTGTCAGATGTACTATTTTAAAAAGTCTTCATCTTCTGGGGTACCTGGGGGCTCAGCCAGTTAAGGATCAGACCCTTGGTTTTGGCTCAGGTCACGATCTCAGGGTTCTGAGATGGAACCCCATGTCAGGGTCTCTGCTCAGTGTGGAGTCTGGTTGAGATTCTACTCAGTGTGGAGTGTGCTTGAGATTCTCTCTCCCACTCCCTCTGCACCACCCCGCCTCCCGCTGCCCATGCTCTCCCTCTCTCTCTGTCTCTAGAATAAATAAGTAAATATCTAAAAAAGAAAGAAGGGCAGCTGGAAGAACAATAATGCTGTGATTAGGAGTCAGGAACTGAGAGATCCAATGTTTCTCGGCAAGCAGCATGTAAAATGCAAAGTTCATAAAAGATTAATTTACAAGATACTAAATTCTTTAGGGGCAAAAGGCTGATCATATCTAATTTGTTTCTCTAATCACATGGCTTGGTGAATGGTTGAAAATTCAAAAGACACCAATCAAACTTACATGTAGGTGATCCTACATGGTCACAACTTTGTACTTAGCAGGACTTACTTAGCAGATGGCAAGGAAGGAAAGCCTGGAAATTGGATGACTAGTTTTCAAAGTTTAGTTGCAGACTAAAAGCAAAGTTTGAGCTAGGTAATCTTCAAGAGATGAAGAATGTTATTGATACAGAGTGGTGATTGGTATCTAGGCAGGCTAGTAAGTGCTATTACATAAAAGAATCTAATTTCCTGCTCTGTGTTTTTATCAGAGGCTCCAGATGGAGAATTGGATAATAAGTTTAATGAACCCCTCTTGTAAGAATTTGTAGTATGTAGAAGGATGGTTTCCATCAAATCTTAAGTGGTAAGGACAAAGGGACAAGATATGAGGTTGTTATAGGAACCTCTTTGCTCTCAAAGGCCATCAGCAGGATTAAATAATGGCCATGGTGCACACTGCACTAGTTAAGGACCACAGAGTCTGGAGAAGAACAGGATGGAAAAGAAAATAAGTAGGAGTAGGAGACAGGGGAAGAGTGAAAGAAAAGGAGGGAGGGTGCTAGTGCCACCACTAGCAACTTTAATCACTGCATAGACATGGTTTACCAATCTCTGAGCCTTCTCCATTGCCTCTTTTCACCATGTGAGCCTGTGTTCTCAAGCCACAGTCAGGCAGCATATAGTTACTCAGTGTCTATTCTGTACTACCTACTGTGGTAGGTGCTGTGAGTGATACAGGCATAATTAGAATATGGTTTGCGCGGGGGAAGAGCTCTGCTTTGTTGGGCACAGAAGGCTGATAGCTTTATTCCAAGGTGGGATGAAAAATGCCAAGAGAGGGATTCAAGCAAAGTGCTCAGGTTGGAGGAAGCAGAGAAGACTACCTGAAGAGGGTAGTATTTGAGGTGTTTCTTGAAGGGTACAAAGGGCCTTGGTAGGTTAGATTGGGAAAGAACATTCAAGGAAGAAGAAGTGGACTGAACAAAGAGAGGAGACAGGTATAGTTGTAAAATTATAGCAAACTCTTGCTGTTATTTTCAATGTACCAGGCACTGTGCTGAACATTCTGGATGCTGGATAAATTCTGGATAAATGACAAAGGATCATTTAATCGTTATAGTAATCCTATGGGGGAAGGATTCCTCTATTGTCCCTATTGTATGGATTAGAAAACCGAGACCAGAGAGGCTATATAAATTGTCCAATGTCACACAACTATGAAGTGGTAGAACTTGGGCTTATCTAAATCCAAAGCTGATGCAGCAACTAAACAATAAACTATTTGCAAGTCAGGGTATGGAAAGCAACAAAAGCATAGTGTGGCTGGAGCATGTGGAAAGGAGGAATGGCACCTGCTGCCAAACTGTGGAGCATCTTATTGGCAGCCTGAGGAGTGGGGGCTGGATCCTGTAAACAACAGGAAACCATGGTAAGTTTTAAAGTAGTGGAGTGACTGTCGAAGTGGTGCTTTAAGAAGATTAGTCTGTCAGCAGTACAGAGGATGGATGGGAGAGGGGAGACACTGGAGGCAGTTAAGAGGCTATTGCAATAGAATAGTCTGGGTATAATGTAGTGTATTAAGCACTTGAGCTAAGAAAGCCAAAGAGGGAAATGGACAAAGGAGAGACATTGTGAGGTAAAAGAAAAAGAAATCGTGACTAACTGGATATGGGAGTTGAGGGAGACAGAGAGGTGGGAATTAAATAGTTGACCTGAGGTGTGGGGGAGACTTTCTAACTAGAATGGTGATGCCATCACGGATTTGTGGGACTGCTAGTTCGGACTTGATATTGAAGCTGGGAGAAATCAATGGAAACTGATCCTGCAGCTATGGAAATGACTGCATTTAATGACTATTTATGGAAATAGACTATGGAAATGACTGCAATTAATGTGGGGAGAGACAAGAGCCAAGGGTAAAGCTTGGGAGATGCCTCCATTGAGCTGATGTGGCAAAGAGGTACAGTCATAAAGCAGATTGGCAAGAAATGCTATGGGGAAGGGGAGGAACTGGGAAATAGTGGAATAGGGATTTGAAGAAGATGGGGTGATCAACATTGTAGATATGGTAGAAGGTTCAGAGAAAAAGGAGGATGAGAAATGCTATGGGGAAGGGGAGGAACTGGGAAATAGTGGAATAGGGATTTGAAGAAGATGGGGTGATCAACATTGTAGATATGGTAGAAGGTTCAGAGAAAAAGGAGGATGAGAAAATATTATTGATTTGGATGACTAGAAGATCTTTAGTGATAGATAACAAGCAGTTCCATAATAGAGTCAGATCTCAATGGGATGATGAAGAGAGAGAGTAGGGGTCACACATCAGAGACAATGGCTATAAGGAATGCTCAGAAGAATTTTTGTGGTGAAATTAAAGGAACAAAATAGATACTTAAGGGTTCCCAGGATTATTGAAAGACCTTAGGGTAAGCATGATCCTAGCACATTTGTTAGTTGAAGGAAAATGTTAAATAATATTTGCTAGTGCACATGTAGAGATTAATGACTTGGGGTCAGGTTAGGAGTACTAGTGGTTGGAACAAGATCTTGATGAATGTATGAAAGGGTAAGATCAAGAGCTAGGTGGAATGTTTGCTTTGGCAAATATGGGAGTGATACCTTCTTTGGAAAATAAAAAAAAGAAAAGAGATCAACTGAAGTTACATAAATATTTAGAGATGGAGAGATGACATTAAACTGGAAATATTCTGAATTTCCAAGGAAGTTTGTATACCATGTGCTGACTGCTATTGGTGTTGCCAGTAGATTGTCTGCAGAAGGGAAGGAGAGTGGGCATAGTACGTCCGCAGCAACTGGCACAGTGCCTGGCACACAAAGTGATCAATAAATAGTTTTTGAATAAAAAGTGAATAAGTGGACAAGAGTTAGGGCAATTGCTATGAAACATGAGTCATGATGTCATAGTAAGTGAATAAAAGTATTACAGAACAACAGTCACCGGAATGGAGAAGATGAGAAAGATATCTACCAAATCTGAACATATGCATGTCCCATGATCCAGCAATTCTACTTCCAGGTATATACCCTGGATAAATAAGCACGGTAGTTTACCAAAAGACATGAACAAGAATGCCCATAGCAAGACATATAAAATTCATATACCCATAAAAGTTAGATGACCTGCCTGAAGTTGCTTAGGTCATAAGTGGAAGAACTGGGATTTGAACTCAGGGCTTTCCCTGCCCCATAAAGCCTATGCATTTGCCTCTACACCACATTTCTACTGGATGCCATTTATTATGTCCTTCACTTTACTTGTATTGTTGCGAATACTTACAGTCTCGCAATATGTATAGCATTACCTACACTTTACAAGTTAATAAACTGAGGACCAGAATCTGCTTGCACAAATTCACACAGCTAGTAAATGGTGGGTAAATTTTTCCCACTCAAGAACTGAAGTGTGAGGGACGCCTGGGTGACTCAGTTGGTTAAGCGACTGCCTTCGGCTCAGGTCATGATCCCAGCGTCCTGGGATCTAGTCCCGCATCGGGCTCCTTGCTTGGCAGGGAGCCTGCTTCTCCCTCTGCCTCTGCCTGCCATTCTGTCTGCCTGTGCTTGCTCTCTCGCCCTCTCTCTCTGATAAATAAATAAAACCTTAAAAAAAAAAAAAAAGAACTGAAGTGTGAACTCAGATATGCCAAGCTCCAAAATCCACGATCTTTTTCTTCCATAAAGAAATGAAGGCTTTTCTCAAGTTTTGAGAAGTTTTAAGAAGGAAGTATGGTAAACTGACGTAGTTGAAAACATAGGGATGGTTCAGTGAAAGAATCCTGGCTAGCCTGGTCTTTACTGCCCAAAAGGCAAAGACCAACATCACAGTCAAGTAATGTCCTCCTCCAACCTTCTGTGATCTACTCACTTTATTATAAGTACCTGGGAACCAATGATGGCTCTAGGTATACTGGTCAAGAGGACAACAATTGTTTTAGCAATAACCACTCACTTCCTTTTTCAATACTTTCACTTACTGTAGGTTACCCTCTCATCTCTCTCTCTCTCTCTCTCTCTCACACACACACACACACACACTCACACACAGTCCTCTAAAACAATCTCCTTACCAATCAACACTTTACTACAGAGGATTTGTTAAATACTCAAAGAAACATTAAGGCCTGAAGTGACTTAGTGGCTTTAGCCATCCAAGAACTATTCTTACTTGCCTATAATCCAGTTTGAACTCCTTCTCAGAGGGGATGTTCAGAGTTTAATGGTAAGTATCTCAGACTGTAGTTCTTCCCCATGTCAAGAGCACCAGTACACTCTAAGTGTAACCCTGATTCCCCACATCCTAATATCTTTTCCCTAAAGAGTCCCCTCTTTTACCTTGAATCATTGCCTTAAAAGAAGTAATTCTGGGAGGGGAGATCCCAAGGTGGATTGAACCTGAAGGCCAAGCAAATTTTAAGGATAAAGCAAATTTTGAGGATACCAGGTTGGGCATAGGTGCTCTGACCTCTGCCAGGTCTTCCCTTACTCTTAAACCAGAACCTTGCAGAACAAGCCCTATTACTCTTTCTGTCCCTTCCGTCACCCTCCCTCCCCTGAGTGGAATATATGAATTTGTTGCCATGACAACCTGTGGTGGTGCCTGATAGTGTATTTTCTCAGCCAGTTCTGGGCCCTGGACATAGGTTCTCAAGTTCATTTCTTCAAATATTCCCCAAGCTAAGCCCAGTACCATATCCCAAGTTACACAGTATTTGTGTATAGGTGATGGAGAGACACTCACCTGCATCCAAGGTAAGACAAAAAGAAAGAGGAAGCAGAGTACTTAAAAGTTGCTTTCTGGGGATAAGGAGGTGAGGACTACTAATTTAAGTTAATTAATGGCTTACTACCTGCCTGTCATGATAAT
The DNA here is from genome assembly GCF_020171115.1 of Neogale vison. Taxonomy (NCBI): domain Eukaryota; kingdom Metazoa; phylum Chordata; class Mammalia; order Carnivora; family Mustelidae; genus Neogale; species Neogale vison. Next base: position 19,422,688 of record NC_058105.1, on the reverse strand, counting down.
GTCCTTCTCCTTCTTTTATTTAATTCCCTCAAACAGCTTTGTGAAATAAGAATCACTATCTTGATACACTGCAGGAATGAGGGAAATGGAAACAGAGAGAGGCAAAGTGACTCGCTTAACATTGCACAGCTGTGATTTCAACTTAGTCTTTATCTGAGTTTCTAAAACACAGTCTCATTGGATGACACTGACTTGTTCTTCATTTTTTGGAAGGAAAGTAAGAGCTGCAGAGAAGTCTTTGCTCAATCCATGTGCCTATGAATGTCTCATAGCCTTTCCCTGGGAATAGGCCCCCTCCTTCAAATGTGGCCCTTCTTCAGACATCACCATCTCTTTCATAGCTCCATTTCCTCTCTTCATTAACTTCTTTCTACATTCCTGAGCCTGTCTACAATTTCTGGCCACTTTTATCACATTCTCAGGAAGATCCCTGACATGGGGCTTCTTCCATGGCATGGGAAGGAGAGTGGGATGGGCTGATTTTCTTGATACAAGCAGAGCAGAGGACACTTTCATTAGTTTCCTATTGTTACAACAAATTACCACAAAATTTAGTGGCTTAAAGCAATACAAATTTATTCACTGGGCTAAAATCAAGGTGTTGGTAGGGCTGCATTCCTCCTAGAGACTCCAGAGAAGAATCTGTTTCCATATCTTTTATAAGTTCAAGAGATGCATTCTTTGTATTCCTTGGCTCATGCCCACTTCTTCCTTCTTCAAAGCCAGTAGACTATCATCTTCAAATCTCTCTGTGAGAGATGTCTAGGGCCTAAAACTGAGAAAAGAAAATAGCAGACCTACCTGAATAACCCAAGGTAATCCCCCCACCTCCAGTTTGTTAATCTAATCACACCTGCAAAATCTCCCTTGTTGTATATAAGGTAACATTCAGAGTTTACAGGAATTAGGAGCTAAATATCTTTGGTGGTCATTAATCAACTGACCACAGCCTCCATGACAAACAATTATATCCTTATAGTAGGAACTGATTGTCCTTCATCTCAAATAGATGAACTGGGACCTCAGAAATTAGAGACAGAGTAGGAGGCACAAGAATGTATGAAGTTAGGAGAGTATATAAACTTGAATTATTTTCAATTGAAGTGAAGGATGGAGCAAGTGACTCCTGCTCTCTGAGGATAGGTCTCTTTATTTGCATACTACCCCTGCAGAGAGATAGAAAAGAAGGTAGGACTTAGAGGTGAAGGCTTCTCCCATTCTCTTTTCCAAAATGGTTGCCTTCTTGTCAATTTTTGCTATTCTAACTGACTTAAGGTGGTACTTCAATGTTGTTTTGATTTGAATTTCCCTGATGGCTAATGATGATGAACCTTTTTTCATGTGTCTGTTAACCATTTGTATGTCTTCTTTGGAAAAGTGTCTGTTCAGGTCTTCTCATTTTTTAACTTATTTGGTTTTTTGGGGTGTTGACTTTGAGAAGTTCTTTATAGATCTTGGATACCAGCTCTTGATCTGAAATGTCAGTTGCACAATGTCTCCTATTCTGTGGGTTGTCTCTTTGTTTTGTTGACTGTTTCCTTTGCAGTACAGAAGCTTTACTTGTGGAGAAAGGGGGATTCTCTTACACTGTTGGTGGGAATGCAAGTTTGTACAGCCACTTTGGGAAACAGTGTGGAGGCTGCTCAAAAAATTGAAAATAGAGCTACCTTATGACCCAGCAATTGCCCTACTGGGTATTTAACCCAAAGATACAGATGTAGCGAAGAGTCACCTGTACCCCATTGTTCATAGCAGCAATGGCCACAGTTGCCAAACTGTGGAAGGAAACAAGATGCCCTTCAACTGATGAATGGATAAGGAAGATGTGGCTCATATACACAATGAAGTCTTATGCAGGCATCAGAAAGGATGAATACCCAACTTTTGCATCAACATGGATGGGACTGGAGGAGATTATGCTGAGTGAAATAAGTCAAGCAGAGAAAGTCAATTATCATATGGTTTCACTTATTTGTGGAACGTGAGGAATAACGTGGAGGATATTAGGAGAAGGAAGGAGAAAATGAAGGGGGGGATATCAGAGTGGGAGTTGAACCATGAGAAACTGTGGACTCCAGGAAACAAATTGAGTGTTTTAGAAGGGAGGGGTGGGGGAATGTGTGAACCTGATGATGGGTACTGAGGAGGGCACATATTGCATGGAGCACTGGGTGTTATACACAAACAGTGAATCATGGAACACTACATCAAAAGAGACTATGGACTCTGAAAAACAATCTGAGGGGTTTGAAGTGGCGAGGGGGTGGGAGGTTGGGGTACCAGGTGGTGGGTATTATAGAGGGCACGGATTGCATGGAGCACTGGGTGTGGTGAAAAAATAATGAATACTGTTTTTCTGAAAATAAATAAATTGAAAAAAAAAACCAACGATATACTGTGTGGTGACTAACATAACATAATAAAAAATAAAGTATAGTTATATTAATTTAAAAAAAATGGTTGCCTTAATGTTCTTCTGTCTGCCTGGGTACTTTCCTGACAGAGGAAGTTGGAGGAAAGGGTGAGGCTCTGGCTCCAGGGACAAAGGGGGACAGCTAGAACCCCTTTCTAGCTGAGATTTATTCTCCCTCTCCCTCTTCAGTATTCTCTTCCCTATCCTTGTGGCCAGTGAGGCACCTCCTGTTTTTGGTAAGTGAGGCTAAAACAAAGTGAAGTCAAGGGGGATAACGGAGAAAAGGAGGATTCTGTAGGAAAAGCCTTCATGTTAGCTCATCTCAGGACAGAGAATCCTCTTCCATCAAGCAGTCTGAGGGAAGAGAGGAGTTGGAGATGTCTGCCAAGCAGGGTAACCAGGAGTTACAGGGTCATTCATAAATAACAAATTATTTCCTTAGCACTGAATATTGTTATCTAGGATGTGAAGACCTTCAAAAACCCCTTTCCACAAACTTCTCTGCCTGATGCTTATCACAAGGAAGAGCTTCAATCACATGTGGCAGGATTTTGAGGTACTCAGATTCTGAAAACCATGAAAAGACTGGTTGGGATGGGAGTTTGCCTGGCCCCAGACTAAATTTTCATGGTCTTGGAGTGTCAGCAACAACATCACAAGCTCAGTGAGGTTTTGATTTATGAGCACCAGATGCAGAGTTGTGAACTGAAGTTTTTTTGTATAGTTTACAGCTGGCTTCCCATATTTCGTTCTTGTTCCAGGATATCACATATTATATTCCTCAGTGCTCCTCCTTATATAAAACCTCATGAAAAATTCTTAACCAAAATCAGCGCCAGGAAAAAAGTTTGTTTTTCTTAGTGAATGTGTCTGGTTTCCTCTGCCAAACAATGAAAAGAATGAAACCCCTCATATGGAAGTACCCCTCCTTCACACCCTAGCCAGAGGTTTGACAAAAACTTTCCAGCTGTGTGAAAAATTTGGGGTCTGCTGGGAGGAGGAGTGTCAGAGGTGAGGAAGAAGCCAAGGACAGCTTGTAGAACTCTCTCAAAATTGGGGAAACAAGGTAAGCCACAACTTCTGAAGAAGACTGACCAGCCATATCAAAAAACCTAACAGATTGTTATGATGAGCACTAGGTATTAAATGCAAGTGATGAATCACTAAATTCTACTCTGGAAACCAATATTACACTATATGTTAACTAACTAGAATTTAAATTAAAAATTGGAAGAAAAACAAACAAACAAACCTAATAGGGAGTCCAGAGAATTCCCCTGGTAACAATGATGGCATCATCAAATTCTAAGCTGAATCATGATGGGAATTCTCTACCAGAAAATTAGAAGCTGGGCCTGGCCTCCAGAGTTAAGAAGAAGCAGGAATATGTAGGAAACAAATCTCAGGTGGGTCTTTCCCTTGAGTATCACTGATCTGAAGGACCAAGAAACTCTAGAAACTGGTAGTGCTCAGGCAAACAGAGGAAAAGGCCTAATTGTCCACATGAAGTATAGGAAGATCTGTTGATCTGATAGCTTTATAGAAGTATACTGAGCTGGCCATGATGGGGTATAAGAAATATTTGATTTTCTAAACCCTACTACCTCCCAATTCAATTATACTTTCTTACTACACTTGTTAATTGATCATGAGGCAAATGGGTCACATATTGCAAAAATCCATGTGGAGACTAGCATGAATGATACTATCATAATCCAAGTGTTAACATAGTATTTTGATTTTCATCTTGTTACCAGGAAACTCAGTTCTAGATTGTATGCTCAATTGTTTTAGCATTCCAGAAATAGGAAGGGGGTTAGTGTACTTTTTCTCCATCTTCTTCCCTTTGCACTGCTTTTATTCTTTGTTAACAGATTTCCATCTAATCGTACCCAGAATTTACCAATTTTTTAAGTTTCTTTTTTAAGGTAGATAAAGAATAAATAAGAATATAGATATATGATATTTTCTTTGTGGGCTCATTAAATTCCTCATATGCCCTTACTTGGATTTAATGTGTTAGGGATACTGACTTTGACTCAGTCTATGCTCACCTTTGTTCTGAAGATTTGTTGCTATTGGCAATGAAGGGGTCTGGGCCAGTGTGTGGTTTGTTAGCAATGGGAACAGTCATTGCTGCAAAAGAAAAAAAATACTTCATTTTGTTAGATTTTTTTTTTTTACCCGTGGCATTACAATAACACTTTCCTCAGGCTTCTTGCCTTGGGAACACCTAATGGCAAGATGTTTTTGGTACTTCAGTAACTAAAGCTCCTTTAATGGGGTCCATGATGGACTTGCCTTGTTTTGTTCTATAGTGAAAAATGTTATAAGGAAGTTGCAGTATATATTTTGTTGGTAACAATGTCTTAAGCTATTAAGGTCGTTTGTTATTTTCTGAAAAGCAAGAGAGATAGATAATGCTGACTAATAAAATTCACCCCACTGCAGGTAGCTCTAAGTTTCTTCCCTACAAAGTGTTCCATAGCTTTTGTGGGTGTGCTTCCTGTATTCATCTTTCTCATGTCCTAAGATGGGGATGGGGCAAAGCTTCTTAGGTGCTGGGGAATTGGACTTCATCTGAATCACAAATAAGTCACAAGTAAAAGCCAGCTTAATGCAAACTGCACCACCTCCTTACAGTTCCCCTTTCTTGTCCCTGGCATTCCTGTTTGCTTCTCCCAGTCTCCTGAGTCTAGCTTGCTTGGGCCTCTGATTCTGGCATCTCCCTGAAGATCCTATCCTTTACTCTATTCCTGCTCCCTATCCAAGATTCAGGCATTGAAGTTCGCCTTAACCCAATTTCTCCCCGAATTGAAAATGCAAATGTGCCTGCTTTATTGTCTGTATGTATTAAGCTTCTACAAAAGGCTTTGTACTAGGCACAATGCTCTGTATGGGGCAGTACAGGAAAGTGGGGGTGGAGGGAGCAGAGTGGCCTCTGAACTGCTGTGGGTCAGCAGCTGGAGTGCTTTGCACTGTTTAGGCATTGATTGGGGTGAGAAGAGCAGAGAGGGTGGATGGGGACAGAAGCAGGGAGAGTTACTGTGGGCTCCATCAGGAAATCAGAGGGAGTTGAACTGGAAATTTGAAAACCATCTCAGGGAGATGAAGCTGTAATTTCCATCTTACTCCATCTCTAGGCACAAACTATTCACAATTCTACTGTCATAAGAACTTCAGCTCCCAGTAATGGGAGAAAATCACAGAAGAGGAGAAAAGGAGAAAGGTTGTGGGTTTCCCATCTTTTTTCCAGACCAAATCCAAGAATCTGGAGAATGTACTTTTCCTCAGATACAATTCTGTGTTATGTTACATAGAGGGACCTAAGGCCAACTCCACATGAGTGGGACTCTGACAACTTTTTGTGCTGATAGTCTACCTGTAATATTAATTCTAGACGTTTATTTCTCTAGTTTCTATTTTAAAAAGCCACTAGAAGTTTGACAATATAATGTTTCTACTTTGACTTCTGATAGATTAAACCTACTCTATAGGGCTAAAATTTTATAATCACTATCTGATTGGATTCAAGTGTATTAAAAACAGAGGTTTTCACAGCAAACAGGCAGGGGCAATGGCAGTATGCAATACATAGGTGAAAAAAACATATAAGTTATTTTCAGCCGAAATTCTCAGAAACACTATAGGAAATTAGTATAACTGATTGATGTGATCTAATCTAATATAAATGGGAGTTGAAGCTTTATCCATCCAGAACAGGTGATTAGAGGCAAATGAAGGGCAGGTTCCCATGGAAACAATATGGCTACCTCAGACCTAAAGGAGGTCTCTGAAGAGGAAGCTTTGAGAAGGAATATGGATTTTCAAAGGGAAGAGATAGTAGACCTTTATCTTTTAGGCACATGGTTAGGGAATTAAGGCAATGTGGAAGTACCTCTAGAGTTGTTCTTTGAGTGCCAGGGAAAGATTTTACTGTTCCAGTCTCTTGATGCCTGAGAATCACTCCTTCTTACAGTTATTCCTCTCACTTGAACCTCCTTTGAGGGGAGCCAATGTCTCTGGACAGTACTGTAAGCCTGCTCAGGGTCATGGTGGTTGTGGTTGTCAGATGAATTCATTATGCTCAGACCCCTCCATTTTCCCCACAGATCTGCCTTCTTCTTCTTTTTTTTTTTATTATTTATTTGACAGAGAGAGATCACAAGTAGGCAGAGAGGCAGGCAGAGAGAGAGAGAGGAGGAAGCAGGCTCCCTGCTGAGCAGAGAGCCCGATGGGGGACTCGATCCCGGGAGCCGAGATCATGACCTGAGCCGAAGGCAGCGGCTTAACCCACTGAGCCACCCAGGCGCCCTGCCTTCTTCTTGAACTCATAACCAGCCATTCTAGCCCAGAATGGAACTAGGAGAATCTTTGGGGTGGCAGTGCTTGTGCTGAGGGAGGTGACGCAGGATATGACATTTCTTTTTATGAAGATGTGTGACTGGGAGCTCCCTACTGGTGTCCTTTTAGTCAGTTAAGGTCCTATTTCATGGTAGCCACCAGGGGTGGGGGGGTACACACCCAAGGGGCATTGCTTTTCTTATTCTGGAGATTTCTCTAGTCTCCCTTAATCACTCCTAAACTACAACTTCTGCCCTGTCAAACTCTCTGTCCTGCCTTTCTCCTCCCTCCTTTCGTAAAAGTATTACACGGACTTCTGTTCTTTTCTTTCCCTAGCTACTTTCACTTCTCTGTGGTTCCACCTCTCACTCTTACCTGTTCTCTTCCTCCCACACATACTCCCAAGGACTTTGCTGACATCTGAGATGTCGGATTTGATAAAAATGTTTGTGTGTCTGCCCCCCAGGAATCTCTGGAGCTTTAAGGGGTTCCTGATCTAGGCCAACAGTATCACTGAAAAACAAGGATATGGGATAGGGTGTAATATTTTCTAAAGTCCTGCTATGTGCCTTCACATATGCTGACTCACTTTATCTACAGAACAACCTGGCAAAGTAGACTTTATTAGTCATTACCATTCTGAAGATGATGAAACTGAGACTCTCAAAATGCAAGTGACTTCCTCAAGGGATCAGAATTTGTGAGTACAGAATCAGGATTTGTATCCCAGTCTTCTAGCTCCAAATTTGGTTCTTCTCCCACTCCCTTAGGAGAGTGTGGAGCTTTTTTTTTTTTTTAATTTTATTTTTATTTATTTATTTTTATTTATTTTTTATTTTTTTCCAATTTATTTATTTTCAGAAAAACAGTATTCATTATTTTTTCACCACACCCAGTGCTCCATGCAAGCTGTGCCCTCTATAATACCCACCACCTGGTACCCCAACCTCCCACCCCCCCCGCCACTTCAAACCCCTCAGATTGTTTTTCAGAGTCCATAGTCTCTCATGGTTCATCTCCCCTTCCAATTTACCCAAAAGCACATACCCTCCCCAATGTCCATAACCCTACCCCCCTTCTCCCAACCCCTCTCCCCCCAGCAACCCACAGTTTGTGGTCAACTAATCTTCGACAAAGCAGGAGAGTGTGGAGCTTTGAGGGCAACTTGTTCCCAGGAGATGTTGCTGTCAATTCCTGAAAGCCACTGGAGCATGGGAGAGGGACCTTCAAAGACTCATTCTGTTTGACTGTTACAGCTCCAGGAGCCTTGTCATTGTGCCTGAACTTGAGGCCTCTATTTTCACTCAGGGTTACAGCAAGTAATTCATTCTCATTCTCCCACAGGAGAATATCCTATTCCTACCATAAGCCTTAGATGACCTGAGTCAGGAGTTCTTACTACTCTGGCTTATTGATTTCCATTTAGTCATTTTTCCTTCATTTGCACATTCATTCATTCAACTTCATTGAGTATCTTTTGGGCGCCAGATACTATGCATAGAGTTGGGTGTCCATTGATGATAAATCCATAGTTTCTGCTTTTCTGTAGTTTATGGATTTCTGAAGATTAGAGACTTTGGTAGATAAGGGCAATGCGATATGGTAAGAACAGTGATACAACTATGGACTGATTTGTAGAATGGAAACTTTGACCAGAGTGGGGAAAGAGGCCAGTTGTGAAGGTTTATCTTCATAGGAAACAACCTGGCTCCCAGCTACCCCCATCTTCTTCTCTTCCCCAGGTTCTTATGAGTAGCACATGCTCAAAGTCAATACTTTATTTTTAAAATAAGGTTTATTTTTTTGTGGGATGGGGAGGGTCTGTTCATCATATGAATCATCAATCAGTGTCTTCAAAGAAAACAGAAAAATGTAATGCCCAAATGCTCTTTCCCATTGAAATTCTGGGAAGTATGCCAGGAAATTAGCCCACAACTGACTAATGCAATCCCCTCTAAGAGAAATTGTCCTGTACAAACATATCCAATCAGTCTAGAGAATGTGGATTGCCTAGGTTCGTAAAGAAGTAAATGGGATGTATTTTTTTTAATTTACCTGCTTTGTAAATAAATGTACCTGCATTAGAACATGGTCTTTAAGTGCTGTCCTCTATGCAACCATTTTCCTGTCTTTCTCCCTAGGGGTAGGTGCCCATGTACACAGCAGTGACCTTTTCTCCCATCTAATCTCCTTCTTTGAAAGCTTGTTTACTCTGGTTATTTTTCTGGAACAGACCTGATATAGAAATTTACACTGTGGTGTGAATAAATGAAAACAACTTAGCTCTGTACCTTTCATATTTGCATTTTAATAAAGACCAGTCAATTTGGAGACAAAAAGTCTTTCTTTTAAAGTTTTCATGTCTACAATCAGTTTATTGTTTAGGAACTCATGCAGAAGTCTCCAAATTACAGGTCTTTTAGACTTAAAATTCTAATGGGAAAATTTCAAGCAACTGTAAATTTGATTTATGGAAACATTTTTCGGAGTAGAGGTAGCTCTTTCTCTTCCCTATAAAATCCCAACTCTGGCAGAGTTGCTTGAGTGATAGCTGTAATTTCTCTCCCTTCCTGGAAGTACTTTTGGCTTGGTGGATCTCTTATACCTTCATAGTCAGCCATTGAATACTTCTCGTCCATGCAGAGAGGAGTGGTGCCTCTTTCTTTTTTTGGGCATGACGGTAGGGAAGATATTATAATGCTGTTGAACAATCAACCTGATTCTGACTGGTAGGATGAGAATTAGCTTCTTCCTGTGCATAAGCTCTGTGCAGGTATGCTCATATGTCAGTTTATATATGTATGTGACCACATGTGCTTTTGTATGTATTGGAAGATAAAAGGGTTTGGGGGTATTGCTGAAAGATGGGTAATGATAATGGCTGACTAGGCTGTAGACCCTGTGCTAAGGGAGTTATATATCCTCAGAACATCCACATGAGGTAGGATGATTATTACTATTTATTAAGTAACCTCTCTGCCCAATGTGGGGCTTGATCTCATGATTCTGACATCAAGAGTCACACACTCTATGGACTGAGACAGCCAGGTGCCTGTGTTATTGCCATTTTAAAAATGAAGAGACTGAAAATCAGATACATTAAATTTCTTAAGATCACACGGTAAGTGTAAAAGTCTCGATCCAGAGCATATACTTTTTTTTTTAAAGATGGTTTATTTATTTATTTATGAGAGAGAGAGAGAGAGAGAGAGAGAGCCCAAGCAGGGGGAGCATTCAGAGCAGGCAGAGGGAGAAGCAGGTTTCCCGCTGTGCAAGGAGTCTGACAGGGGAAATCTACCCCAGGACCCTGGGATCATGACCTGAACTGCGAAGGTAGCCACTTAACTGACTTAGCCACGTAGGCATTCCCCAGAGTGTATACTTTTGGCCACTATACTGTACTGCCTTTCTGTGGCAATGGGTAGATGGATGAGGTTGACTATTTCAAACTGGGGGGAGATACAACTCTGAACAACATTCTAGGGATAAGGATGGCCAAGAGGTGCCCCACAGACACCCAGTATTCTAGTCCAGTGTGACTAGAGGCAAGAGTTCTTGTAAGGTAGTAGAGGGAAGAATTCCTATAACGGTTGTCTGGAGCCATGTTGTGAAGGGTCCAAAATATTTATCCAAAGAATATACCCTTTTTACTTCAGTTATTAAGGATCCAGTTTCAGGAGCTAAAGAAGTTTTCAGAAAATATTTTTCAAAATTGTACAGAGGACTTTGCAGATAGATCAAACACTAAAGACTGAACAGATACATATTTAATAAAAGTAATCATTCAGCACCATGAGGCATTAGATGAGGTTTATTGTGAATTATTTTCCCTTTGCTCATCACAAAAAAAAGCATCCAGTATTGTGATTACCAAGGTAATTTGTCTTAGGGTTAATAGGTGGTAGGAGAAAATGGTGTTTTGTTGTGTTCCATTCTACAGGGACCAAAAAGGTTCTTTCTGTTTGGCTTATATAGCATTTACAAAGAAGATTCTGGTCTAAAAATCCCCAAATGACAATCCTGGTAACATCAAAAAATGACTCCTATCTATCTATCTATCTATCTATCTATCTATCTATATCTATATCTATCTATCTATTTATCTATCTATCCCTCTTAGTGGAACAAGAGGAATTCTAGGTAATGATGGGAATGACTACCTATGTGATGTTTCCTGGCCTGGGAGACTAGGGGTCTGGATTCTAATTCAAGTTCTGCCACTAATGAACTGCATGACTTTGAGACTGTAACTCAGTTTATTTTGAGGTTGGTTTTTTCACTTATATAATGTGGGAGTTGCAGGAAAGCCCCTGACTGCCATCCTTGCCCCCTTTTTGTGTGTTTATTTTTTTTTTAATGTATTCATTAAATTTCATAAGTAATATGTGGGTCTTTTCTCAGAAAAAATATTAAACAATACCAAAGTTCCCCTTCAGCCCTCTATTTCATAACTCTTCCAAGATAGAAATTATATTTGTAGTGCAATATTCCAAATAACTGTTATATGTCTATAGACATATAGATATATATTGTTTTGTGGGGGTTAATTTAAAAATAAACGGTATGAAACCATATTTATTGTTCTACAAATTGATTTTTTCATTCAACAGCATGTCTTGGGGGTAGTTTCATGTCAGTACATATAAAACTGTCTCATTTTTAATAACTTCTGCATAGGATGCATATGCTATTGGCTTAGCTATTTTTCCCACTGATAAATGTATAGGTTGTTTACAAATGATTGTAGTTAATGATTCTGTGATGAACAACTTTAGACATTTCTTTGTACACATGTGCAAGTATTTCCTTAGGGTATATTTCTCTGGTGTGGAATTGCTGGATCTGAATATTTCAGTTTTATTAAACATTGTCAAATTGTTCTTGAAACCAATTTGTACATATGATAGAAGTTTCATTGCAACTTTATAAAAATTTTTTCATTTCATTTATTTCAATCACTCAGTGATTCTATTGACATAGATAAGTACTTTTTAAAGCATAAATCTAGTTATTCATTATTTTATGCATTTAGGTGTTAATCAAAACTTAAAAAAATTAGAGTGTGAACATGGTTGAATTATATATAAGAAATCTGAGGAACCTTGGAAGATAAGCCAATACAACTTTATTGGAGAGATCAAATAAATGATAAGATAGAAACTAAACTCTAAATAAACAAAAATAGAACCTTGGAGAAAGGGAAATGAAAAGAGTGAATTTTTAAGACAAATTAACCCAAAGGACCACATTCAAATACTCAATGGGAACATTGGGAGAAGGGAGGGAAAATGAAGCAGGGGAAATTGGAGTGGGAGTCAAACCATGAGAGACTATGGACCCCGGGAAACAAACTGAAGGTTTTAGAAGGGAAGGGAGTGGGGGATGTGTGAACCTGGTTATGGCTATTAAGGAAAGCGTGGATTGCATGGATCACTGGTTGTTATATGCAAACAATGAATTATGGAACACTACATCAAAAACTAATGATGTACTGTATGTACTGTATGGTGACTAACATAACATAATTAAAAAATGAGGTGTAATCAACATGGAAGAGGAGAATATGGAAGTATGGGTTACAACTAGAAGCTCGGTGCACTGGTTAAAAGCAGTAATGTTTTATGGGTACTAAAATATGATCTGCTACAATGGTGTGTTTCATGTTGGGAATAGCTCATTTCATGAAATAATTTGGGGCATCAAATTCTTGGTGATCATACAATTTTTATATCACAGTCTTTTAATGTAATGAGTTGCATTGATGAACTACCTAATATTAAGTCATATTCATTTCATGGGAAAAGTCTTATTGGTATTGGCTCATGTTGTACTTTTCTTTGAACACATTTCTGGACTTGAAGTGCTCATGTTCTGTTTAGTATTCTGCATCAAAGTTCAGAAGAAAGCTTGGCTCCATAGTTTTCTGTTTTCTGGAATCTTTGCCCAATTTTTGACATCAAAGTTATGCTAGATGGGCAGAATGAATGGAGAATATTTCTTTTTTTGCTATGTTCCAGAATATTTTATAGTGCATGAGAGTGACTTGTTAGTAAGGGTTTAATAGAACTTGTCTATTTAACTTTTGGGCTCTGTTCCTTTTTTACAAGGTAGATCTATGATTATTTTCCAGATTTTCTACATTTCCTTCTGTCAATTTTAGCAATAAGTATTGCCCTAGAAAATAGTTCATTAAGTATTGATTCTCAAAATTTTACTGTCAGAAAATTATGTATAAGTACGTTTAGTACAACATTAAATATCCCCCATATATGTATTTATTCTAGCTACTGTTTCAAACATTGTTTGTGCCTCCCATCTGTTTTTCGTGCTCAGACTACCCCAAAGTTTTATCTATTTTAGTACCTTTTTTGAATAAATTGTGTTAGGTTTTATGCATCCACATTACCTTTCTCTTTGGTTGTTTTTGTTCTTATCAAAATTTCTTTAAACTATGCTTTTACATTTATATTCACTTTTATTTTCCCTGAGTTAACCTTGTTCTTTCCCTAACATCTTGAGTTTTCTAACACGCTTATTTGGACTATGGTATTTCCTTTTAGAGCCATTTTGGCCATATTCCACAGGTTTGTTATACGGTACTTTAAAAAATTTTATTATTATTTTTTTAGTAATCTCTACACCCAATGTGGGGCTCAAATTTATAAACTCGAGATCGAGTCACATGCTCTTCCTACTGAGCCAGGCAGCCACCCCACTCAATAGTACTTTTATTTGTGTTTGTTTCTAAATAGATTGCAATTTTATTGAGAAAATTGGTGATCATTTGAGTCATTGAGTCATTGAGAAGAAACGTTAAAGGATTTTATGGAGAAATTCTCAAAACTTCTTTTCATTCAACAGTATTACTAATTTCCAATTGTACTGATATGTTCAGAGTATACAGACTTAATAGTCTTTGCTTTTCCTAATTTGTTGAGATTTTTGTAATCTTACACAGTCAAATTTTATGCATGGCCCATATATGCTTAAGGAATGCCAATTTTCTGCTTGTTGGATACATGCTTGTACATGTCTGTTGTATCAGACTCATGGGTTCTACCAATTTTCTTCTTTTGTATTCATGTTTCCACCTGATCTATCGTTAGGTTTCTGAGTGAGAGCTGTGTCAAAGTTTCCCATTATTGTTGTGGATTTCCAGTTTCTTCTTGTTTTTCTTATCCATATTTATTTCATTTATTTCAGAGTTATGTTTTTATGACTAATCTAATAATTGGTATAATTAATTGACTAATTGGTGTAATAGTCCAATAATTTGTATATTCTCCTGGCTTATACCAGTATGAAATATCCCTCTTGTCCCTTTTAATCTTTGTCTTTGTTTTCTTTTGCTTGCTATTACTACTGTTACACCTGACTTGAGGTTTTTTTTTTTTTTTTAAGATTTATTTATTTATTTGACAGACAGAGATCACAAGTAGGCAGAGAGGCAGGCAGAGAGAGAGGGGGAAGCATGTTCCCTGCTGAGCAGAGAGCCAGACGTGGGGCTCGATCCCAGGACCCTGGGATCATGACCTGAGCCAAAGGCAGAGGCTTTAACCTGCTGAGCCACCCAGGGGCCCCCTGACTTGAGTTTTGTTAGCATTTTCTTCATGTGCCTTTCTCAATTTGTTTTCAAGTTTCATGTGTCATTTTGTTTAAAATGTGTCTCTTTTAAACTGGATATGGCTAGATTTTATTTGTGCAACCTGAGATTATCTGTCTTTTAACAACATTTATCTCTGTAGACTGATACAATTCTTGATATTTATGATTATCTTTGTGTTCTTGTTTTACCTTTTCTAATGATCATAACTTCTTGTTTTATTTTTTCCTTTTCAGCAACTTCTTGGAAGATAACATTTTCTATGTTTTATTTTGTGTTCTTTAGTAGTTTTTTTGTAAGTTTTATATAATACCTCATATTCCAGTTGTTACCTTGATTTTTTAAAAAATTTATTTAAACATATATTTTCCATACATTTCTAGAATGTATAATTATCTATATCCTGATCTTGAAAAAGACAACAACCATAGCAATATTTTACCTCCTGTTTCTCTTTTTTCCTAAACCCCTTAATTTTCCATGTAAAGATCATCTGGGATTTAGTTTCATATTGGTTTTTCAATGGTTACTTAGACTTCATTATAATTTCTACACACTTTTGGATCTCCTTGCTTCTTTTACTGCACATAATTTCCTTGGGTTCGTTTTTCATTTTGCTAAAGCACATCTTTGGTAATTATTCAAAGATAAATCTCAGGTGGGGAAATATCTGAATCTTTATATGCCCAATGAAAAATATCTTCATTTCACCCAGGCCCCAACCCTCCAACTAAAATACTGTTTTTTTCTGAGCATAACATCTTTAATTCTAAGTTGTTTTTTCTCATTAATTGAGGCTAATCCATTACTATTTTTAAACATTGAGTATTGCTGAGCTATCTGATACTATCTCAATTCTCATTCTTGTGTAGATCGTCTATTTACTGCTTTGGAAACACAGATTTCTTTTTCTTTCTCCTTGTAGTTCTGAAATTTCACCATGATGTGTCTTCAGTTTGGATACCTCTCCCAGTAATTGATGTGTACTTTTTATTTGGAAATTTTTGTCCTTCCTCAACTCTGAGAAGTTTTATACTTTTCTTATTAGATAATTTTCCCTTTCAATTTTCTTTGTTGTTCTTTAACTCTTATTTACTCTGTTTCCTGGGGTATGAGTCCTGATTCTTGAGTTTGGCGACTTTTTGTTATACTTTTTCCCCCCCAAATGTTCGTGGATTTTTGGTTAGTGCTCACCTTGGGTTTGAGAACCCCTGTTTGCCTCCAGATGATGTTTCTTTTTCTCACAGCTTGCATACCTAACAAAATTTTAAGAAAAAAGCAGGGCATACTTCTGGGTGGAATGTTTAAGTAGCTCATCTTCAGGTCATGGATGCTTCCTTTTTCTCCTGGGTATGGTCAGGCACTTAGGTTCCTGTCTTGCTTCTCCAGCCCAAGCATCCATAATAATTATTCTAGCCTGGGATAAGCACTTATGCCACCCATTACTTGATACAGCTGTACAGAGAATTCAGGGATTAAACCACTTAGTCTCTCAAGATGGAGTAAATATGTAAAGTAAAAATCACAAATAATGATTTTCCCATGGCTTCCATATACTACGTGTTTCTTTTGTCTCTGGGCTTGGAAAACATTTGAAGTCATACACACCTTATTCAGCCATCCTCTACATTTTTAGGCTGTTCTTTTCTTCATTAATCTTATTCTTTCCACCTTAACCCTGAAAAGGACTCCTCAAACTTTGTTTTAGGCGAATTATAATTCTTATTTTTAATTTCTTTTGGAGAGATATTAACATCAAATATATTTTTTCTGCCATTTATGAAGATTTAGGGCTTGAGGGAAAACCTGACATGTGAACCCAGTCCATCTTTAGTTACTTTCTGGCTATAGGCATACTGCCTTTACTCCCAACTACATCCTACCTCCAATACAGAAAATTTTTTAGGAAGTGCTTCATGTGAACTTTGAAATTGTGAGCAAAGTTGAACAATCCATAAGATGATGATTTGTGAGGAATGTTCTGGGTTCAAAGGGAGTAATCCTCATATACTACAGAAAATGACCTGCACTCACTTTTAAATTTGTTGAGTTCAGAAACAATGCAGAATCTGCCAAATTCTTAGACAACTTTGTTGGTTGATTATACTCATAGAACACTAACTTAAGACACCTGTCACTGAGAGTTTCTATTTATTTATTTAGGTTTTTAACTTGCCCTAATACTCAATCATTCTTTTTTCTAGGTTAATAAACATAAATCATCATTTTTAATGTCCACATATAATTTCTGCCTATTTCTGTGACATAATTTTTAAATAGTAATTTTTGTGTGCTTAGATATTTTTTCAGAGTTTTTAAATATAAATTTTACTAGGTAATGTACAGTGCTATATTGGTTTCTGGAGTAGAATTCGGTAATTCATCACTTATATACAACACCCCGTGCTCATCACAAGTGCCCTCCTTAATACCCTTCACACATCTAGTCCATCCCCCTGTCCACCTTCCGCCATCGACCCTCAGTTTGTTTTCTATCTTTAAGAATCTCTTATGATTTGTCTCCCTCTCTGATTTCATCTTGTTTTATTTTTTCCTTTCTTCCCTTGTGATCCTCTGTTTTGTTTCTTAAATTCTACATATGAGTGAGATCATATGGTATTTGTCTTTCTCTGACTGACTTACTTCACTTAGCATAATATACTCTAGCTTCATCTACGATGTTGTAAATGGCAAGATTTCATTCTTTTTGTGGCTGCGTTTTATGTATATATGTGTGTGTGTGTGTGTGTGTGTGTATACACACATATATATGTATATATACACACACACATACATACATACCACATCTTCTTTGGCCATTCATCAGTTGATGGACACTTGGGTTTTCTCCATAGTTTGGCTGTTGATAATGCTGCTATATATAAACACCGGGGTGCATGTGCCCTTTCAAATCTGTAGTTTTGTATCCTTTGGGTAAGTATCTACTAATGGAATTGCTGTGACATAGGGTAGTTATATTTTTAACTTTTGAGGGACCTCCACAGTGTTTTCCAGAGTGGCTGCACCAGTTTACATTCCCACCAACAGTGTAAGGGGGTTCCGCTTTCTCCACATCTTCACCAACACCAGTTTTTTTGTTGTTGTTGTTGTTATTAATTTTAGCCATTCTGACAGGTGTGATGTGGTATCTCATCATGGTTTTGATTTGTTTTTCCTTGATGATGAGTGATGGTGAACATCTTTTCATGGTCCGTTAGTCATTTGTATGTCTTCTTTGGAGAAATGTCTATGCATATCTTCTGTCCATTTCTTAACTGGTTATTTGTTTTTTGGGTGTTGAGTTTGATGAGTTCTTTATAGATTGTAGAGCTTTTATTAGGAGGGCATGTGATGTGATGAACACTGGGTGTTATATGCAACAGATGAATTAATGAATACTATATCTGAAATTAATGATGTTAGCTAATTAATATGTCAGCTAATTGAATATAAAAAATAAAAAATATCCATTTTCTTAAGGAAAAAATATAACAAATAAAGAAAAGATAGTTTTAAAATTCAAATTTGTAAACATCTGCATCTTAAAAATTCAACTCTTTCCACAGATCTGAGATCTTCAATTGAAGGTAAGACACGAATCCAGTGTGTTTAGTGTGTTAAGGCAAGACGTTTTATTATTTTTTAAAATATTTTAAGGACTTTATTTACTTATTTATTTGTCAGAGAGAGAGAGAGCGAGAGAGAGTGAGCGCATGGCAGGGGCGTGAGAAGCAGAGAGAGAGGAAGAAGCAGGCTCCCTAATGAGCAGAAACTCAATGAGGGACTCAATCCCAGGACACTGGGATCCTAATTTGAGCCAAAGGCAGACACTTAACTGACTGAGACATCCAGACATCCCAAAGCAAGAAATTTTAATGGAGTCAGGTCATATTGGAAGTAGTACCAGTGAGGCAGTTTGGTGGAATTGGATAAAGACTGTTTTGCAGGGCACCTGGGTGGCTCAGTGGGTTATAAGCCTCTGCCTTCGGCTCAGGTCATGATCTCAGGGTCCTGGGATCAAGTCCTGCATCGGGCTCTCTGCTCAGCAGGGGGGCTATTTCCTTCTCTCTCTCTCTCTGCCTGCCTCTCTGCCTACTTGTGATCTTGCTCTGTCAAATAAATAAGTAAAATCTTTAAAGAAAAAAAGAGACTGTTTCGCAGTGTTAAAGTGGCTTCACTAAAGAATAAGGAGAGGTGATTTGCAGCTAAAATCTTCAGATGCACTATAAAATTAACATACACACCTGATGGGTTCTCATCTAGTAAAAAAGGTGAGTGCTTGATATCCCAAAGGCAAAACTACTTAAAATTAATCTATAGTGTTCCATGTGCTTAAGTACTGCAAAGCTTCAGTGGTGCATTTTTCATTAAGTGATTGGGTAAATAAAATTGTCTATGCTAGAAAGTCTAAGTCCCTATTCTAATTTATTTAAATTAGAAATAAAAAGACTTAATAATTCATCAATGTTGGAGAGACAGAGAAGGGGCCATCTTTTTATTGTGGTTCCCATGACAGGATTAAGAGGGACACTTTGAGTTCTAAAAAGGCTTGAGCCAACGAGACTATTCTAGGACCCACTGATTGCTTCCAGATACTTTTGTCCCAGTCCAAAAGGGCTAGGCAAACCTCCCGCTACCCCCATCTAACTTTTCCAATATATGATGAACTCTCTGCCTTTATGTAAGAACCATACTGAGCCAGGAAAAGGGGAGCAAAGCTAGAGAGTGACCTTTGTATTTCTGCAATGATTTGCAGGATAATCTTAGCAAGGGAAAGGACAGACCAGGAGCAAAGGCAACCTAGCCAGTGATATGTGTGTTGGGGGAAAAGAGAGGACTTAAGGAGCAAGCTCCTGCTTGGGTTGATGTGAAGAAGACCCTAGGATAGAAGTCTCTTGTCCCGAAATATATGCCTCATTTACCAGGCCGTTTTACCAGAGATTCTAACATTTGTTAGTCATTCAATCCTTTAAGAAGTCTCCTTTTCACGTGCAGGAACTCTGGAGAAACATAAATTATTTATATCATACCAGTCCCCTCAAATTCTGGAATCAGACAGGTCCATATCCAAACTGTCACTTGTCTTAGGTATATTCTTACTCTAGTCACAGTCTACCCATCTGTCAAATGGAGATGATAATCTCTACCTCAAAGATTGATATATATTAAATAAGAAAAGCAAATGTGAAAGCACCTAGGTAAATGCCTGATGTGCAAGAGATGTATCCTCACTTCATATGAATCAGTCAACTCAGGAGGGAAGTGCCAAAGTGGGGTACTAAAATGGCCTTCCAAGTCTCTAGAGGAGTGGGGTCTGGCCAGAGAAAGTAATATACAGAAAGGCCAACCCTGACTCATTTATATCCAGAGGAGGAATTTCTGTGGACTTGGGGCCTAGAGATAACAAGCAGCAGGAGCACAAGCCTACTGTTTAGTAGCACAATGGTTCAGAATAGGACTTCTGGGCTTAGCCTTGGTTCTCAGCCAGTAAAGGAGGATTCTGCTTATTAGTTGAATGATATTGGGCAAGTTACTAATCTCATTTTCCTCTTCTGTAAGACTGAGAGTATCATAGTGCTTTACTAAAAATTATTGTTAGGCTTAAATGAGCTATTCACATGGTGGTTGACAAAAAGTAAGTGCTCAATAAATATAGCTTGTCATTAATATCATCAGCCTGTCTATTATAGTGATTATTTTAATATATATGTGCATATATTTATTTTACAGGACCTTTAAAATATTTATATTTTTCTCAATAAATGCTATTTCAATTCAATTCAATTCTGGAGTCTTCTGGCTCATCACTGAATATTACCTAAGGTTAATAAATTAGTGGGAATTTCCAGAGCGTTCATTTCTGGGGCCAGATTTCAGATGAATTTGGAGAAAACAGAAGATTCTACTTCTTGTTTCAGGGTCTTTTTAGGTCTGGTGGTACTCTATCCCTAAGGGTCCAATGCCCTGTTTCCCTTTCTATTTGCTCTTTCCCAAACTGTCCTCAGAGTTTCTGTGAGGAAGACTCCAACACTAATTCATGCTAAGTAAGATATGAATGGGTATTAACTCAAATGCTACAATTTCCATTGAATATACACTTTTTTTCCCAATTTATTTATTTTCAGAAAAACAGTATTCATTATTTTTTCACACACCCAGTGCTCCATGCAATCCGTGCCCTCTATAATACCCACCACCTGGTACCCCAACTTCCCACCTGCCCCGCCACTTCAAACCCCTCAGATTGTTTTTCAGAGCCCATAGTCTCTCATGATTCACCTCCCCTTCCAATTTCCCCCAACTCCCTTCTCCTCTCTAACTCCCCATGTCCTCCATGCTATTTGTTATGCTCCACAAATAAGTGAAACCATATGATAATTGACTCTCTTTGCTTGACTTATTTCACTCAGCATCATCTCTTCCAGTCCCGTCCATGTTGCTACAAAAGTTGGGTATTCATCCTTTCTGATGGAGGCATAATACTCCATCGTGTATATGGACCACATCTTCCTTATCCATTCATCCGTTGAAGGGCATCTTGGTTCTTTCCATAGCTTGGCGACAGTGGCCATTGCTGCTATAAACATTGGGGTACAGATGGCCCTTCTTTTCACAACATCTGTGTCTTTGGGGTAAATACCCAGGAGTGCAATTGCAGGGTCATAGGGAAGCTCTATTTTTAATTTCTTGAGGAATCTCCACATTGTTCTCCAAAGAGGCTGCACCAACTTGCATTCCCACCAACAGTGTAAGAGGGTTCCCCTTTCTCCACATCCTCTCCAACACATGTTGTTTCCTGTTTTGTTAATTTTGGCCATTCTAACTGGTGTAAGGTGATATCTCAATGTGGTTTTAATTTGAATCTCCCTGAGGCTAATGATGATGAACATTTTTTCATGTGTCTGATAGCCATTTGTATGTCTTGATTGGAGAAGTGTCTGTTCATATCTTCTGCCCATTTTTTGATGAGTTTGCCTGTTTCGTGTGTGTTGAGTTTGAGGAGTTCATTGTAGATCCTGGATATCAACCTTTTGTCTGTACTGTCATTTGCAAATATCTTCTCCCATTCCATGGGTTGCCTCTTTGTTTTGTTGACTGTTTCCTTTGCTGTGCAGAAGCTTTTGATTTTGATGAAGTCCCAAAAGTTTATTTCGCTTTTGTTTCCTTTGCCTTTGGAGACATATCTTGAAAGAAGTTGCTGTGGCTGATATCAAAGAGATTACTGCCTATGTTCTCCTCTAGGATTCTGATGGATTCCTGTCTCACGTTGAGGTCTTTTATCCATTCTGAGTTTATCTTTGTGTACGGTGTAAGAGAATGGTCGAGTTTCATTCTTTTACATATAGCTGTCCAGTTTTCCCAGCACCATTTATTGAAGAGACTGTCTTTTTTCCACTGTATATACACTTTTTAATAAGGACTTAATTTCAGAGTCCATTAGTTATTTCATTCCCTTCAAACTCCGGGAATGGATTAGCAATAAACAAGTGCCTCATGTACAGACTTTTATGGTCAATTTTTCATACAAACTAGGAAATGAAAAACAGCTTGTGATGGAAGTAACTTAGACCAACATGACCAGGGCATGTGAGGAATGACCTGGGTGCAAAGAGAGAGATTCTAATAAACCAGGAAAATGACTTTCTTAACCCCCATTGCTCGTTGACGTCAACACCCAAAGCACAGGCCCAGGTGCTGAACAGGTTTGAAAGTCACACCAATTCAAGATCCTTAAAATTAGGGTTTCTTTTCAGCCAGACAAAATGGGGAAGAGAGAGTTTGACGATATGCATTTAAAAACCTCAAATCAGAAGAATGCAGGGGTACATCTTGACCTTCTTTTTGCCATTTCCTTCCCCCACAGTACTTTTAATCTGGTAGATGTTAAATTTGGAGTCAACAGAAGATGAGAAGGCACTTTGGGCATCGGAATCAACTATTAGATTCTTTAAATAAAAATAGAATACCCATATGTTTTTCAAGATAAAATTCTCAAAAACACTCCAAAGAAATTAGCGTTTAACAGACTGATGTAATTTCCTCTAATTTAAATAGTTCCCTACAAATATGTTCAATGAGTCTGGAGAGTCTAGATTGCTGAAATTCTGGGAAGGGTGTGTAGGATGATGTAATTTGTGATTAAGCGGCTTGGTACCTCAAAGTACCATGTTAGAATGTTAGAATTGAGAGTTTTTGTCATAGACTTTTGTTTTGTTTTGTTTTGAATTAGGCAACAAAAATTCACACTGCCATATGAATGAATAAAGAAACTCAGCTCAAGGAGATATTTACATTTTAATAAAGGACATCAAGTCCTAAAGATAGAATTTCAGGCAGTAGTAATCATGGAGTAGGGGGCTTCTTGGCCAGATGGAGTTTTATTATATTTCTTTTTACGAATTGCCTGCAATGTTTAATTAGTCTCAGGTCATGTCTATCTAGCCTTTTAAGTTAGCTAGCTTGGGTAAGAGGTTATAGGTACAAAGCAGTAGCTGATGAGAAGAGGCTCCCACTGGGTTAGCAGTAGAGTTAACAAAATGTGGCAAACGGTTACTAATTGACTTCCAGCAGTCCTTTTTCACCAGCAGAGGAAACTAAAACCATATCTGGCATTCGTTCAACGTGTATAGACTAAATGGTATTGTGTTCCAGGCACAGTGTTAGATGTTGGGTTACAACCATTAGTAAAGTAGGGCTTTTTTCTTGGAAGAGCTCAGATTCTAGTGGAAGGGACAAATGAAAATTAAAAAATACAAAGTGATTACACAACTGGCTAGCCATTCAAATAAAATACCTGAATGTGTATCTGATCCCTTACACCAAAATAAATTCTGTATCACTTGACTTAAATATCTAAAAAAGGAAAAACCATAAGGTACTAGATGAAAGCAAAGGTGATTGTTTTTATAATCTTGCATGAAAGAGACATTTCTAAATAAGTGTGCTACAAAAACCAGATACTCTAAAGGAAAAGATTAATACATTCAACTACATAAATATTATCACTTATATATGGCAATAGCAAATGAATAAGGAGGTCAAAAGACAAATGATAAACTATGAAAAAAAGGGTTACATATTTGACAAGATTTTTTCAAGCCCTTTTTAAAATTTAAAAACAATAATTAAAAGTTTGTGTACCAAAAACTTTTACAGTGCATGAAGGAAAATGACCCCACAGAAAAGTGGCTAGAAATTTTTAACAGGAAAAAAATAAATGTCAAATGAATATAAAAATTTGACTCAAATGTGCTGATGATTAAGGATAAATCAAAACAGTGAGGTATAATTCCCCCTACCACGCTTGAAACATGATAAAAACCTAATGCTTTTGAGGATGT
The DNA here is from genome assembly GCF_020171115.1 of Neogale vison. Taxonomy (NCBI): domain Eukaryota; kingdom Metazoa; phylum Chordata; class Mammalia; order Carnivora; family Mustelidae; genus Neogale; species Neogale vison. Next base: position 19,398,987 of record NC_058105.1, on the reverse strand, counting down.
AGAGATACAATAACTCTTGTTTGCAATCAGCTGGAGTATAATTTGGAGGTACACTTTTGGAGGGCAATTTGATGTGTTTTTCAAGACTGTAAAAGGCCATATCGTTCAATCCAGTGGTTCTACCTCCAAGAATGTATCCTAAGTGCATATTCATATAAAGAAACAAATATATATCCATAAGAAGATATTCATTACAACACTGTTTCTAACAGCAAAGAAAATCAAAGCAAGAGCCACAGTAACAAACCAAACCAACAACAAAAACAGACTCTTGGATAGGTAAGGAAATCAGGATATGTCTATGCTTTGAATATTTTATAACAGATTAAGAACACATATATATTTCGATAAGGGGAGTTCCCCAAGATCTTCAGAGTGAGAAAAGAAAGGTGCAGAACAATATGATCCTTCCTGTGTGAAAATGAAACATATACAGATAGTCTTGTATATGCATCCAACATTTCTGGCAAAATACATAAAAAACAATTAACAGAGATTATTTCTGGAGATTAAGACTGTGGTGGGAGGGATATAGAAATATTCTATTTTTCACTTCATAATCTGCACTGCCTGTGTATTTTAACCATGTGCATTTATTGTTACTAATATTATTCTGATTAAATAATACTATTTTAGACAGAACTAACATGCATGCAACAGGTGTTTATATATATATGTACACACATATATATATCCATATAGATGATTTAGAGAGATAAAAATAGAGCTTCTCTAATAGCACAGGGGTTAGTCCCCTAAGCCAGACCGTAGAGCCCTGTGTGTGGTAGTATGTGGGTGCCTAGGAGAAGTTCACTGGAAGGAGGTTGGCATCTGTACTGAATTTTCACTGACAATTAAGAAGTAGGTAAAAGAGACAGAGGCTATTCCAGGTAGAGGGAATATTAACATATTCAAAGTTGTTGGTTTGAGCTGGAGTGTGGTGGGAGGTGTTACGATGGAGAATGGGGCAATTGAAGCTAGAGATGGAGATACTGTGAAGGGCTTTGCCTATATTCCTAACTATGTTAGGATGAGGAAGTTTCAGAGACAAGTTCTCTTGGAAATGATGAACTAAAAGATTCACACTGTGGTGTAAATGAATCAAAACAGGTATTTGCATTTTAATAAAGTACAGAATGTTCCAAAGGTCCAATTTCAAGCATTGGCAATTAGGGAGGAAGAATTTCCCTCATGTCCCTCAATTCACACATTTATGAGAAGATGACACACCTGGTTCTCTGGGTACCAGAGTGTTCTACTCAGTGGGGAAACTGCCACCCTACTGGAGGTGGAAGAGAATTCTATTTTCCTGAAGCCCCCTTGTCTGGGGTTGATAATAAGAGCCTAGGGGAGAGAGGGTGGCTCCCATGGTAACCAGTCAGCCGTGCTCAGAATCCTGCAGACTTTCACAGACTTCTGTAGCTGAGAACTGGAAGGCAAATAGGTGTCCTAACCAGCTTGGTCAGCAGGTTTCCTCCCATTGCCATTGCATGCGTAGTACAGGGGGAAGTGCACAGGTTCTGGAGTCAGATATATTTGGATTTTCATACCAGCTTTGCCACTTGTTAACCCTATGACCATGGGCAAGTTCCTTAATTTTCCTGAGGTGCAAGTTCCTTAGGGTTGTGTAGAATAATACATACAAAGCACTTAGCACTGATGTGTAGGGAGTAATTGTTAAGTATTGCTTTTATAATCATGATTATTCCCTCTTCTACATGAGCCTATTAAGGATTACTGTGATCTTTGCCATATTAATTATAATTCTCATGATTCATTCTTATCTATGAATCTTCCCAGAACTTTAGTCCTCTTCCTTCACAGGCCTACCACATATACTATTCTTGTTGGTTTTATGATCATACTTTCTTCCTTATGAGCCTGTGGTGGATTATTGCTACTGTTGTCATTGTTATTATGGTTGTCATTGAGGTTATTTCCCACTCCTCCCACCATCTCCACCTCATGACTTCTCCAGGCCCAACCACTGGAGGGAGCAGTAGAACTGACACACCACTGCGCTCTTAGCCAGAGCTGCCCAGTGTGCTTTTAGCAGGTGTAGAGGAGGGGCCAAAAAGGCAGACATGGAATGATTGCCTTTCTGTGCCTCCCATCCTGCCCCTCCCACTCTTGCTCGGTAGGGTTGCAGGGTCTCTGACAGTTTTGGGGTGTGTTTCCTCTGCTTCTTTCCTCCTTGGAGTGATTGAGATAAGTAAGTTCAATGGACGGGTGGAAATATGTCAGCTTGTTGTCCCGGAAAGCAAAAGAGGACCTAGGAGGAAAGAGAATGTGAAAGAACTCCTCAAATGTGGATGGTATCCATGAGCACAGCCCTAGAAAGTCACAGACTCAGGAGGTAGGAACATAAGCTAATTAGAACAACTTCTTTTTATTGAGCTCCTATGCTCTAACAAACCCATTACATCCTTACTGCAGCCATAGGAATTGGGTACTTTAGTTATTCTTCTTCTGCGGATGAGGGAACTGAGGCTGGGGGAAATTAAGGGACTTGTCCAAAGTCACAGAGCTGGTAAGGGACAGTGCCGGTATGTGATTCCGGGTTTGTTTGACTCCTAGACCAGGGAACTTCATCTGCAGTTTAACGAAAAAGCAAAAATCTTGAACTTCAGCACGCCTGGGGCAGAGACAGCTCAAGGTTATTTCTATTCATATTTCAGTGATTGCCTCAGGTTGTGATTTTTTTGATTTTTTTCTTATATGTTCCTTTCAAATTGTTGTGACTTTGTAGCCTTCAACTTTTGTTTACGGTTAGTATCTTTTAAACCTCACTAGTTGTTTTCTTTATAGTTGCCTCAAGAAAAGTCTAGGGGGAAAAAAGCTACTATTTATTGGCCATTTACTTATTGCATGCAGTTGATGCACATAATAGCCAATCTCCATAACAACCCTTTTTTTTTCCAATTCAGTACTATTAGTATTCATTTTCATTTGACATGAGGAGGGACAGAGGTGCCAAGAATTCTAGTGGGAAGCAAGTGTGTGCAGCTGGTAAGTGGCAATGGGGGATGCAAACCCTGGGTTTGCTCCCTCACTCCAAAGCTCATATTCTTCACCAAATCATAAAATGAACTGTTTGTGTACTGTGCCACTTCAGAAGGGTTTGTGGCTTGTTTTGTTTTTGGACAGATGAAGAGGTTTAAGAGTATCATTGTGTGCTAGCCTTGGGAGATTGAGTGGGTGCAGTCTAACAGAGAGCATGGAACAATGCTTAGGGACCATGCAAGAAAAACCTCTCAGACTAGGGTTGTCTCTTTCAGAACGGTGATCCTTGACCTGCTGATGCCACACTGAGTGGCATCTGGAACGAAAATGTGTTATAAGGGAGTGATTTGTTTGTTCTCTTTGATTTACCAGGTTGATGGAAGGTTTAGGATGAAATGTTGGAAGAAGTGTGGAGGTGTGAAGGGAGTGAGATGTAGGGATGAGCTCAGTTCTGAAGGAGGGAGCTATAAGTGCAGTCCCATCTCTTCTTTGCCTTGGGAGGTTCTCCAGGAGGAAATAAGTCACTGGTAAAGCTTCTAACAGGGTCCTACCTTCCTTGCAGGAGCTACAAATTCTCCTTCTGAGGCCTTCCATTTTTAGATTCTCTAATGTATGCTCAGGACATAAAAAGAAGGAATTTGCTGAAAGTTGACTCTAAATGTTGTAAAATGGTCGGTAGTGGAATAACGGTGATCCTATTAGCAGGCCTCAGAGTGGCCCTTTTCCACATTGTCCCAAAGGATTGTCAGGTCTGGCGCCAGCAAGAATTGCTGCTGAGGGAGGATTCTTGCCTAGAACTTTTTTGAGACCTGCCACCATCCGGTCTGCTCTTTGTTCCTCTTTGAGCCTGGCCTCATTTGGCTGTTCTCCCTCTGGTATGCCCCTAGCTGGAGTGCCAGCCAAGCCATTGCCCTTCACACACCCCACCCGCAGACCGATAGGCTTTCTCCCTGTGCTTGGCTGCCAAGAAGAGGATTTACATCAGCATTGCTCAACTAAGAAATGTTCAGATCTGTAAAATTCCAATGGCTGCTCTCTGTTACTTTTTTGTTCTTTTATAGTGTTGATCCTTAACCTTTATGTTGAGGAATCTTCATGGAAGACTATACCTTTCAATGACTTGTCTTTGAATCTTATGGTTTCATATAATATGTCTCAAATTCTTTCTGTTGCCTGGGCTAGCCTGTCTCTGCTGTCATTAACCCGCTATCAATAAACACAGAATTCATTTAATAATAAAGCGTATTCTATTTTACATGTATATTCACTCTGATCAAAAGAGAGATGTTTACTATAAGTGGAGTTTTCTGTCTTTGTCTAAGCCAAACCACAACCTGGCCATTTCTATAGTAGTTTCTAAATTGTTGTACAAGTGGTATTATTATATAATACAACCCACTGAGGAAACATGAGTTTTTATTGCTACAAATCTATTTCTTTTATTATTATTATTATTGTGTTATGTTAGTCACCATACAGTTCATCAGTTTTTGATGTAGTGTTCCATGATACAAAACTATTTCTAACCTAACCTTCTTCCCACACATGTCATCCTACTGACTCCTCAATTATGGTAGTAGGTAGCAGTAGGAAAGCAAAAGTAACCCTAAATTTACCAACACTGAAATATAGTCTCTTACAACACTTCCAATACTCCTGGTTAACAATATTTACTGAAAAAGAATATCTTTATGCATGGGCTTATAATAGGTAGGTGCAACAGTTGCATGAGTCAAGGCATAAAGTTTGAGTCCTCCTAAAGACTACTGGCCAAAAGATTAAAGATAACTAGTTTTAGGGGAGTGCTCTCACCCTTGGCTGTACACTGGGGTAACTCAAAGAGCTTCAGGAATACCTATTCCTAGGTCCCAACCCCAGAGATTTTGCTTTACCTAATGGGGGAACAGTTTGGCCATGGAGGTTTTTAAAAGCTCTTAAGGTGATTCTAGTGTGTAACCAAGGTCTAGAGTGATTAATCTAGAGCCTTGCTATGCAAAGTATCGCCTGTGTAACCACAGCATGGATACCACCTGGGAATTATGCCTAAATTTACACTCTGCCCCAGATCTACTGAATCAAAATCTTCACTTTAACAGGATCCACTGGTGATTCACGTGCCCATTAAAGTTTAAGCACTGCTCTAGAAGTGTGAGCTCTTGTAAAGCATCCCCTGGAAAGGACACTTTCATTGTTAACCAATCTACCATTGACATTCTGGGTTTTCTAAAATAAAGCATATAAACTCTATAACCTCAGTTACAGAGGGCGTCTACATCAGTTTAACCAAAATGAATTCTACCACTTCAATAAAATGAGGAAAAGTGAAAGACAGCTTAGGAGCTAGCATTGTTTCTTTTTGGTCTGTCTTATAAACTTGGATGTCTCGGTAGTCTCCAAAGACTCATTGATAAGGAAAGAGTTGCCAAAAGACTAAATAAAACAATCACCCCCCCCCAAGACAAGGAGAATCTACAAATGCTATCCTGGTGAGTTTGACGTTGATCTCCAGCAAACTTCTAGAATGGATTATTAAGAAGATGATTTCTGAGCCCTTAGAAAGGTCTTACTAATCATGAAGAACCAGCGTGGGTTCATTAAGAGCAAGTCATGCCAGACTAAGCTCATTTCCTTTTGGATGGGCTTACAAAAGGAAGCTGCAAAAATTATTTACCTGGGCTTCAGCAAGAATCTTGACAAACACTTCTCTGATGTCCTTTCAGACAGAGTAGAAAAATGGGGTAGGCTGATAGTACAGACAGTTGAATGTTTAACTCATTAAATGATCATATACAAAATGTAGGCATTTGATAAATTACTGCAAACCCAGAAAGACATGTACTTTCAATTTTAATGAGGATGAAGATAAGACATTGACCAAATTTGGGATTAAGGCCAAGTTTGGGGGGATATCTGAGTACACTGTACTATAGAAAATAAGAATCCTCGTTGTCATCACCATTAGGCCTTATAGTGGCATGATACTTTTCTAACTACAGAGCACTTTCACATATGTTGTTCATTTCATCCTCACTATAGCCCTGCAAAATTAGAATAGTGATTATCTACATTTTACAGATATGAAAACTGAGGCTCACAGATTCAGTAATTTGCCAAGGGGACAAATAGCTGGAAGCCAAACATCCAAAACCAAAACAAAACAAACAAAACAACAACAAAAAAAGACCTTCTTACTCTAATGTAGTTGGGACAAATATGAAATTGTATGTTTCAGCTCTAAAATTAACTACATAAACTCAGAGTGAAAGCAAGGCTTAGAAATACTTCTCTAAAAGACATAGGAGGGGTGCCTGGCTGGTTCAGCCCATAAAACATGTGGCTCTTGATCCAGGTGTTGTGAGATCAAGCCCCACTTTGGGTGTAGAGATTAACTGAAAATAAAATCTTAAAAAATAAATAAAAAGCACGAGAGTTTTGGTTAGCATGAAGTTCATCATAGTGTTATGTTGTTGCTATATATACTATTGAGATTTCAGGGTTATATTAATGGAAGTATAGTGTCCATCACAATGGAGGTGATTTCTTTGTATTTAAAGTTAGTTAGAGCATCTCTAAGGCATTATTTTACTCTAGTTGCAGCATTTGAAGAAATGTTTTACTTGGAAAAGCAAAAGCTTAAGGATATATTTTGTGTTAAACATTTTCTGTGGGACAATGGGTACAAAAGCTGAAAGAAGGCAGTTTTCAGAACATTCAAAGAATTTCTTCACCATTCCAGTTACCTGATAATTGAAGGAACAACCACTCCTTATAGGTAGTAAGAGTCCTTTACCCTATACCCTCCACCACACCCACACTGCCTGTACCCCTCTTCCAGAAAGGTTCAAGCAGAGGTTGATCAGCCATTTGGTATGTTGTAGAAAGTCCTTGCATTGCATCATTTCTGATGACCTTGCCAATTCAAATATTCTTAAGTCTAGGATTCCTTCACTGTGTCCAGATGAATATGATCAGTTCTAACTTTGTGATAGCAATTGATAGACTCCCCAGGATTGACTGCTGGGTTAAAATGGAATAACTGTTTGGGTAATGATCCTGCAAAATAAAGGAACTTTGGCTAATTTTGAAAAGTTTCTTATGACATGCCACCCTTTACAGAATTTATCTCTAGCTCATAATTAATTCTGGCCCCTCAGATATATTTTGCTAGCATCCTTGGGCCTTTAACCTGTGCTGCCAAAGATGGCCTTCTGAATTTCCTCACTAAAATTCATCTTCAATGGGCCAATAAGTTGTGTGAATGGCTTCAATTTCTACACACTCATTTATCATGCAACATTTAAAACATGACTCTAGATATGATCCTATAGACTTAATTTACCATAGTCTGATATAATGGTGTGTGACCTAGGGGTCTATGGGGTGACAAAGGGACTGAGGGAACATCCTTCTTCTCCAGGCCTCTACTGACATGCCACCATCAAACAAGTGGGCTTTTTTTTCAGATATTTATTCAGAATAGGGGTCATTTAACTGAGTTGGGACCCTTCTTAAGAAGGGGCTTGAAAAAATTGGTCTGTGTGAGAGCAATGTCATGGAGTCCTGGGAAGGAAGTGGAGAGACCAAGACTAAATTTGGGGACATGAGCAAGTCTTCCTTCTTACTAAGCCTGGAGACCAGGTTTCGTCAATAAGAAAGGGAAACAGAAAAGAGGGAGGCCCAAATGGATTTCAGCAGGAAGGCTGTGGGTTTAGTACTGGGCAGTGGACGGTGAGCTAGACTGAGGCACTTCCTTCCCTTGAGAGTGCAAGTTCAAGACCTCAGAATACCATGAGGCAGCATAGCTTAGTAGTTATAAACACAAACTCTGGAGCCAGACTGCCTGTCCCCAATACTTGTTGGCTGTGTCACCTAGACAGGTTGCTTCATCTCTATCTCTGTTGCCTTCTTTGTAGAAAATGTGAATAAAGATAGTACCTATCTCATAAATTTATTATAAAGATTAAGATGCCTAATAAATATAAAGCTCTAAAACAGAGCACAACAAATACCAAGTGAATATGAGTATCAGCTCAATAATATGAATAAAAAGTAAGATGTGAAGGGGGGCAATTTAATAAACATTGATGATGCACCTACTATGTTCTAGATACTGTGCTACCCAAAATTTAGCATGGGAGAATCTGGCTTTGGAATCAGGCAAAACTGGATTCTAATTCCAACTCTTTCCTTGGTTATGAGCTTGGTGGCCTTGAGCATGTTACATAACCTGTTCAAGCCTCTGTGTAAAATGGGGATGATAATAGCACAGGGCCACACAGAATTGCTTTTAGGGGTAAACAAGGTAGGTAGTGGCTATATGTGGGAAATATTGAAGAAAGCTCACTAAGTGGTAATATATGATGTCTATAAGCTAGGGCCTATTTGATGAAATGTAACAGGAATAAATGTCAAGTCTCACATCTGAGATCAAAACTCAGTTGCAAAATAGTACATCACCCTTACAAGTAAAAAACAAGAAAGGATTGAACTGGGAAGAGCTTGTGAAAGAGAGCTGTGGGTTTTAGTTGACCACAAGTTTCCTATGAGCCAACAGAGTGACCTGGCCATCCAAGGACTAATGTAATTTTAGATGGCATTAATAGAAATGGTGAATTGAGATCCTGGAAAATGATGTTTCCCTGTCCTGTGTTCTCTGTGCCAGTCAGGTCACTTCAGATGTACAGGATTGCATTTTGCTCACAGTGTTTCTAGAGAGACAATGACAAACTCATTGACGAACTGTCCAGAAGTGATGACCTGGCTTGGGAGGGATTGGAAAACTCTTTCTTGAGGATGAGATCAAAATAACGCAGGGAGGGAAACACTAAGACAACATTTGAAACAGTTCTTCCTTCTAATGAAAATGTTTACAGAACACACCCCACATCCAATCTGTTACCATATTCTGTTGGCTCTTGGCTCAGATTACAGCAATAATCCAACCGTTTCTCCTCACCACTCTGCTACTGTACTGACCTATCTCCCCCTCTCTTGCCTGATTATTGCAATTGCCTCCTAGCAGATCTCTCTGCTTCCATCCTCACCCCTCAGTCTTCTCTCCATGCAGAAGACCAAATAGTCCTTTGGAAATGTGAGTCTAATCATGTCACTGTGGTGACTTCCTATTTTACTCATGGTGTAAGTCAAAATCCTTACAAAGACCTATAAAGGTCTTGCTTGGCCTGGTTCCCACAACCTCTCTGACTTCATCTCCTTCTCTCCCTCTTACTTAATCAGCTCCAGCTACTAGAGTCTAGTCACAGTTCCTCCAACTAGCCAGGCATTCTCCTATCTCAGGGCTGTTGCACTTGCTGCTCTCCCTGACACGAAAACGCTTTACTTAGATATTTGCATGCCTTGCTCTGCATGCCCTTCAAACCGTAGGTCAAATTTACCTTCTTGGTGAGGTACTCTCAGCTACCCTTTTATTTTTTAAAAAAAATTTGTTTGTCAGAGAGAGAGAAGACAGAGCACATGCAGGGGGAGCAGCAGGCGGAGGGAGAAACAGACTTCCCACTGAGCAAGGAGGCCAGCCTGGACTCAATGCCAGGACCCTGGGATTGTGCTGAGCCACGCAGGTGCCCCTCAGCTACCCTTTTTAAATTGCAGCAGTTTCCCCACCAGACACACACTTATGTATCTCCTTTCTCTGCTTTATTTTTCATCACATCATTTAATCACTGTTAAATATTCTATAGCATATTATTCTATACAGTAATGGATATATAAAATATGTAAAAGAGTTTCTGTCATTGAACCTGGCAGGAATTGGGTGGACATGAACCCTACCCCCTCTGAAGCCTGGGTAACGGAGTTAACGACATAGAGACACATTTGCAAAAGAATGTTGGCCAAACCCTGGAAGCACCACTACTGAGATATTCTGAACTCAGGGAGGACAACTCATAACTGTGGACATTGAAAGACTTTTGTGTGTAAGAAGTAGACTCCATCTGGGTTGCAACTTGAGGCAGAACTAGAGACAGTGAATACAAAGGGAATGTACACAGACAGATGTGGAATCAATCAAACAATTTGAAATTCTCAGCTTGTGTCATGAAGTGGTGGGTTCCTCAACCCTGGAGGTGTACAGAAAGAGACTATTAGCTCTGCTGTGAAGGAGACTGTGTACTGGGTTGGGGATTGGACCACACCACCTTGACAATCTTTGTAGCTGTGAGACGCTTCGGCCAAAGTTATGTGAGCTCACGGATCAGGGGTAATTTGTATTTGTTGTTTAAACATGGGGAGAGGATCTTTGGCCTCTGTTCCTGGCATCCCTGAGACAAATTCTGTTCCTAAAGGTTCATTCCACCCTAACAGAGATTCCATTTCCCAGAAATTACTCGATGCTAGACTGATGATTAGAGGCCAGCCAGGGGTAAAGGGACTGATTCCCATGGCAACCAGGTTGAAAAAAAGTGCCATGTGGAGCATTGTCAGCAACAAGCTTAGGTTGCATTATAAATAGATATTTAATTCATTGAGATAGTTTGTGACGACTTCTGCATTATAAATAGATATTTAATTCATTGAGATAGCTCTGACAGCAAGTAGGAAAGTTAGCTCCCAAAGTCGCTCTTTGTCTTTAAGTATTTCACAGTTAATTGACAACTGTTTTTTCCTTTCTAAAACATGTAGAACTTGGTTCTCTAAGTGAAAGAATGGTATATGTGAGTGTTTTTAGAAAACCAACTAACAGTCCAGTGTCACAATATTTCTCACTATTTGTTTCTCATTGAAAGGTTTATCAAAATTTTATCTGATTTCATGAGCACCCGTATTTAAATCTTTTTGACATAAAAGACCCCAGATTCAATGTCTGGATTTCACAAGAGTCTTTTTTCTGTCATTTTTGCCTCATCTTCTTCCTGCTCTTCTAACTCAGAGGCTCCTCTAGATTTTAGACCTTGGCCCTCTGCTCTTTTCTTCCCCTTTTTCTTTCCTTTGGTTAACAGCTATGGTAATGACTTGTTAACTTGTACAAACCTGCCATTAGCCTTGATAATACACTTTGGAACACCTGATGACTGGAAAACAAAATCAGACCTGAGCAAAGGACTTCTATCCTAAAACCAAGGACCAAGAACAAGCCTCTCGTTAGTGTTCAAAATGTACAGCTTGATCAAGGGTTAGGGATTAATAGTTTGAAGGCAGAGAGTAGTGCTCAGCAGAAAGCAACAATTACGCTTTGCTAAATTCAAGTGTAAAAACACTTTTGAATGCAATTTTTAGAAACACCATAAGAAATTAGTATAAGCCACTAACAGAATCTCATCAGATGGAAATCAGAGCGAAACTTTGTACTTCCACATTCCAAGAGCTTAATACAAATTAGTCTATAGTGTTCAGTGTTTCATTCTGTAAGGATTAAGGGAAATGAGATGCATTTTTCCCCATTAAGTTGCTGGGTAAATAAGCTCCTTAATGTAAAATTTTATTTTATTTTATAATAAAATTTTATTGTAAACTGGGATTTAAAAAAAAAACTCACTGTGTGCAGCACCCCTGTGCATTGCTCTACTGAACTGTGTTATCTTAGAATTAAACAGTGTTAGGAGGTAAGGAACTTTAAGGGTTAGGTTTGAGGAATCATGACCTCCTCTAGGACCTGTAGGTCAAGAACAGGTTTGAGGAACTAGGTAAGCCCCCTTCCCTAACCCAATCCCCCTGATGTGTACTGAACTCCCACCCATAGAGCAAATGGTATGTTGATCCAGGGAGGAAGATCAGGGGTTCGGAATGCAAGTTGGTATCCATCTGGAGTCCTGGGAGCATGCACCCCCCACCCTTCCTGCTCCAAACAAACCACTTCAGCCACCTCACTTGCTTACTCACTCTCTGAGATCCCACTACCAGAGGCCCATTCTTTCAGAAAAATAAAACTCTCTTCAGGGAATGGCAAAATATTCAGCTTTTATTAATCATTTACACTTAAGAGTGAATTAGCGTACACTCCATGATTGTTAGGTAAGGGCCACAAAGCACACTTCATCAATTTCAAAGTTCTGCAGAGGGCTAATCCTAATGTTTGAAAGCAGGCATATTATGGACCTAGAATTAACACAGTGAAAAGGATATTCTTTCTTTTTATTTTACTTTATTTATTTTATTTTATTTAAATTCAATTAGCCAACATATAGTACATCATTAGTTTTCGGTGTAGTGTTCAATGATACACTTTCAATGTTTACCCTCCTTGGGCTGAACTTGGAGGGAATATTCCCTTCCCTTCCATCCATCCATCCATCCATCCATCCATTCATCTGTGAGATTGAAGGACAAAAGGACATTCTCCTCACTGAACTGTGTCTCAGACCAAATTGGGAAGTACTCTTTTGGAGCCTCCCCTCCTCCCCCACCCCATTCTTAAACTCCTTCCTTTGTGCTAGAAGCCCATGCTCTCTTATTCTGCCATGGAAGTCAGCTCCAATATAACATTTCCAAGCTATAAGTGAACACACCCATGGAAAAACCACTTATAGTTTTTGCAGTTAAATAGTGAATACTTTTTAATTCAGAATACATTTTTAACAGAATTTCATGCACCAGTAAATCAGTACAGTGAGGAGTTATAGGGGTGGGGAATCTCTCTTCAGGAAACATCTCCTCCTGGTAGAGCTCTCAACTCCCAGAATCCCCTTGACCCAGCTCAGATGATTAGTGGCCAAAGAGCAGTAGATGGGGTTGACTCCCAGTATAACCAGTTGGATTTGCAGGTCTCTGAGGATAAAAGAGAGGAGAGGAAAGCTCTTGTAAAGGAGGAGACTATTATATTGGGACTGGCAGTTCCACTGAGGTTCCCTGAGAGCCTGATGAGGGAGAGCTGGTGCTGGTGCCTGGTTCTCCTTCTTGATTACACTCTTCCAGGGCTATGGTCTGGTCTCTTCCATCTGTCTCTGAGTCCCTGTGTGGAGAAAAAGACATAACTAAGGGAGGATCCAAAATTATCAATCTGAAAACAGGTTGTGTTATGGGGCTCAGATATTTGAGGAACATTCAGATCATTGTTTTTCCACCAGCCCTGGGTTTATAGAAGGAGGCTGACATGAGGCATTTACCTGGTTCGGAGTCGAGGCCACTTCTTCCACTCTATGGCTAGCACCACCCCCAAAGCTACAACTACCACCACAATCAGACTACTTCGGACAATGTTCCCCACAGTGCACTCCTGAGCAGCAGGGCCTGTGATGACAAAAGGGCAGAAACCAAGGCCATGGAGATTAGCACATATACGTTCCCCCGATCTCTTGTTGCCCCCTCATCTGGCCTTCTCCAGGCTTCCCTTGGGAGCCACGTTGAGAATGCAGAGGGGTTGATGAGAGCCCGTGCTTATGCTGAGGCAGACACTGCCCTCCTTTTGGGGGTGGAAGAGGCCTTGAAAGTAGAGGCCTGCTTGTATCTCTGGGTGGATCTGAGGTCTACCGCCTCACCATCCCTAGAAGAAAGATGACCACACTTGAAGTCTCAGACCCCAAATCCTCCCTCTTCCGTCTTTGATGGTCACCATCCAGACTATCACTGGGATCCCAGGAGGGTCATGCCAGGGCCATGGAAGGACTATCCTCTCACCTGCAGCCCCCACCAGCTCCAGGGCATCACTAGGCTCTGACCAGATATCAGGGTAGGCCTGGAGGCGGTAGCTGCAGCTGTAGTTGCCAATGCCTTTTCCTTCTATGTTGCTGATGATGAAGTCCCCATCCTCTGAGAACTGCTGAGGTGCTTCTTCTCCATCATGTTCTAGGACAAATTCAACACCTGGCAGGGGTCCTCGACACTGAAGGGTGATGTCCTTCCCCAATTTGAAGATGGTGCTGGGCCAGGCTGACAGCAAAGGCTTAGGGGGTTTATCTGCAACCAATCAGGACAACCAACCAGAGTTAAAAGTGGTTTTGAACCTTCTTAGGGCTAATTACTTCAAAACTACAAAATCTAGATGATTACTGAGGTCTCCAGGACCTTACCAGTCACCCAGATCTCCAGGAAGTCACTGCGATTAGAGGCCGCAAAGGGAGCAGAGTCCAAATAATAAACACAGCTATAGACCCCAGAATCGTCACCTCTCACAGCTGGCATCCAGAAGTCAGCCCTGTACCCATTTGGGCTCCGTTGCTCCAAAGGATCTTGAATGCCCTCCTTCAGCAGGACAAATGTTGAGTCTGGCAGTTCCCCTTGGCATCGAAAAGTCATATTTTCTCCAGGGGCCACAATGGGTCCGGGCTGGGCTAAGAGGCTGGGTTTAGGGAGCAAACCTAGAAGAAATTAACTCCTGGTCAGAGAGAAGAGGCCACTTTCCAGTGTGCCACCCCCAGAGTCTGTTCAATAAATAGGAGAGACTATTGCTTGCCTCTCCTTGACCTCTTCGAAAACTATTTCCATGAGCCCTCTTGCAATCCATTCTCTCTTCTCTATGCTCTCATGCGTGCTCTAGAGCACCATCGCCTTACCTGTGACTATGAGTTCCAAAGTGTTGCTAGGCTGTATCTTGATAGAGCTGGTCCAGTCAGGGTGGTAGCAGCAGCTGTAACGCCCTGTGTTAGCACCAGATATATTGGTGATGGGAAATGCCCCGTCATTACTGGTGGATCCCCAGAGCTGTACTGAAGGGGTTCCTCTTTCTTTTTGTAGGATGTACCCTACTCCATGGACTGGCCCCTGGCACCAGAGAGTAACATTCTGCCCCATAGGAACCACAGAACTGGGTTCAGCAAACAACAATGGCTTGGGAAATGTGTCTAAAAAAAGACCAAAGATGTAGTGAGTAAAGTTACTTATCACTCGCTGCATTAACCCTTCATCTTTCTCCTTCTGGATACAATAGTTCCCCCCTCCATGGTCTGGCCTAGCCTTCTACACTTCCTAACCCCTACTCCAGGTGTCTCTGTCCCAGTCTCATAACTTGTCTGTTCTTTTTTTCCCCATATCATTAATTAGTTTATTATTTTTTCTTTCTTAAATTTTTACTTAAATTCTAGTTAGTTAAATATAGTGTAATACTGGCTTCAGGAGAATTTACAATTCATCACTTACATATAACACCCAGTGTTCATCATAAGAGCTGTCCTCCTTAATACCCATCACCCATTTAGCCCACACTCAATCCACCTCCCTCCATCAACCCTCAATTTGTTCTCTATTCTTTAGAGTCTCTTATGGTTTGCTTCCCTCTCTCTCTCTTTTTTTTTGCCCCTTCCCGTATGTTTATCAGTTTTATTTCTCAAATACATCTTGTCTGTTCTTACCAGTCACCCAGATCATAATAGGCTTGCTGAGATATGATCCCCTATTTGACATGGTTGTCTCATAGTAGAGACAACTGTAGTTCCCAGAGTCCTCTGTTCCAACAGCATGGAGCAGAAAGTCAGCTGAGTTCCCAGAAGTGCTCTGGAACTGTAAGGGAACACGGGTTCCCTCCTGCAAGAGGGCAAACCTCATGCCTTGGAAAGCCCCTTGGCAGCGCAGGGTCACATTATTCCCAGGAAGCACCACAGGACCTGGCTGTGCCAGAAGAGTGGGTTTGGGGTAGAATTCTGAAATTCAAGAGATCACAACATGAGAGAAGCCTGCCCTCCACTTTCTGCAGATTACTTTTTTAGCATTATTATAACAAACAGTATGTGTATATTTAGCAACTTTAAAAATACAGAAAAAAACTAAAGAAATACAATTTTACCATTCAAAGATAACCATTCTTTATACATGTCTCTATATCTCTTTTTCATTTTTTTCTCTATGTGACCATGTCATTGTAGCTGTAACTATTTCCATAATTAGGATCCCAATGTTGCACGGTTGTGTAGTTTAATATTTTTCACTTAACTTTATGTAGTAAACATTTTCCTATGACATTAATCAGCCCTTGAAAACTATCATTTGTAACGGCTGCATAATATGCAGCTGTCATTTCAAGGTCTTTGCCCTTTCTCTGAGGGCCATCCAGCCCGCCAATCTCTGACAATCCAGTTAAAGAAAAAGTGAACATTGAGCCTAAAGCTTAAGGCCAAGCCACCAAAAGATTTCAGATATAGGGCATGTGAGCTTGGCATTGGGGATTGGACACCCCCCATCTGCCTCACTTCTTTCCCTAGAAGTGAATTACTTGCCTCTCCCCTCTCCTTTGTCCCTTCTCTCTGTATTAGTAATAATAGAATCTGCTGCCTTTCGTGGACTCTTTACCATGTGCCGGGCATTTTCCTAAGCATTTTCTTGGTGAATTTTATTTTTGCTTATTTATTTGTTTGTTTGTTTGAGTAGGCTCCATACCCAATGTGTGGCTTAAACTCATGACCCTGTGCTCACAGAGTCCTGTGCTCTAACCTGCTGACTTTTAGAAGGAGCACCTTTCCTCTCCCACTGACAGCCCTTCCAATCACTGTCCCAGGGTCAATCCTGTCTCCATCTGTGTTTCCCCACTCCTGACCTGTCACCACGAGCTCCACAGGGTCACTGGGCTCAGACCAGATAGCGAAGTCATAATAGCGGCAGCTGTAATTCCCTCCGTCACCAGTGCCCACAGAAATGATCAGAAAGTGAGCTTCACTGGCCCCTGGACTTGCCCAAGACTTGTCACTGGATGCTATTTCACTTCCATCTTTGTAAAGAATAAAGCTCATGTGCTGCTGGGGAGTGGAGCAATTGAAAGTCACTCGGGCACCAGGAGTGACCACAGGGCTGGCCCATGTCTTGAAGAAGGGCTTGGGGTACATTTCTAGAAGGCAAAAAACAAAAACATGACACAAAAGCGAATTAATAAAAAAGATAGCTAATATAGCAAATATTGGTTCCTGGAAGCTGCTTTGTTTTCTACATTACATTCAGAAGTAGGTGCATTTAAAAATCAAGGCAAATCCACTTATCCACTTTGTAGATGGACTTTTCCCAGGGACTCCTGCCCCCCCACCCCTCACCTCCTCCAGCTGAATCCTCCCTGTCATCAGGGCAGGCAATAGAGGCTGGTTAAAACAGTGAACTGTCATGAGGGTTCTACTGGTCCCCTGAGGCTCAGTTTGCCCATTTGGGCAAGAAAGGGAAATGGTACTTGCTTTGCCTCCCTGGAATATTTGGCCTATATCTAAATGAGATAATTGATATGAAAATAATTAGAAAAATTAAATCACCCTCCACAAACCCCAGCTATTAATAACGATTATGGCTATTAATATCGTGCAGCCAGAGGCCCTGGCACTCCCAGCGCCACGCCTGCCTGGCTCTAAGATTGGACACAGGCTCCTAGGACCAGCAGCAAAGTTTGCTGTGGGGAGAGGAGTATCTGACCCAGAGCTTTGCTTTCCCCCCACCCCCTCACACACCCTTTTCAGCTCTACCTTTTATGACAAGCTCTAGGGGCTCACTGGGCTCAGACCACTTGAAGGGGCGCTTTTCAGTGTGGGTACGGCAGCTATAATTGCCTTGGTCTTTATCCTCCATTCTTTGGATTGTAAAGAAGGCTTCTCTCCCAACGGCACCAAGTTGCTGGACAGGTTCCTGCACTCCCTCCTTATACAGAACAAACTCCATGCCTGCCAGCCATCCTTTGCACCGGATTTGCAGTTTCTGGCCCCGGACTGGGGGGGAAGCAGACATGACAGGTTTGGGGAGGATGTCTGGAAAACAAAATGGGGTGGAAAAGGAGGCAGAAGTTTGGAGGTGCCTAGAGGAGACACTTTGAGTCACTTTGTCAGGAAAAAAGAAATCCATCCTGGCCTGGCCTTTGGCTCATCCTATTAGCCTCCTTTCACTCTCTTCCCCACCCCCTCCCCCATTTCAGGGCCCCTCCTCTCCTACTTGCAGCTTAAGTCCGGTGGGCTCCAGGTTGCTGTGCATTCCCCCACCCTTAGGAACACTTTTGAAGTCACAGGGCACTGAGGGTCACCCCGAGAGGAACCTCTGCCCTTTCTTACCTGTCCCCACCAGCTCAAGTGCCTCACTGGGCTCCGACACAGCCATCTCCTCCCACGAATGACAGTGGTAACTCCCAGTGTGGCTCTGGGTCAGGGCGCCAAGGGGGAAGGCAGCCCGGACCTGTTCTGAGGCCGGGCGAGTTGCAATCCACCCGGTCCCGTCCTTCAGCAACACAAACTCCTTAGTTGAGCCAGAAGGGCTTCTGCACCAGAGGGTTAAGTTCTTCCATGGGGCAAAAGGGAAGTTGGTCTCTGCCCAAAGCTCAGGCTTAGGGGTTGGCATGATTATTTCTAGAAACAGCAGAGTTAATGAAGCCATCATCCCTCCTCCCTCCCCTCCCCCTTTCTTTGCCCTTGAACCCCCTACCCAGATAGATCACAGTGCCCACCTCCCCTTTCAACACAAACCCAAACTCTTTCCTTCCTTCTATAGGTGCTGGGGAAAGGGGAAGCTTATGTCTCAGCTGAGCCTCAGAAAAGTGCAGAAGCTTGGGGGAAATTTTGCAGGCAGAAAAGCAGAGTTGGAGGCTGAATTTTGCCAGCAGCTTTAGCAAGTGCCCCTTCCTGGCTGTCCGTCCCTCCCAACCAGTCACTCCCTGGCCACTGACACTGACACTCTGTAGTTATTTCGGATCTCCAGGAAGGAATGTCCCAGTCTGGAGCAGGAAAAACTCACCAGTCTCTTCTGTCAATACCCCATTGCAAAGTCCTGCAAAAGAAACTGCTGCCAGGGCTCTGCCCCCTCCCCCACGGGACTTCACCCGGCCTTCTGCCCAGGCCCCTTCCCCACCCCCTTGTACTCACCACAGCAGAGAAGGGCTGTGACTATGAAGAGCATGGTGACCCCTTGAGCTGTTCCCAGCAACCAGGCTCCTCTAGTGAGACCAGAAAAGAGATGAGAGGAGCTGCTGGGGTTAGGGGGAGGGCGGAGAGAAGGGGGCGGCAATTTATGTCATTGGCTTACTCACCACCCAATAGGGATTGGATTTGGGCAGGATAATGGGATATAATCTTTTCTGACATCGATGACTTTTCTTTTTGAGGGCCTCACCACCTACAAACCTCTTGCTCTTTCATGACCCACGTGCCCCCCGCCCCCTTCCCCCTCCTCAGCCTATATCAGATGTCAGCTCCCCATGGCCCCTGATTAGGCTGTTGCTGGAATTGAGTTGTCAGATGTGAAAATGCTTTTGTAACTCCAGCTCTCAGAACCTCTGGAGCTCAGAGTGATCGGCAGCTCTGGGTGGTGGGTGTGGGGGTGGAGGAAAAAATCTTGGGTGTTTCTCCGTCATCAAGTTTAAGTTTGGAAGCAGTTTTTATTATGGCAGTATTGGTCCTCAGACCGACCTGCCTCACCTGCCTTTGTTATGGAAGGGTTGCCTAGGCAGCCGCAGTGAATTACCCGAAGATTGTCAGTGCTGAGCTAAGCTTGTCAGAGAGTGGGATCTCTCTACCCCCACCCAGATTATGACTAGCAATGTGCAGCAGCTTTGGATTATGGGTCCTGTAGAATTAGATGATATTAAGCCAAAATCCATTTGACAATTTGTACTTAGAAAACACTGACCCTCCTTCCCAGTCAGGAAAACATGCTTTTCAAGCTGCTTTCTCTGAAATCTGTTTCCTAAGCTCATTCTTTGATGCAATGGTCCTGAGCTGAGGTGGGGCACTTGAAGGTACATTTGTTTTCTGACCCCTGGCTTGGAGGTTACCCCAAGGTGCAGAATTCAGGATCAAGTCTGAGGATTACTAAGCCTGGCCCCCCACTGAGACTTTTTGAAAATGCAAAGGGTGGTGGGTTTTGCAGAAGATTTAGGGGACTCCCTTCTAATTACCCAAGCCTTCTGTCCCTCAAATCCTGGTGGGAAACACAAACACACACAATGACAATCATCATCCATTGCGTATTGAATAGTTCCAGACACAAAAAGGTCCATGATCATGGTGAGGGGGCTACAGCCAGGTGCAGAAGTTTGGGGGGTAGTAAGTAAGGCCTTCAGGGACTGAGGTCCCCACCAACCTAGTAGCTGTCATTTCCCTTCCTTTTGTCAGGCAGAATCGCCCCGAGCACAGGCTATGGGGATCAAGGAGTGAGGAGGATGGCCCAGAGGACACCAAAGGATCAAAGGAAATGGCAGGATGACCTGTTTGGTTCACCATTTTGTAGCTCAGAGGAAGTAGTTTGATTCCCTGGACCAATCTACTGCCTCATCAGATGCCCATCCAGGTTAGGATTATATTCTCAGGATGCTCTGCACAGATGGTGGGAGGCCAGAGTGGCAGAGAGACTGGTTTCTGTGGAGATTAGGATGGACCATGATGCTCTCTAGCCCTTGAAAGCTAGGGTAAGGGTGAAAAGTTGGGATGGAAGTTAGATAATACCCAGGGAGACAGTTTGGCTTTTTACAAGAGAGGAAGTTCAGACTAAGTTCATTTGGGAGACAGGGTGATTTGGGAGGGAGACTGGGACGCTCTCCTGGGTGGGGGTAGAGGGACAGGGAATCAGTGAATGAAGTTCTGATTGCTTTTCCCTCTAAGAATAATGCGTCTCTATCTTCTGGCTTGGGTGCTGACTTCTCTGTGAGGTGAAAGAGGAACAGCTGGGATGAGAAAGTCTTGTTTCTTAAGCCCAGAAGGTGGGGGATACAAAGAGTGTGACCCTGTGGCTTATATCAACTGGAGTATGACTCATTCGGAGTCTCTGGGGAGCCTGGACTCAGCTAGATTGAAGAACAGGGGGCTAGGACAAGACAGTTACCTGATTCTGAGTCTCCGACACTTCCACCTTATCCACAGCACTACCAACAGCAAGGCAACAAGCTGTACGATTAGGGACAACCTGATAGCTTCATTCAGAACATAATTCCATGTGAGAAAGCCTGTGGCCAGAAAAGACCAGGAGCAGGTGTCTCGATAGGGAAAAGGGGAGGTGAACACATTTGGGATTGGGGTGAGGAGGAGGGAGGAGGAGCTGGTTACTGAAGGCAAAGGAAAGATGAGACAGTGTGGCTTTATTTTTCATGAAGAATGGAAGTTTTGAAAGTGTCCTGCTCAATGCCTTTGAGTGATTATGAGACCACCCCAGGGGAAGTGTGTCCAAACCCAAGAGCCCTGATTTACACGCCCCTGACTCCCCTTTCCATAGCTTTCTGGGCACTGCTTCAGGATCCCTGAGGTATCATGACCAAGGCCATGGAAGGGCAACCCTAGGAAGAGTTGTCCTCTCACCTGCTGGCCCCATAAGCTTCAGAGGTTCACTGAGATCTGGCCAGATGTTGGGGTGTGCCTCTATGTGATAGCTGCAAATGTAGGTCCCTGTGCCTTTTCCTTCAGCATTACTGATGATGAAGTCTCCATCCACTGAGAATTTTTGGAATGTTGCTCTTTTTTCCCATTCCAGAGAAAATTCAAGTACTGGATGAGGTACTTGGCACTGAAGGGTAATGACCTTTCCTAGCTTGAACATGGTGCTGGGCCAGGCTGACAGGGAGGGTTTGGGGGACTTATCTGCAACCAATCCAGAAATCAGAGTTAGAATAAGTGACCTTGAACTCAGTACCACTTCCCCCAACAAGCTTCTCACCTTCCTATTTGATCTTTCCTGTCTTTCCACTTCTACTAAATCAGTGGTCTCAAAATTTGACCATGCTTTAGAACCTTTTGGCTCACTCCTCAGTACTCTAAAGATTCTTGGGTTTCTACCTTCTATCAGGGAGACCTCATACCTACAAGTTTTCCCTGGCCAGAAGGAAAGTATCATTTCCAGGGGGCACAATGAGCCTAGGCCATGCCAAGTTGCCGGGCTTGAATAACAATCCTGGGAGAGAAGATAGGTAAAGTTTTTGGAAAAAATTCTGCACCAACTTCCTAGTATATTTTTCCTTGGCTCATAACTCCAAAAGGGTACAAGTCTGCTAGCTCCTTCTTAGAACACTGTAATGCTGATAAATACAAATGACATTTGTTAGCACTTGCCTACAACCACGAGCTCCACAGTGTTGTGTGATGTCATCCTGATGGAGGTCTTCCAGGAGAGGAGATAGTGGCAGCTATAGACGCCAGCATCACTATAGGTCACATTATGGAGGAAGAATGACCCGTTGTCATCAGTGTTGGTGGTATCCAAGAGCTGAAGTGGTTTGTCTTCTCCTTTCTTATAGAGTGCAAGCCCCACTCCATTCACTGGCCCTCGACACCACAGGCTCACGTTCTGACCCATCTGGACCACAGGACTGGGCTGAGCAAGTAGCCAGGTCTTGGGGAAAGTGTCTAGGATAAGACCAAAAATATAAAGGGCTAGTGGTCTGACTCCCCTTTCACCACTAAGGGTTCTCTTCCTTCAGTACACCCTTGGAAAATCCTATCCTAAGCCCAGTTGTACAAATTCTGCTCCCATTCCCACTGTTAGCCCTGGCTGCATGATCACGTTCTCCACGTGGCCCAGAAGTTGTATATCTTTAGCCCCTAACATAGGTCTCCTGGCATTCCCCTCTCTTACCGGTCACCCAGATTTTCAGGATATCACTAAGAAGTGAACCCCTGTATGACCCATCATAGTAAAAACAGAAGTAATGTCCAGCATCGTGGATTTTCAAAGCCCGGAAGAAGAAGTATGCCTCATTTTTTATTGGCCTTTTGTGGTAAAAGGATTTCTCCAAGTCTTCGAGCCTTATTAGAGCAAAGGTCATTCCATAGATAGGCCCCTGACATCTGAGCTTCAGGCTTTCTCCAGGTGCCATAATGGGCCCAGGATACGCTGTCAGAGTTGGTTTGGGATAGAGTCCTAGAAAGGGAAGAGACCCTGAATTAGAGATAGGATGATTCTTCCCTATTATCTCTTAGTTTTATTTTCCCAGTTTTTCCTAAAGACAAGTAGTGGTAGCTGAACTTTAGCCCCTACTCCCTCTCCCTTCCTTGAAACTTAGCCTCTTCTAGGAGATAATCAAGGGCATGTCCTCTCCTCTCACCAAACTTTATCGGCTCCACTGAGTTCTAACTATGTATAATGCTGTGTCTCAGTGGAATATCTACATTTGTAATTGTCTGTATCTTTAGGTTCCTGAAATGCCAAATGTACTTCTTCCAACCACCCAAGAAATCAATCTTCTGAAAATGACTTTGATTTCATCTTTGTAGAGCATGAATACCACTGCAGAAATAAAAATGCCCTTTGAACACATTAAACCCACATAAGACTCTACTTCCAACATGAGATTGGAAGAAGCCAATGAAGGATCGGCCAATAAGTCTTTGACCCAAAGAAATCTCTGTCAATGGGGTCACACCTTCTTTTCCATGTATTGTTCCCCCAAGGGGATCATACTACAAAATAGAGGGCGAAAGTTATTCTCATACCATTCCTTCTTACCCACTGTAATCCCAGGTAGAGCCACCAATCTGTTATTGGAAAGAACAGCCCTGTCATACGCTCACTGAGCATTTAGGATGTGTCAGGCATCATGTAGGTCTAAGGATGTACAAGTAAAGAAGACACAGTCCCTATCAGCAAAGTGAAGGATATCAGTGAATAGTTAACCACAAAAGTGAATGTTAGTGGAATCTACTCAGGAAGGACATTCATACAACAAACATCCATAAACACTGTTCAAACAGTTTTTGTTATTCAATCCTCAATAAAAAGCTATACTAATAAAATTAACATCTACCATTTATTGAGAATGTATATGCCAGGCACTGTACATATATTATATTTAGGCAAATCCTCACAACAACCCTGTGAGGTAGGCATTATTATTATACCAATTTTGTACATCAGGAAACTGAGGCACAGAGAGGCATCATACAGTAGGTTGAATAGATACTGTTATCCCATTTTAGAGTGGTGGGGGGAACAGAAGCACAGAGAGGTGAAGTGGTTTGCTTAAGATCACACAGGAAAGAGGTATAAGAGATGGAACTAGAAACCAAGACTACTGCTTCTAAGTCCAGGTTATCTCCTGTGGCACCTATTTTGACTGATGGAGGAACTAAAGCAAATTTCTAAAGGATCCAGGCCACAGGGTGGGCAAACTGGGATGGGAGTGTGTCTCTGGCATTTGAACATTTTGGGGAGACTTCTGCTGTGTCTAGATCTTGATACCGTCTTACTCGTTCTACATACACAAGACTAAAGTAATTTGTATAAAGCCATTTCTAAAATACGAGCTGTCACTTTTTATAATTTTTGTTTACCACTGACACTAGCACAGTTCTATTTTCTATGCTTAAAAATAATAATCACAGATACAATAAAATGCAATTAAAATGTAAAAACCAGTTTATAAGACTGCAGTGGCAGTGCCTGGCACATAGTAAGTGCTCAATAAATATTAATCAAATGAATGAATGAAAGCATGATATTCCACAAGTAGAGAATAACAGAGCTATGACGAGCTGAAGCTGCTGGACATTTGACTGGGCTCACTCACTAGCGTGAGTGAGCCTAGGTGATTGGCTTCTACACATCTGCCTGGTAGCATGTGTGATTATAATTTGCATCTCAGGAAAATATCAAATGACTCTAGCTTACAGGCCTTGCAGGGCCTAGGACCTGGCTAAAGAAAGGAAAATTGGAAAGCCTGGTTCATCCAGCCATGATTCCGGGGACAACAATCATCAGACCCCAGCAGCCATAGCCACACCCACCTGCAACAATCAGCTTCAGGGGGTTGCTGGGCTCTGACCACAGAGTGGGGAGCATCTGGATATGAGTGCGGCACATGTAAACCCCTTCACTTTCAGGTGTCATGTTGGCAATGGAGAATATGGCCACTGTCCCAGTTGGGATTTGGTAATCCACGGGCTCTGCATATCCCTCTTTGAACAGCATGAACACCAAATCCTGCAGCCAGCCATGGCAGAGTATGTTAACATTACATCCAGGAAGAGGGGAGGTCTCAGCCTGGATCCAGAAGATGGGCTTGGGCAGCTGGCCTGGAAGGAGAGAATGAACTGGAATTCAGATAGAGCAAGGACAGCACTGCTCAGTGGGCAGGAGAGGAGAGCGCTACTTAAATGAGAGTTCTCTGAATAGTCCTTATTTACCACCCTTCCCCCTATCTGGGGTCTCCCCTATGTTGAGAACTTGCTCTCTAGATCTGTTCCAGAGACTGCATCCTCATCTGCATTGCCAATAGAGAGTAGGCACTTACTAACTGTGGAATGCTTGCATGTATGCATTCATGCATTTAAGGTGAATGAATGAATGAATGAATGAAACAAATATTGCTCTGGGAAGATTTGAATTTCAGGAGCTGGAGTTTATTCTTAATTATCTATTACTGTCTTCTTACCTGGTGCCTCCAACTCTAAAACTTTACTGGGCTCTGACCAGCCTGTCTCCTTCCAGTAGCAGCACCTGTAGAGACCTGCATTGGACTTAGTAAGGGCACCTATAGGGAATGAAACTTGGAAGGTCTTGGAGGAAGGGCGGATCCAAGTCATTTGTGTCTTATCCTTCAGCAGCAGAAACTTGCTTGAAATCCGAGAGGGGCTTTTGCACCAAAGTGTGATGTTCTCCCAAGGGGCCTGGGGGTAGTTGGTCTCTATCCATAGCTCCGGTTGAGATTGCACCACTGTCATACCCAAAGATCACAAAGATATGAGCAGTCCAACCCTCTCCCTCCCATAACGTGCCTTGCAATGTCCCTTAAAATTTGCCCTGACCCAGATTCTTCTTTTTGTCTTCCTTTGGGAATAAGAGTGTCTGCTTATGTGGGAGGTGGGATAGGGCCCCTAGGATATTTGTTTGAGGGATTCAAGTGAGTTGGAGAATACAGTGCAAGTCTGGCTTCCATTCCACCTGAATTAAAGTTTTTTACTTTCTGTGGGAAACCAAGTCATGAAGTGAGGGGTTCTGGTCCCCAACCAGCTCAATCTGGGAATTATCTTTGTGGTCTCAAGGTAGTTATATCCAGGGCCATGGAGGCAGCTGATGTCTTGGAACTTCCAGGAAGGAAAGTACCTGAGGTGGCAGGATTCACTTACCTATTGATGTCATACCCAGACTCAGCCCTGAAAAGAGAGATAATGGTTAAAAAGGGCCCCCATGTTGACCCCACCAACCCTCAATTCTCAATACTCTCTTCTTTCTCCCTCCCCAAAGTTCCCAACCATAGGGGTACCTGTGACAGGGTCACCTGCCCCTCACCGCTTCCTTGTACTCACGAATGCAAAAGAGCAAGACACTGAATGTCCACAGCATGGCGGACCGTTCCCCCAGCCTGTCCAGGGTCGTGGGGCCTCTGGTGCTCAATGTGCGCTTCAAGTCTGGAAGGACTTTGCCCCTCAGCAGGTGGTGAAATCTAAATGCAGAGGTGTTTTTACTCAGCAGACTTGTCCTGCTCCTCAAAGTTTAGTTTGGATCACTAAAGTACTTGACAACCCTACCTTCCACTCCTTCAGAGGCATGAAAAGTACTACAAGGTTACCTTGCCCCTTTTCTCCACCTATTTCTCCTTGCACCCAAGGTCTTTGCTGGCATCTAAGATGTCAGATCTGTTGAAATGTCTGTATAGCCCTGGAATCTCAGAGGCTCAGAGGGTGACCTAATCCAGGCCAGAGGGGAGTCCTTGGGAGGAGAGAGATGGGAGTCATCTTCTTAGATCCTGTATTATATGTATATATGGTCTGTATATATGGTCTGTGTCCTCCAACAACCTAGCAAAGGAGGCTTTCCTGCCATCCCCATTTTGCTGACAAGGAAACTGAGGATTAGAGGGGGTATATTTAATTTGTCCAAAGTTAAAAGATTAAATACCAGATATTAATATAATAACTCCAATGTCTATTCTCTAAAACTGGTATTTAAACACCCCCTTTCTTACCTTTCTTCATCCCTTTGATCTCACATCACCCAGGCCTCCCCTTCTGTGGATTGCCTCAGATGCAATATTACTCTCATTCTTAAACCCCCATCTCAAGTAGATGTTGGAGAATCAAGCTACTTGAGTTAATTAATGTAAGGTGTAAATGATGTATTTGCTGCCTGTAATTTATAAGCATTTTTGTTCATTGGTCCTAAGGAAATATGGTAAAGATATCTGAATTCAGGGAAGCCTTTTCATTTTCCAAAAAAATCACTATTAACTATAACTTTATCACTATTAACTTTCTTGCCTCTTCTCTACCACTGCACCCAAAGTATCCTTTTGCCAAGGGAAAGTGTATCCCTACCACACAAACTCAAGCTAACTCTTCTCCACCAACTCTATATCAGAGTCTGAGACCCTGGCTGTTTCACCCTATCTCAGTAGAGTGGGTGTAAAGGCAGCTCCCAGAACAGAAAAGGGCTGATTGCCCTTCCCAGAACGGATAGCAGCACTGTAGCCTCGAGTTTGCTCCAATGCTAACACTGGGTGGGATGGTGGAGCAAAAAAAACCAAGAAGATTCATTTTCAAACATCTGGGCTGTGGGGAACAGGTGGACCTTCAGAGATCCAAGGAAACAGTTAGTTACCTTTTGCATTTCTGGATGCTCAAATTACTCTCGCTGAAATTTTCATCTGTAAAGTTGGGGAGTAATACTTACCTAGGATTGTTTTTGTGTTGGATCAGAGATAATGTACAGGACACATGGTAAACATTTCATTACAAGGTGGCTATTTTTCTTCTTACCCAAGGGGGTATTAACCTGGTGTAGGACCCTAAAGATGCTCTTTCACCTCATCTCCTTGTCCCCCACTTGCCTTGGATGGACCTAGCCCAGGCCTGGGTTTGAGTTCTATCCTGTTGCTTTGTTCCCCCAAGGATTTATTGGTGAAGCCATGTTCTACTGCCAAGGGAAAGGTTCAACCTGGGACTCTGCCCAGAAATGCCAGCTGAGATTCCAGGCTTGCCACTTAGACCCCTAAACCAGGATTTTGCCTCCTGGGGACTTGAGTGGAAGGAGGGAAGGGGGCTTCTCAGCATGGCTAACCACTCTCCAATCGCTAAGGAAACCGTACCATTTACATCCAGCCCAAAAGATGAATCTTATGCCCAGGGAATGTGGGAAACAACAGCAAGCTTCAGGTTAATTGGATACGCCCATTTTTGGCCTTTCACAACCCCACCCCCACCGCCAACTTCCATAGTCTAGTCCTTTTACCCTCCCCTTCTACTCAACCCCAAGCACTTTCCCCACCCCTAGGCAGCGCCGCAGTGCTTTTGAGGGTGACATACCCGAAATGTCTAATGGCTCGCCCCCTGCATAGCTCTGAGGGCTCCAAGAATCAAAGGGCTTGGGCTCGGCAGGGTGCGGGGTACATGCTTCGCTGGGGGTTTGGAGGGAAGACTGAGAAGGAAAAGGGAAGGTATTTACGGTGCCCAGAGATTCTTAGCGAGGCAATGCTGGATCCGTGGAGGGACGGAGAAAGGGAGGGATAGACTGGGGAGCAGTTTGATTTGCTGCAATTAGTTACAGCAGGGAGATTATTTCGGGGTTTTGTTTAGGATCTGAAGGATAGTATTTAATCTTCAGCCACTGGGCAATGCGCTCATTTGCAGGTACTTACGGTAGTTGAAGGCCCGCTCCGGCGTTGGAGATTCTCCAGTGAGCTCCCCCAGATGCAGCAAACTGCCGGGCATGAGAAGAGCTGTCTAAGGACAGCCTCTAGGGCTCCGCGCCCCGCCTCTCTCTCTCCCCCGCCAGCTTTCTGGTCCGCTCCAACCTCGTCCCCGCCCTCCGCCAGGCTCTGGAAGCCCACCTACCCCAACTCTGCCTGACACCTGCAGTCCTCTGACGACCCGGATTTCTATGCCCTTCCCAGCTCTCTGCCTCTCCTGACTCCCTGCAGAGGTTGCTGGAGCCAAATTCAGGCCCCTGCCCCCTCTCCGGTCGCTGTGAGTTTCACTGGGTCACTGTATTCTGGAGGGGAGAGGGCCAGCTCTTCAGACTGCCAAAGCTGTAGATCCCTCCTCTGCAGATCCCCAATGCCTTTAAAGGGATCTCAGGTCTTCCTCTGCCCATTTAATGGCCCACTTATGCATAAACATGGCCACCATGGTTTAAATGCCTCTGGGCCCTGGGCAGCTATTAGTTCTAATCTTCCTAGCAGCCCTAGGAATGTGTTACTTCCCTCAGTTTTACAGATGAGGAAACTGAATCTCAGAGAGGGTTAAAAGACTTGGACAGCCTCCAGAATCCAGCTTGGGAGAAAAGCCCAGGCTTTAGAGACATACTAATCTAGATGTCAGTCCAGGTTCCACTATGCAATAGCCCGAGTGACCTGAAGAAAGTGAGTTAAACTTGCCTGAGTCCCAGTTTCCCCATCTGTAAAAGAAAACAGCAGAAGAGGTTGCATGGGGCTTTGTTGGAATCATGCAAATCAAACTTCTAACAGTATGCCCGGTACCTGGTAGGTGCTCAATAAATGGGAGCTGCTGCCACCAGTACTGTTACTAATCTGTAAAGCATTCCCCACATGTCTTAGAGTAACGTGCTTTCAATGACATAGACAACCTTCCAAATGTAGTTGGTCACGAAAGACTTTTTGAAGTGAGAAATGTATCGATAAGATACTAACCAAAGCTCCTGACATATATCATACGATGGGATTAAAGTGCAGCATCCAATAAACTGGCAGATCAACTGATCATCGGAAGAAAGAGCCAACTTAATGATAGAAGATTACAAATTATCTAAAGGAAAAAATATTGCAATTTAAGAGCAAACCACATAAAAATAAAGCGACAGCTCTTTTTAACAGACGAATTGAATATCATCTCTTTGTGCATCAGGTGAGATCAGTTGTGGCTTTCTGGCATCCTTTGTTCCTACATACCATTAGAAACTGCAGATTATCCCCCAAGGATTAGCATAGCCATATGAATATAGATAGATGTTTTTTGGGGGGAGCAGTTTATTTAAACTTTCCAAGACTCAGTTTTTATTTGTAAAATGGGGATAATACACAGAGTACACAGAGTTTGGGGTCGTATTGAAAAGCAATCCCCCTGTAAACCACTCTAGAGTGCCTGGGCCACAGCAAGCTTCCATTAATTCCACAAACATTTGTTGAGTATTTCCTTTGTGCCATGCATTGTCCTACCAGCTGATGATTTAGAAAGAATGGTAGTTTCTGCTCTTTGATTTCTTGTTTTTATTCGTTAGTTTCTCCTCTTAAGGAGTTTGTAGTCTAAGGATAAACAGCGGTGGAAAACCCATAAAAGATAGCTAAGGGAGGAGGTGTCGTGAGAACCAGAGGATTGCAATAGGAAAGAGCAGTAAGGCCTGGAGAGCTGCAAGCAGTTTGCTGTGCCGAAACTAGGACAGTGGAGCCAGTGAATGAGTGGGGAATAAAGGTTCCAGAAACATCTGAAAGGTAAAATTGGCTCAACATGATGATCATTTGGAACTTGGTAGTGATAGTTACTATCTGTCAGTATAACCAGTGCCAGTTTTCAAAACACGTGTATAGACATCACTATGATAGTACCAGGCACTAAGTACTTTGTAAATCTTGACTCATTTTCTGCCCATAACAACACTATGGGATGGCTATCATTATCAGCCCCATTTTACAGATGGAGAAACTGAAACATAGTCAATTGAGCAAATTGCCCAAGGTCAACAGAGCCAACAAGGGGCAGAGCTAGAATTCACATCCAGCCAGTCTGTATTTACAATCCCATGTTCTTATTTGTCTTGTTTTTAACATATCTATAAATCGGTTTTATATAGAAAGGATTTCTAAAAAGTTTTATGCAAAATAAGTGAACCTCTTAGCTTTTTCATGCTTTCTTTTTAATGAAGTATAATTGACATACAACATTATATTAGTTTCAGGGGTACAACACAATGATTCAATATTCATGTACATTTGTGTACTGCAATCCCATGTTCTTTTTAAAAAAATTTATTAATATATTCATTTATTTGAGAGAGAGAGTACGCGGTGGGGGGGAAGAGGGCAAGAGGGAAAGGGACAAGCAGACTCCCCACTGAACAGGGAGAAGTGAGCCCAACTGAAGACTACACTCCATTCCAGGACCCTGAGATCATGACCTGAGCCAAAGGCAGACGCTCAACCAAATGAGCCACCCAGGTGCCCTGCAATCCCATGTTCTTAACCACTACTCTAGGCTACCTCTACGTTGGATGTTTAGAATGAAAAAAACTAAACATAACTAATAAAAGCCCAGTGATGGGTATTAAAGAGGGCATGTATTGCTTGGAGCACTGGGTGTTATACACAAACAATGAATCACGGAATACTACACCAAAAGCTAATGATGTACTACTGTATGATGATTAACATAACATAATAAAATAAAAAAATTGAAAAACCAGATTTTACTTAGTAAAATAGAAAAGCGCCAATCAAATGCGCTGTTAATAATGTAGGAAAAAGGCAATGATAGTGTCCCCCTGCTCTTTGCAAGTCCTTGGGCTAAAGCTTGTGCTTTGGACCAGCAACCTGAATCTAGAGTCAGATTCCCCAGTAAAATTGGCTGTGGAAGCCTGCAAAAGGTCTTGGGACTCTGTAGGTAAGAACATGATTCACCCTTACCTGTTGTTCTGGGACACCATGAAATATTGAAGGGATTTATTATTCAGGTTTCTTAGACGTGAACTCATTCAAACTATAGCTGGCACTTGAGATGGGAGAGGTTTCATCTCTAGGCTCCCTCTGTGGGTCTTGAATCTTACAGCCTGCCTGCAGAAGGAGAAACAGTCTCTGGTCGACTTTCTAGAGAAAGCTTGAGTAACCTAATATTTTAAAGCTAGTGATAGGGGCCAAGCAACTCTAGGGCTGAGACTTAGCTAGGATAGAGCTCTTGACTTTGGCTCTGCTGACTTTCCCCCATCAGGAATCCACTGGCTCTGTGACTCTGAATCTTACACACACACACACACACACACACACACACACACACACTTGCACACCAAGAAATCTGGGATTCTCTCCTGGTTGGTTAGAGTTGGCTGGTACTAAACAATTCTCTTTCATGGAATGTTTTAGGAATGATCAGTCTCATTCCTAAGGATCAGACCCCCCCACCCCCCAGCCCTCCATCCCCTTAAGCTGGCCAGAGAGATATGAGAGGGCTTGTATGGGACCTCCCAGCCTCACCATCCTGGGGCAGGTGTGATAACCAGAAAATATTCCAGAGCCATATCCCTTCTCACTTTCACATCTTGAACATGGGGGCTGGAATAGGGTTTCTTTTGCCAAAGCTTCAGAATCACTTCTTATGGATTATGAGACAACTGTTAAATATAATATTTTATTGAGTACATACTATATACATTGAAGTAAATTGTGTGGTTGAGTGTAGAGGTGGGACTAATGTAATTTATAAGAAAGACTTTTCTAAGCTCCAAAAACTCTCAGTTTAGAAGAAAAGAGCAACTCTCTTACAAAAGCGTAGTGAGAACCAGAAGAGTGCTAGAAAAACTTCAAGGGACTCGAAAAAGGAAAGGCATCAAGGGCCTGATACTGCACACAGGGTGGTCTGGGAGTCTTTTTCCATAACTGAGTGCAGTGTAGGAAGAAGAAATCTTTTTAAAGTTAAATCTGACTTACAGTAGCCCAGGCAGGAGAAGCACAGGGCAAAGCTGACTCTTCCCAGTGACGTAATGGAACTGGCTAGCCTTGGCTCAGGAGAGCTGAATGCGCACACCTCATCCCAACCCAGCATTCAGTAATATTATTTTGGCATCTTAAAATTGGCTATGGCCAGAGAATTTACAGGACTGAATAAGCAAATGCTACCAATCAGTTTTTTTTTTCTGCCAGAATGTTTGTTAAACATTTACTAGCAAACCACTTTCTTTCAGTTTTATGTTTTAAGACAGTGATTCTCACTGGCAAACAGGAGCTATCAAGAATCCTGACAATTTTCTTACACCCTCAAGAGAGCCATGAGCATTGTGGCCCCTCCCCCCTTCCCCCACTTCACTGCTGTGGCAAACCACCCAAGGACTGTGCCAGACCTTTTGAGTATTCGGTGTGTTCAGAAGGTTGCTAATATTTTAGCACCCCTTTCCCTCCCTAGTAACCCCTCAACCATCACCCTCTTCTACAAGGGAGAGGGTAGGTGAAGTAGATGAGTAAGCAATTAAGGGAAGAACTAGACAAGTGGTGGTCTGGGACAGTGGGGAGACCCAAGAAGACAGATTAGGTTCCCACAGCAAGACCTGGTTGAGGTTTGAGCTCTGGAGGTGGGAGGCACCTCCTTTTGGTGGTAGAAATGGACGCTGAGGCCTGCCCACAACTTGAGTTTCAACTTATCCTTTATCAAGCATTTCAATTACTAAGGGCACAGTTGGGGGCACTAAGTCACTTCCAGAAGCTAGAACCGAGGGTGTTTTCAGGACCTGGAGGGAAGATTCCTAGAATAAATCAAATATAAGTGATGAACCAGAACTGAAACATTTAATCAGAGCACACATTGGGAGTCACGAGGCATTGTGAGCCAGAAGGCAAAGAGGCCTGCACCATCAGGCTCCCAGTGCCTGTCACAAAGCAAACCAACAGTGTGATTACCCAGTTGAATTTAACTTAAGGTTAATGGGTGGATAGAGAAAATGAGGTTTTGTCCTGTTCCAGTCTAGCAGGGCCACAAGGTTCTGTTTGGTCTACGTAACATTCACCAAAAAGGTAAACTACTGACCCAGTGTTCCCTACCATAATCCTCCTAGTGTCACAAGTTGCCTTTTATTTATATGAGGAACAGAGGGAAGATGCATGTGAGTTTATACGTTGTGAGTGTCTGGGTACATGGGAGTAGGGTTTCAGGGATAGATGAATAAAACAAAGGCGGTCTCTGAGGGTAGGCTGCAAAGTATTTCAGTGTCCCCTTTTCTGGTGTTGGATGAAGTTGATGGCCCCAGAAGGAAAGAGGTGGGCCCAGCCCCACTGGCTGATATGGGCAGGCAGAGCAGCCTCTAAGAGTTTAGGTCTGACATAGGCAGGATACTTAGAAGTGCCGGTGCCAGAAAAGCTTTTTTTCTGCTTCCAAGCCTATCTTGCCTCCAAGTCTGTCCAAATTGTAGGCATTTTCATGAGTTGGGGAGGAGGAGGAAGAGGGGAGGGCCTGCTGTTTGGGAGCTTTTAATCACTTGTCCAAAGGAAAGTGAAGAAGTTAACAACAGGGTTCTTTTACTCCCCTTTATTGTATGATTAACCAATTATATAATTAAAGTTAAATGGAGATGTGTAAACGGCAAGAGCAACACAAATTAGCAATTTAAAAACACATCATGGCAACATCACCCACTGTTTACAATCTGTTTCTAAAAATACCAGTTTATAGGCAATCATTTCAATGTGCATGCATCTTTTCCAGTTCTACTTGTTTTGTGCTCTAGGATCCTGTCAAATTTTCTGAAAGGTCCAAGTACCCTTAGCAGAGAGGAGGGAAGACTCTGTAAACAAGTATGTTAATACAGTTTATTGCTTTTGTATTTACAATAAAATTATTTTTCCTATTTTAACCATCAGATTCCAGAGTCTCCCTATTCCACCAAATTATTATCTTACTATGTTCACATCCTCTCCCCCACGTATCCCTCTTTCATTCTTCTCCTTTTTCATTTTTACTTTTCTCACACAGAATAGCTAGCTAGCTATTGGTCAACATTACATTTGTTACTTCATTTTTCACTAACTACGCTGGCAAAAATGCAATTAATCACCCAACTAAGATCCACATTCTATTAAGGAACTTGGCTTTGTAAATCAGTTTAGTCCACTTATCTCCAGGAGCACCCTGTCCCTGGGCTGCAGGTGTTTCCAGTAAAACCAAGAGTTGCAGAGTTCT
Organism: Neogale vison; assembly: GCF_020171115.1. Lineage (NCBI taxonomy): Eukaryota > Metazoa > Chordata > Mammalia > Carnivora > Mustelidae > Neogale > Neogale vison. Next base: position 19,364,338 of record NC_058105.1, on the reverse strand, counting down.
GCTGACAAATGACTTAAAGCCATCTTGATGGTCAAAGATTCTTCTTTCACAGTCAAATAGGTGGCTGGATGGTTCACTCAGGGCTTTAGATCCCTGACCTTCATCTGGTAGTAGATGTTGCTCCAACGTTCTCTCTCTTCCACTGTAAGCAAGGCACAGGGAAGCGTCAGCCCCTTCTTCACCTTATTGGAAATCAACTCACCATTTTTTTTTAGCAACTTGCAAGATTATTTCTTTTTCTTTCAGGTTTGAGAACTGTACAAGTAGGGTAACTGGGTGACTTAGTCGGTTGTGTCTGCCTTTAGCTCAGATCATGATCCCAGAATCCTGGGATCGAGCCCCGTGTCAGGCTCTCTGCTCAGTGGGAAGTCTACTTCTCCCTCTCCCTCTGCCCCTCTGCTTGTGTGCTCTCTTTCTCTCTAGCTCTCACTCTCAAATACATAGCTTTCACTCTCTCACAAATACGTAAATAAAATCTTTTTAAAAAGAGAACTGTACAGTTATGTGTTTTGGACTGTTACTTTGAGAGTTGTATTTGAGTAGGGACCTGTAAATTCTTTGTATATGTAAGCTGAGTTCTATGCTTAGCTCTCAACAACCTTTTCCGGTAATTTCCTTAATAATGTTTTTAAGGTTGCTCTCATTCTCTGTACCTTCAGGGATGCCAGATACATGAATATTATAACTCTTTGATGTGTTTTCGAGATCCATTACCTTTTCTTGTACTGTGAAGAGCTGTTTGCTTAAAGTTTTAGACTTTTGAGACTGAAGCTCAATTTGGTCTTCATTTGGACCAGTTCTCTCTTCCATGATATTTATTCTGTAATTTTCCTTTCTTGAGGGTTTCTTTAAGCCCTGTGACCTCATTCATCAATGTCCTATAGTCTTTGATGAGCTTTACCTGCCTGCCTTTTAAAATGCTCACATGGTCCTGTATCACTTTCCAGGTGGTAAACATCAGCCCCCTCCTGTTGGCCTTTTCTTTGGCTTCTGCCTGCTGCTCACTCTTCCAGGTCAGCGGTATGTCTTGATCCCTGAGGTCCGTGGTTCCTCTGCAGCACTGTAATACTTTTTGCTTGTTGTCATCATTTTTCTCATTCTCTTTTAAGCTTAGGTAGTTTTTGTTTCTTATTTTCCTGCTCTCGTAGCTGAGGCTTCTATTGGCTTTGAGGTGTTTCCAGAGCTCAGCTATTTGGTTCTGCACACAATTGCTCTCTCTGTCCTCTCCCGAAGAAGCTTAAGAGCTGAAGGGGGGGGCGGAGTCTTTCAGTTGAAATTCAACACCAGGTTGAAGCTGAAATCCTCAGAAATACTGTAGGAAATTAAAGTATAATTAATTGATATGATCTCTTCCAATAGCATTGGGAGTAAGAGCTTCATAGCCCTACAAGTAAGATAAATACATAAATGCATAAATAAAAAATAAATGCCCATGTGTATAAATACATGAGTGTGCAAGATACCTGAATATATACATATACAAACACACTGGAAAACATCATATAAAATAAAGGTGTAAATAGACAGCGAGATAAAGATGTACATAAAATGAACCTCATGTATTCAGAATATTTAGCTTCTTCCTGACTGATGGTGCACAGAAAATGTTACTGGTTAAGCAACTAGGTGCATTCGAACTATAAAGTAGAAAGTGAGAAGAGTTAATCTAAATGTTCTAGTGTTTGCGGAAAGAGAATTAGACTTTGTATCGGGGGCTTGAATTTCAGTCCTGGCAGAGCCATTTACTAGCCGGGTAATCGTGTGACATTTGGCAAGCTGCTGAGAGTTATTTGAGTCTCCATCTCCTCATCAGTCAAATGAATATTCGATAACTGTGAGCTAAATCTTAATATAGAACTCTTGGTTAGCCTCAGAGTAATCATTTTTTTTCAATATCTCTTTACAATAGTATCTGGGATTTCAGTTGGTGATGATGGTGCGGGTGGAGACAGGACAGTAATGAGGAGCGGGGGGAATCTGAATAGGACTCAAATGGATACTCTCTTGGGTCTCATCCCATCATCCTTCTTTTCAGACAAGTAAAACACTTGTATTCAGCCCAGTTGTACCAAAACATTATAAAAAGTGATGAGAAAGATGAGAAAATAAAGATAGAACTCTCTTCAAGACTATGATCTAGTGGGAAATGTATGCCATTCACAGATAAGTATAATATAATGCAGATCGTGGTACGCTTTGAAAGACTCACTGTCAAAGCATTATGGGAGCATAGTGGAGAAAACAGTGAATTCTGATTGGCAGCACTTAGGAGGTTCTCCACCTAAGTTCCCCAGACTCAAGTATCCCTATCATTTGGCCTGGTGAGGGCACCTATAAGGCTTCCTACTGCAAAACTTCTGCCTGCTTCGCCCATCTGGTGTCTCCCTGATGTTCCACTGTGTGATTCACTTTTTGGGGGGAAATACAGGGCAAAGAATTGCAATCTATGGCAGCACAAGATGTGTGGAGAGTGGCTGGAAATGAGGCTAGAGCCCTGGATAGAAGTCAGATCATTCAGGGCCATGTGTGTCCCCTAGAACTTTCTGGTAAAATTTCTTATTTGTTTCATATTGAAAAGCCAGGTTATGATCTAAGTCTAAAGGGAGGGTTTCCAACCAAGAAGAAAATGACCTTCTCTCTCTGCCATTAGTTATGCTATCCTGGGCACAGATCCTCAGGGACAGGGCTCAGAGGCCACTTCTAGAGCTGGCAATCCACCTGTCCCTCTAATTCAGGCTCATAGTAGTTCAGGTTTCTGTTTTAAAAGAAAACAAAAACTGAAGATGGGGGAGATTACAATTAGAGTTACACATATTAAATACCCATGTATGAAAAAATTGACCCCTTTCAGAGGTCTGGTAATTTTTAGATCAGAGTCTGTGTGAGATTCCAATGTGTCCAATCAGACAACTGCCCAATCAGCACATCAGTTAACCATGGGATTTGGAAGAGGACAGTTTAGCGAAGGAGAGAGTGTGTAGGGAAAGGAAAATCAAAATTAATTGCAATAAATTCAAATGCAACAGGTGATTTCATATGAGTCTCACCTGAATTCTCAGAAATACTCAAAACTCCTATAGGAAATTAGTATAAGTACTTGATGGGATTCACCTGATATAAATTAGAGCAGCTGTTTCGTATCTGTACTTTAAAAAAACTAAACAATTGTCTTCAGTGCTCAATGTGTTTAGGTACTATGAGATCTTAGGAAAATGGGTTTTATTTATTTGTGCAATTATTAACAAATATTCATTGCACACCTACTTTGCTTTCTAATTCTGAGGATACATGAATAAGCAAAACAGGAGAAAGCCTGCATATTAATCAATGAATAATTTTACTAAGTATCTGGGCAAATACATTCCAATGCTTAATTATGAGAAACTATTTTCACAACTTTGTCAGTACTAAGGATACAGAACTGACTTGCTGCAAACTATGGCCACTGAATTTTTGGATGTCATTTCGTGTCTGAGATTGGCTGGGGAGTAGACGGCTCTGGAGAGATTGGTGGATGGCCCTATCAAATCTCCTTTCCTTAAACCCCTGTGAGCAAGTGGAGGAGGAAGGGTAGGAATGTAGAGAAAAAATATGGAAAGTCTTCTACGTGTCCTAAAAGGAGTAGAGGAAAAGGTTTGCCTACTTGGCATTAAAGATCTTTTTGGTTAACTATGTGGCCTTTACTTAAGATTTTCTCTTACTATTTTTAACAAGCTCTCCAGTAACTTAGGATGGCATAATCCAGTGGGGAAACTGCAGTGCCAAGGAAACCTACACTATGATTGCCGTTAGGCACTGTGATGTTAAAAATATATATTAACTAATGGAAATAGTGCTGGACGCTTATTAAAGTATCCAAATGACTTGTCATTATTAATAACTCTGTACTTCAACAAGGAGCACTTGCTGTGGAAGTTCTGTGACTATCCTGGGCACAGCATGACAATATTTTAAAAATATGTACACCACGAAAGAATCCCACTTGAAATAGCTATAAGATGGCGCCAAAAAGTTACCAAGTGGAACTCAATGCAGACTCAACCTGAAGTGGAAGTCTGTTCTTATGACCTCAAGAAGTAGCTTAAATTTTATACTTTTTGAAAATACATGAGACAGACTTGGTAACATATGTTTTCTTGAACTTCATATGGTTAACTCTAATGCTTATTCATTTAACTGACCTTTATTAAATGCCCATTATAAACATGAAAGATGGAAGGAGGGAGGAACCAAAGAATGCAAAATGCTCTGTGCGTATGTTGGCAGCTAAAAGATTAATACAACACATTCACTGCCTTTCTAGTAACTAAAAGTCTAGAAGTGGGAACAAAGACGTGTAAACAAAATTAAAAGTACAATGTGTTAAAGTTTGATAAGAAAAGTGCAGAAAAAAATGGTCATGGAAGTTTAGTAAAGGATAATATTCTTAATATTCTTTTTGGCCAAGAGGATCAGTGAAGGCCTTGTGGGTAAGTTCACATTTGAACTGAACTCTGAAATTTGGTCAGATTAATCTGACAGCTGTAAATACTAGATGGGTAGTTCTCCAAAAGTGGAGAGGGTGACTTATTCATCTGTGTATCTCCTATGCCTAATACAGAAAACATTAATACAAGCTGCCATTTATCATGCACTTCTCATTTTTCAGACACCATGTTAAGATTTTCCATACATTGTCACAGTTGCCTTCACAACACTCCTGCTGGGTGCTTCTAACAATGACGACAAGGACATTTGTTGAATGCTGACTGTGAGGCAGGTTCTGTTTTCATAACGATGCATCACTGTTAGAATTCCTTTCTTACAGGAAGGAATTTCTGGTGTATAGCCAGAAAACTGAGGCCCAGAGAGGTTAAGCAGATTGCCTGAAACCACACAAGTTAGTCAGCAGTGGAGCTACAATTTGATCTGGGCTCTCTGATTCTAAAAACTGTGTTGTTATAGTTCAGCATCTGTCACCTAGAAAAGAGGAATTTTGAGTTAATAAAGTGGCTGAAAACTGAAAGAGGAAGGGAGTTATTTTGAAGATAGAAACCACTGAATCTAGAATGTTGGTGGGGAGAAAGAGTGAGAGGCAAGATTGTCACTGTTTTTACAGCAGAAGCTAACAAATGCAAATATTTTCCCCGATAAAAGATGTGCTGCCATGCACTGGATTTTTAAAAATTATACTGTATGGTGACTAACGTAAAAATAATAAAAAGTTTTTAATTATAAAAATTAAAAAATAAAATAAAAATTATATTGATGAAGCTTTTGAGAAATGTTATATCTTTTACAAATATGTGGTAATATCCTGTAATCCCTACATAGAAAACACTTCAAAGAAAGCAGTATGCTCATCCTGCTCATTTTTTATGTGGTGGAGAATTACTGGTGATACTGCTCTTTTTATCTTCATCCATTATTTTCTGCTGAGACAACAAATAATTTATGATTAAAAAGAACTTTAAAAAGTTGTGGAACACTTTAGGGCAGATTTAAGAAATAACCAGGATTCTTTGTTAGGAAATATGCACCATTTTGGGGGTGATGTGAATATTATATTTTCAACTTATTCTTAAATGGTTCAGGAAAAATATATTATATGGTTTATATATATTATATGGTTTATATACATATATAGAGAGAGAATTATACTATATAGTGAGTAATAGAAATACATATATTAATACAATATAAAGATAGAATATATATATAGAAAGAACAAATATATTAAAATGTTGAAATTTAGAGGATCTGAGAACGAGGTATGATCTGGGAATTTTTTTTTTTTTGATCTGGGAATTTTTTATAGGGTTCTTGCAACATTTCTTTAAATCTAAATTTATGTTCAAATTATAGAAAACACACTAGTTTGAACAGGTAAAGCAAAAAAGCTAAGAGGAAATGTGTGTGTAAAATAAGTATACATATATAGTGTGTGTATAATTTATAGTTCATGTATATAATTTATAATTCATATATACACATTACAATTTTAGACATGATAAAGAAAACTAATCAGAATCCTAACATTTTCTGCTCTTCTTGTCACATTTATTTCTGTTGATTTTCCTTCCTTGGCATTACCAATCTCTCCTTACTTTAGTTGTCAGTTATAGTGGAAGAAACCCATTCTTAGTTTGCAGTTGGCCATGTTACCTACAATGTCATCTCAAAGGCTAGCATCTTCAAATCATCTTGAGATAGTCAGGTCCTAAGGCATTTGAACCAATTTTACTGCATTAACTAGTTGTTTAGTTGAACTTACTTGTATATTTGTTTAAAGGGACAGGTGGTAGGGGACTTTTGGAAAATGAGGTGGAGAGAAAGTTTGGACTAATGGTGCAATTAATCCCAATGGTGAGCCTTTTACACAAATAAAGATTTCCATGGAAACAAATAGGAAAAAAAGAAGACAGTTTTGAAAGGTTTGTAAAATTGCTTTTAGTTCTGCTGTCCAATTTCCATTAGGTCAGATCTGATGATTATTATTTTTATTATAATTCTTTATCTATGTATAGCACTGTTGTTCCTTCCTCCCCAAATGCCCATAAATCCATTTTGTTAATTTACCTTTACAACAATGCTGTTAAATTTAGAGCCTAGGTACATGAGGCTAATGCTTATTTTCTTAGCTAGCTTAGTATACAGCCCCTAATTGCAGAAGAAACAATCTGTTCAGAGGCAATGGTGTCTTTGAAGTGGATTCTGATATGCCATATGTACATAATATAGCTATTATAACTGATAATGGACATAACAACTTATGATACTTTTGAAAGATGTTTTTGAATGGTATTCTCAGTAGTTATAAAGGACTGGGCATAAATTGAGCAGAGCTGGAAATATACTAATTATGCATTTTAGTTTGAGAAAGTTTTCTTTGAATTTGTGTTCCCTCAGTTTAGGGAGAGAAACAAAAGCTAACAACAACCTGCATTTTCCCTTAAAATGAGAAGACCATTCTGTAATTTTATAAATCCATCACCTTATAACTTAATGACATCTGCTAGAATCATTCAAATGGAAATATCAACAAAGAGATTTTTCTAAGACTCATGTTTATCACAAAGTAATAAGGTTATATTGAGTTATTTTAATGTAATTTTAATTTTGGCTCTAAATAATTTGTATCTTTTCCAAGGATGAAAACACAGAAAATACACATAAACACTAAGAAAGATCTAAAAATTTCTTGAAATACATTAACCATCTCACTTATGTAACAAATAACTTATTTGTTTCTGGCCCATCTGAACATTCAGCTAAAGATAAGTAAATGCAAAAATAAAGGGAGTTTGATTCCTGATGCTTCCATTGCCCAGCAACAATGGACCATGGTTGTTTTTGCAGCATTGCACCATTTTAGGATGGAGACAGTCTAAACATATACCACTTTTTTTTTCCACCTCAAGCTGAAATCGACGGCAAAATGAATTTAAATCTGTTATTTATCAACAGGTTAAATTTGAGAACATTTACATTTTAAAGATGAATTTTGAAAATCTAAATGTCCGTGAAAGCTTAATTATCTGTGTCTTCATTCTGAAAACTAATTTTCAGAATGAAAACAAAACAGGACATTTACTTGACTGCAAAATTAATGAGTTATTTTCAAAACGTTATTTTCAAAACCATCTGAAATAAGCTTAATAACACATACATCAAAATAATTTTTAAATGTTCACAAACTATGGAACTTAAATGCGAAATCCTGCATTTGGGTTGAAAAACAACCAGATGCACAAGCAAAGGAGGAGACATGACTAAGTAGCAGCACATGTAAAAAAGATTCAGGGGTTTTCAGGGACTGTAAGCTCAATATGATTCAGTTGTGTGTTGTGGCTTCACAGAAAACTAAATCCATCTTCATCTGCATTAATAGAAAGGTAGAGTGGGAAACAAGGGAGTGATAATGCAGCCCAGCTCTGTGCTTGGCAGACCTGTACTTGAAGTGCTCAATGAAAATAGCAGGATGAGGGGAACATTTGGGTAGTAGCCATAAGCTAAGATGCACTTATTTAGCGGGGAGACAGTCGGATGCTGAATAGTCTGGAAACCAGGCAAGTAAGGGACTGCTCAGTGGCTTGGCCTCCCTTAGCCTTTCTCCTCTGCTTTGTCCCTTCTCTCCTCTCCCTTTCCTTCTCCTGTCCTTCCCTAAAACTATTTTCCTAAGATAGTGATGTTTCAACTTGGTTCTTTGATGCTGTTACTATTTCTCTACATACACTAAACACCATACTTCCCTGTGGCCTCTTTCACTTTCCCTTGTTCTTGGGCTTCCTCACTCACAGCTAGCAAGACCAAACCACCATAAGTCCCCCACCTCTGTATTTCATTTAAGGATGGGCTTCATGATCCTGGGAAAGGAAACAGAATATGAATTAACTAGCATACTCTTAAGCCAAAGCCTTGTGAAAAAGAGCCTAGGTACAAAAGGAGCAATCCTAATAAAGCTATAAAATAAAGTTCTTTAGTCCCCCTAATGCTCACTGTCATTAAACATGGGAATCTGAGCATGGGTCCTCGTGGGTGGGCTGAAAGTGCACCTGTAACACTAATCTAGGATGCTTAAATATATCAGGTTCCTATTTAACAAGAAAAGAAATGGGGGAGTCTGTTAATACAAAGTTTGTACATAGAACATCACCACCTGAATGATTAAACCTATTTCAGAGGGCTGTAATACTAATGACTCCAATTTGTCAAAACATAGGCGTTTTAATGGGGGGCAGGAAGGGTTGGCAGTGGTATGCAGCATAGGAATCAACAACTGCGTATTTTAAAGCAAAACATAAAAGCTCTAATCTGCTGAAATTTTCAAAATTGCTAAAAGACATTAAGTGTAATTGACTGATGTGATCCAGTGTAATAGAAATGGAACTGAGTGCTTAGTTTCTTTCCAGTTAAAACAAGTAAATAAAATGACTTGGCAATGCACAAAATGCTTATGATATGTAACAGTTCACATAAATTGGCTACATCCTTGATTTAAACCTTTTGTAAATACAAATTTCTATAGCAGAAGATGACAGGGAAGGAAGAAGGAAATGAAAGGAAAAAGAGAGGCGGGGGTAAGAGGAAAAGAGAAGAACAGATTGAAAAGATAGGGAGAGAAGGAAGAGAAGAAAAAAGGAGAAAAAGGAGAAAAAAGGTACAGAAACCAAAGAGAAGTACATGTAAATGGGAAAATACAGAAAATGGGAAGGAGAGAGAGAAGATACAAATACAAAATCTTCGTGCAATGAAAAATGACTATTTTTAAAATTGTGGTCAGCAATAAAAATACCCTTATAAATGGTGCTGCTGATGGATTAGACTGGGTGAAGGGAGAGAGGAATGTTAAATCCTCATGGGTTCTTAGTCCAAAAGTCTCTCTCAGGGGCCGTTCATCTCTTGCCAGTCACCTTTGGTCTGAGTTGAGGATCTAGACAAGCACAGCACCACTGCTACTTGAATGTCCACAGCAACTTTATTTGTAATAGCCCCAAACTGTAAACATTTCAAATTTGCCCATCAGCTGGTGAATAATGGCCCACTAATAATGGTAACAAACATAAATGAATCTTAAAGACGTATTATGCCACATGAAAGAAGCCAAGCTTACAAGGCTATATATTACATGATTCCATTTATATGGTATTACAGAAAAGACAAACTATAGGTATGAAGAACAGATCAGTGGTTGCCAGGGTCCAGCTTTGGGAGCACAGGATTTCTGCAAAAGGGAATGAGGGAGTTTGAGGGGAGTAAAAGAAATGTTCTTTATCTTGATTGTGGTGGTGGTTACGTGTCTATACAAGTTTGTCACACTTGTAGAACTGTATGCTTACTACAGGTGAGTTCTCAATAATGACTGATAAAAACAAAAAGTTTGAAAAAAGAATTTGTCCAATGTCAACCAACTAATAAGTTGTGCTGCCCTTGTTTTTTCCCCTTATATTTCAGGAGAAGCAGTACATAGAAAGCAGTTATTTGGGGGTCCAAAGCAGAGGTTTAAAAATGTTTGTTCACAGAATTTCTTATTATGTAATTTATCAAGTTGAAATACTTCATTCTGTTATTCAGGATCCTCCACAGTCTGACTCCACTCTGACTCTCCAATCTTGATTGCCTGAACACACCTGCATGCACGCACTTACCTACTATCAGGCAGTTCCCACTTCACACATGTCCTCCCTGCTTATTCCCCAGTGCATACATGTATCATGTTTATTTCAATCTCTTTGCCTTTGCTGATACTAGTCTCTCTCCATGTTCTGGTATGCCTCACCCTCATTTATTCAACTATTTATTCAGTGCTTACTATGTAACAGGTTAATAATTAAATATACATTAAGAAGACTGCTAAAGTCACTGTCTTCACACAACTGACAGACTAATGGAATATAGTGATAAATGAACAGGCCATTACACTGTAGTATTGAAAAGGTCATATGATGGTGGAAAATATAGGGTATTAATACCACAGAGGAAAGGAACCAAACCTAGATTTGGAGAGGAAGTGGTCAAGAATGATTTCTCAAAGAAATACCATCTAAAAGGAGACAGAAAAGTAATTTCCATGCAGAAAGAGTTAGGATGCTGATAGGTCTGGAGGCAAGCAAGAGCAGGGGAAGGAAATTTAAGATTTTAAACAGCTTAAATATGGCAGGAACACAGAGGATAAAAGAGGCAAGAAATGATGCTGGTGAAAGAGGCTGGGGCCAGACTTTCAGTGCCCTATCAATGGTGTATAAATTTTATCTTCAGAGCAATGAGGTACCAATGAAGAGATTTGAGTAGAGTGACTTGTTCAGGTTGGAGTTGGGGAAGATCATTCCATTTATAATGTGGAGAACAAATAGGGTAAGGGGCAGGGAAACCAGTTAGTAGAATTTGTAATTTTCCAAGCACCTTTGGTTATAGTGGCGACAGGTATAACAAAAAAAATGTAGGAGATAAAGGTAAAATTGACATTATCTACCAATAGATTTGATGATTTGCATAGAGGGGTATGGTGATATTAAAGATATCTGAAATTTTTGTCTTGGAAAACTTGCTGCTAAGTGATTCCATTCCCGAGGTAAGGACACAAGAAAAAGAAATATATCCAAGAGTAATAAATAGAATTTCAGTCCTGTACATCTTAGATTATGTTTTGTACATTGACCATTCTCACCCACATTAACCTGTTTCAAATTCTAGAGCCTGGTCCATTTCCTTGGGCTTTTCTGTGCCTATAGACTCCCTGAGGACAGTGGAAATCCTTGGGGGCAGGGACTCTCTGTGAGATTTCTATTACTTTTTGGGCCCTATCCTGCTCAGAATAGAATAAATTCTCAAAAATACTTGCCAACCAATTGAGTACTATCATGAGGCAATAAAATAAGATGTATAAGTGGGCTTGTGTCATATCCATTATTGAAGATGGTTAGTGATTAAAAAAAATAGCTCCAGAAATAGCTCCAGTACAAATAACAAAGAAGTATAATGGGAAAGAAGTGCATTTGTGGTTTAATTTTTGTCTCAGTTTACCCAATTAGAAAGTTTAAATTTAGAACAAATACATCAGAATTGTTTAATATTTAAATGAAAGCCTTTGATAAATTGTTTTGTAGAAGAAATAATTCCTTGGTGATCTTAACAGTCATACTCTTTACGAGTCTTCAATTTGGAAGAGCCCTGAAAGTTGTTTTAGTCCAATTTTCAGTTGATGCTAGAATTCCTTCTATAGCAGCCCTACTAGTGGTCATCTAGTTGGTACTTACATTCCATTAATGACAGGAAGCTCACAATGTCTCAACTCAACCCATTCCATCTACAGATTGTTCTATTTGAGTGTTCTTCCTTTATAATCAATTATGTTTCCAAAAAGTAACATGCTAATTTTTTTTATTATTCACTTACATGTTTAAAGGTGAGATCATAGTCCTTTTAGTTTTCTATTCTTTGAACCACTCTTACCAGTTTCTTCAACCACTTTTTTTTTCAATTTATTTATTTTCAGAAAAACAGTATTCATTATTTTTTCACCACACCCAGTGCTCCATGCAAGCCGTGCCCTCTCTAATACCCACCACCTGGTACCCCCGACCTCCCACCCCCCCACCACTTCAAACCCCTCAGACTGTTTTTCAGAGTCCATAGTCTCTCATGGTTCACCTCCCCTTCCAATTTACCCAAATTCCCTACTCCTCTCTAACGCCCCTTGTCCTCCTCCATGCTATTTGTTATGCTCCACAAATAAGTGAAACCATATGATAATTGACTCTCTCTGCTTGACTTATTTCACTCAGCATCATCTCTTCCAGTCCCGTCCATGTTGCTACAAAAGTTGGGTATTCATCCTTTCTGATGGAGGCATAATACTCCATCGTGTATATGGACCACATCTTCCTTATCCATTCATCCGTTGAAGGGCATCTTGGTTCTTTCCATACTTTGGCACCTGTGGCCATTGCTGCTATAAACATTTTATACGATATAGTTTTTAGGATTTTCTTTAGAGAGAGAGAGTGTGGGGAAGAGGGGCAGAGGAAAAGAGAGAATCTTAAGTAGGCTCCACATGGAGGCTGACACAGAACACAATCTCAAAACCCTGAGATCATGGCCTGAGCCAAAATCATGATTTGGACACTCAACTGACTGAGGTTGTACCTGGGTGCCCTGACATGATGTAGTCTTGCATTCCTTACCTATCCTTACCCTGGTTATTCATCTAGGTGAATGCTGGTTTATTTATAATCTTCATGAATTCTGGCATCCAGAACTGAGTAAAATATTCCAGGTGTCATCTTGCAGGCACAGATAACAGCAAGATTATCATCTCCCTTGTTTTAGATATTCTACTTTTATAACCTACCCTGATAGCAGCTTTTTTAATCTGTGGCTAATGTGAATTTACACTAAGTGACTGTTGACTTCTCACTCTCCATTTTTTACATGCTCTGCTGCTAAGCTATGATCTGTGGGAATGAAGCAAAAATTTCAATCTGCAATTCAAGTTCCCTCTCTTCCCATTTATCTTATCAAATTTTAAAGTTAAGATTAATATATTAACGCCCCTCTTCATTGAAGCTCATTTGCCTATTTCTGTTCTAGGTACATGCAGATTGTACATAACAGTGATCCTTCTGTCAGATTCACCTTAGAGCCTGCTATGGACTGAACGTTTGTGTCCTAACAAAATTCAAATATTGAAGCCTGAACTCCCAATGTGATTTTATCTAGAGATGGGGGCTTTATGGAGGTAATTAAGGTTGAATGAGGTCATAAGGGTGGGGCTCTAATACAATAGGATTATTGTCTTTATAAGAAAGACATCTGAAAGCTTACTCATTTTCTTTTCCCCATGTGAGGACACAGAAAAGGCAGCCATCTGCAAGCCAGAAAAAGAGCTATCATCAGAAACTGAACATGCTGGCATCTTGATCTTGGATTTCCAACCTCCAGAACAGCAAAAAAGTAAATTTCTGCTGTTTAAGTCAGTCAGTCTGTGGTAATTTGTTATGGCATCCCAAGAAGACAAATACAGAGCCCTAGCATAAGGCTTGACACATTATCAAATCTTAAGTCTATTTGAATAAAAGATGGACATTGTCTAGAAACAGCAAAAAAAATTATTTTATTCATAGTTATTTCACCTTAACTATTCTGCAGTAATGTGGGGTCATTGGTCATACTGAAGCCGGTTTGGAATGCTAAATCACACTCAAAAGACCTCACTGAGTACCTTTTCCACAAACCTTTTCCACACTCTTGTTTGTCAATATGAAAATGATTGACTTCATAATTGGGAAGACAAAAGTACAGATCAGCCACCCAGGTGCCCCAATTTTGGCCATTCAGACAGGTATGAGGTAGTGTCTCATTGATTTGTATTTCTTTGATGCCAAATGATACTGAGCATTTTTTTAATGGGTCAGATGGTTAAGCATTTGCCTTTGGCTCAGGTCATGATCCCAGGATCCTGGGATCGAGCCCCACATCAAGCTCCCTGCTCAGTGCAGAGTCTGCTTCTCCCTCTCTGCCTACCACTCTCCTTGCTTGTGCTCTCTGTGTCAAATAAATAAATAAAATCTTAAAAGGAAAATGCTGGACAAACAAAACAATTACTTTTCTTGGACTCAGAGGATGAGGCAGCAGAGCAAGCAAACATATCAAAATCTGGAGCGACATATGCATCAGCTTTGTTTACATAGATGATACCTGCTGAAAACTATCAGCAATAGAACTGCTTAATTCACTTATATTATGAAAGGTTGTTGGAGGTTATATTATGAAAGGACTAGTGTGGGAGTGAAAAACTCCTGGGAGCTACAAACAAAGGGGTCTCGCCACACTTTTGTGGATTTTCCCTCCAGGAATCTTTCTTTCACAAAGAAGATCAGGAAAAATGTTCTAGTGATTCTGTCAAGGAGGGGGTGGGGAAGAAAAAATATGTATGGAAAAATTATGGGACGGTATCAAAAGGATACCGAGACTATACATGTGACTGAAGTACCGAAAGAAAAGGAAAAGAATACAGGGCAGAAGAAATATATGAAGCATTAATGACTAAAAAGTTTCCAAAAATTGAAGATACCAAATCACAGACCCAAGAAGCTTGGAAAACACCAAGTGAGATAAATATCAAGTGTGCACACACACAGGCATATCATATTCTGACTGCAGAAAGCGAATACAAAGAGGGAATCTTGAATGAATCCCGAAGGGGAAAGCAAAAACCTTAAAATAATAAAAAAGATTATAAGTGAATACTATGATACGTGTATGTAAACAAGTTAGATAATCTGAATGAAATGGACAAATTCCCAGAAATGGATTACCAAAACTGACTTATGAAGAAATAGAAGATCTGAACAGACAAATAACAAGGAAAGAGATTGAATTAGTAATGAAAATTTCCAAAGAAAGGAAAACTCAGAAACAGATGGCTTTACTGGTCAATTCCACCAAACAGTTTTTTATTTAAATTCAATTAGCCGACTTATAGTACACCATTAGTTTCAGATGTAGTGTTCAACAAATTACCAGTTGTATATAACACACAGTGCTCATAACATCACATTCCCTCCTTAATGCCCATCACCCAATTACCTCATTCCCCCATACCTCCCCTTCAGCAAACCTCCGTTTCCTATAGTTAAGAATCTCTCATGGTTTTTCTCCTTCTCTGATGACTTCTCATTCAGTTTTCCCTCCTTTCCCCTATGGTCCTCTGCCCTATTTCTGATATTCCATATAAGAGTAAAATCATGTGATAACTGTCTTTCTCTGACTGAGTTATTTCCTTCAGCATAGTACCCTCCAGTTCTATCCACATCAGTGCAAATGGTAGGTAATCATCCTTTCTGATGGCTGAAAATATTCATTAATATATATATATATATATCTCACACCTTCTTTATCCATTCATCTACCAAACAATTTTTTAAAATAACATAAAATCCTTCACAACTCTTCCAAAAATAGAAGACAAAGGAATACTTCCCAACTCATTCTGTGAGGTCAGTATTAACCTGATAAAACAAGCAAAGATGTCATAAAAAAAAGTACAGGCAAATATTTCTAAAAAATCTAGATATAAAAATCCACAATGAAATAGCAGCAAACTGAATCCAACAACACATAAAAAAGATTACAGATCATGACCAAGGAGAATTTATCCCAGAAATTATAAACTATCATTTGGTTTATCGGTTGGTTTAACATGCAAAAATGAACACAATAAACCATCAATTAAAGGAAAAAACTACATGTCCATTTCAGTAGGCACAGTAAAAGCATTTGATAAAATTAATCATTCTTTCATGACAAAAAAAAGTACTTAATAGTGTAGGAATAGAAAGGGTAGACACTTATCTCACATCACATGAAAAAATTAAATCAAAGTACACCCTAGACCAAAATTTAAAGCCCTGAACTGCAAAATTTATAGAAAAAAAATACGAGAAAACCGTATTTTTGGGTTAGACTATGATTTTTTGGACACAATGCCAAAGATATAATTCATAATTGAAAAAAAATTTATAAATTGTACTTCATCAAAATTAATATTTCAGCTTCCAAATACAATAAGAAAATGAAAAGATAAACCTGAACTAGAGGATAGTGTTTCAAAATCATATATACACTAAAGTTCTTTGATCCAATATATATAAAGAACTGTTATAACTCAATAATAAGAAGACAAACAACATAATCAAAGACTAGGATAATGAGTTACATAGACATTTCCCAGGCACCTGATTAATTCAGTCAGGTAAGTGGCTGGGTTCATGATCTCAGGGTCCTGGGATCTAGCCCCACATCAGACTTCCCTCTTCCCATGCCCTTCCCTTCCACTCATGTTCTTTCTCTTTCTCTAAAAGAAATAAAATCTTAAAAAAATAGGCATTTCTCTAAAGAAAATAAATAAATGACTAATAAGCACATGCAAAGATGCTGAATATCATTAGTCATTATGAAAACACAAAATGAAATGAAACCATGATAAAATACTGACACACAGATCAGGAGTCCAAGATGGTGGAGGAGTAGGAGACCTTAATTTTTTCTGGTCCCAGGAATTCTGCTAGATAGTTATCAAACCATTCTGAACACCTGCAAAATCAACCAGAGAGCAAAGAAAAGAATAGCTGGAACTTTACAAATAGAAATGCACCATTTTCTGCAAGATAGGAGATGCAGAGAAGTGAACCCAAGGCAATATATGGGAAGATAGATTGTGGGGGGAGAGAGTCTCCATCTACTGGATACCAGCAAGTGATAGAGCAGTGGAGTAAAAATTTGAACTTTTAGAAGTCTGCTCCAGTGGGACATCGCTCAGGTGGCTAAGGACAGGGGGAGGGGGGTTTACAGAAAGACTGGGTGTGCCTGAGTGTAGCAGAGCTCCCAGGTATTGGAGTGGGGAAGACGGATGCAAAGACAGAGCCCAAGAGTGGGCTCTCAGCTCAGGGTTGTTATAAACTGTGATCCGCAGCACAATAGAACTCTTCCCTTCAAGCAGGGGCCCAGCAAGCAGCATAACTGGAGAAAGCCCCCTTCATTCTTTGGTAGGTGTGGCCTGGGAGTGCACCACAGGAGTCTGCTGGGATTGGAGCCGCCAAACGGGGTCCTGTGCCTGAGAGAGAATGCCTGGTCACAGGCGGCTGAGAATGGAGTGCTGCCGGAGACCAGGGAGATAGGAGTGATTGACTGATTTTCTCTGAGGGCTCACAGAGGAGTGGAGTCCCAAGCTTTTGGCTTTGGGGCCAGAGACTGGAAGGCTGTCATTTTTATTCTCATCCTCTAAAGCTGAGAGGAAAGCCTTCAGGGAACAAAAGCCACAGAGAGCAAACCAGAGCAGATTACTTAGCCTGGCCCCAGGCAAGATTGGAGCAATTTTGCCTGGGGCAAAGACACTTGAGAATCAACATAACAGCCCCCCCCCCCCTTCAGAAGATTCAGGAGTCTGTGGAGTTGGGTATTTGCAGAGATGGAGACAGGATGGATGATTTGTTGAGGGGAGTGGAGTGCAACATTGTGGCTCTGAGCCTGAGATTCCCGCAGGGCCATATTTGCTCTGACCCTCTAAAGAGAAGGGGAAAGATGCCAGGGAACAAAAGCATCCAGCAAACCAGCTCGCATTAAGCCCATCCCCCTGACAAGGGATGGGGGCTACTCCACCCAGGCAAAGACGCCAGAGAAGCCAAGCAGCAGGCCCCTCCCCCAGAAGACAGACTGAAACAACAATTGAATGATAAGCTTATTTCCTACAGGACTGTAAACCTCCAGGGCCAGGGGAAAGTAATATGGGGAGCTCCAGGTGTTGACTCCCTTATACTTCAGGCTAAAATTTTACATTTCTTTTTTCCTTTCTTTTCTTCTTTCTTACCCTCTTACCCTGTGGTAACCATCAGTTTGTTCTCTACAGTAAAGAGTCTGTTACTTGGTCTGTCTCCCTTTTTTTCCTTTGTTCTTTCATTTTGTTTCTTAAATTCCAATTCTGAGTGAGATCATATGGTATTATCTTGCTCTGACTGACCTAATTCACTTAGGATTATACTATCTAGCTCCACCCATGCTGTTGCAAATGGCCAGATTTCATTATTTTTATGTGTGAATAATATTCCATTATATAGATAGTTGATATAGATATAGATATAGATATAGATATAGATATATAGATATATCTACCACCATTTCTTTACCCATTTATCTATCAGTGGACACTAGGGCTGCTTCCATATTTTGGCTATTGTAAGTAATGCTGCAATAAACATAGGGGTGCCTATATCTTTTCAAACTGGTGTTGGTGTTCTTTTTTTTTTTTGTGTGTGTGTGTGTGTGTGTGTGTGTGTGTGTGTGTTCTTTGGTTAAATACCCAGTAGTGTGATTACTAGATCATAGGGTCATTCTATTTTTAATTTTTTTTTGAGAAAACCTCATACTGTTTTCCATAGTAGCTGCCCTAGTTTGCATTCCCACCAACAGCACCAGAGGGTTCCTTTTTCTCCATATCCTCACCAACACTTCTTGTTTCTTGTCTTCTTGATTTTAGCCATTTTGACAGGCATGAGGTCATATCTCATTTTTGATTTGCATTTCCCTGATGATCAGTGATATTGATAATCTTTTCATGTATCTGTTTTCCACCTGTATGTCTTCTTGGAGAAATGTCTGTTCATGTCCTCTGCCCATTTTTAATTGGATTATTTATTTATTTGGTGTTGGGTTCTATCAATTCACTATATATTTTGGATATTAACCCTTTATCAGATATGTCTTTTGAAAACACCTTCTCCCCTTCAGTAGGTTACCTTTTGGTTTTGTTGGTTGTGTCCTTTGGTTTGCAGAAGCTTTTTATTTTGGTGTAGTCCCAATAGTTTCTCTTTGCTTTTGTTTTCCTTGCCTCAGGAGATATATCTAGAAAAATATCATATGGCTGATGTCAGAGAAATTACTCTGTGCCCACAACTACAATACTATAGAATATTTCCATCACCCTGCAAACTCTCTTGTATGACCACTTTGTAGTCCACTGCTGGCCCCCCTCCCAACTCATAGAGACCACAGATCTGTTTTATGCCCTATATTGTTACCTTTTCCAGAGTACCATATAAATAGATTTATACACTATGTAACCTTTGTAGTCATGTTGCATCCACTTAGCAAAATGCAGTTAAGATTCATCCATGTCATTGCATGAATTAATCCTTTGTTGCTTTCGACTACTGAATAAAGTTCCTTGACACTTCATTCACCGGTTGAAAGACATCTAGATTGTTTCCAATTTGGGGAGATAATGAATAAAACACTTCATACCTTCATGCACAGGAGTGTAATTGCTGGGTCATATTCTAACATTATATTTAATTTTATAGGAAACTATAAGACAGTTTTCCAAGTAGATGCACAACTTTCATCCATTTTTAAATTGTTTTTGTCCCCTTATTTTTGAATTATAGTTGTATTTTGGTAATTTGTATTCTGGAGAGTAGCATTTGAGATATATGTAGTATTTTCTTCCAGTACGTTACTTCTCTATTTGTAACAGTGTACTTTGATGAGCATCGGTTTTTAATTTTGATGGAATCAATCTTTATAAATTTCATATTGTTATTGATCTCTGTGACCTGTATAAGAAATTCTTGCCTACACAGTAACACAGATATCCTCTCATATTTTCTTCTAAAAGCTTTGTGGTTTTAACTTTATCATTAAGCCTATGATCCATCTAGAATGAATTTTTATGTATGTTATAACAAAAAGCTTGAGATTTATTGTTTTTACATATGGAATTTTTGTATATGCTTTCACAAAAGTTTGAGGTTTTTTTTTCATTTTTTTCCCATATGAATGTCTAGTTATTCTAGTACCATTTGATAAAAAGTGAATCAAAGCAAAACAATACAAAAATAATTCTTTTCTTTCACCAGATTGCTTGGACACTTTTGTCAAAAATCACATGACCATATAAGTTTGGGTATGTTTCAGCATTCTCTGTTCTATTCAAATAATAAATCTGTCATTCTTAAGTATTACACTATCTTAATTATTGCACCTTAATATTAAGTCTTTAAATCAAGTGATGTATGTTCTTCAACTATGTTCTTTTACAACATTGCTTTGGTTTTACTAGGTCTTTGATTTTTCATATTAACTTTATAATTGATTTGTCAATTTCTATAACAAGATCTGCTGATATCTTGATTGTGGTTGTGTTGACTCTATAAATCAAATTTGGGAAAGATTATTTCCTAAACAGAGTCTTCTAAACCATAAACACGGTGTATTTGCCTCATTTATTTATAATTTCTTTGATTTTTCTTAAGAATTTTTTTACTTTTTGTGTCTTCTTCAATTTCTTTCATGAGTGTTCTGTAATTCCTAGAGTATAGATCCTTTACTTTTTTTGGTTAGGTTTATTCCAAGGAAATGAATTTTGGAGACTTCATCAAGATAAAAAGCTTCTGCATAGCAAGGGAAACAGTCAATAAAACAAAGAAGCAACTGATAGAATGGGAGAAGGTATTTGCAAATGACACTACAAAGGGTTGATATCTAAGATCTATAAAGAACTTCTCAAATTCAATACCCAAAAAACCCCCAAAATCCAGTAAAAAAACGGGCAGAAGACATGAACAGACATTTCTCCAAAGAAGACATACAAGTGCCTAACAGACACATGAAAAAATGTTCATCATCAGTTGCCATCAGGGAGATTCAAATCAAAACCACATTGAGATACCACCTTATACCAGTTAGAATGGCCAAAATTGACAAGGCAAGAAACAACAAATGTGGAAGAGGTTGTGAAGAAAGGGGAACCCTCTTACCCTGTTGGTGGGAATGCAAGTTGGTGCAGCCACTTTGGAAAACAGTGTGGAGGTTCCTCAAAAAATTAAAAATAGAGCTACTCTATGATCCAGCAATTGCACTACTAAGTATTTACTCTAAAGATACAGACGTAGTGAAAAGAAGGGGCACATGCACCCCAATGTTCATAGCAGCAATGTCCGCAATAGCCAAACTGTGAAAAGAGCCAAGATGCCCTTCAATAGGCGAGTGGATATAGAAGATGTGGTTCATATATACAATGGAATATTACTCAGCCATCAAAAGGGAAGAATACCCACCATTTGCATCAACATGGATGGGACTGGAGGAGATTATGCTAAGTGAAATAAGTCAAGTAGAGGAAGTCAATCATCATATGGTTTCACTTATTTGTGGAACATAAAGAATAGTATGGAAGACATTAATAGAAGGAAGGGGAAAATGAAGGGGGGGAATCAGAGGGGGAGATGAACCATGAAAGACTGTGGATTCAGAGGAACAAACTGAAAGTTTTAGAGAAGAAGGGAGTTGGGGGATGAGTTAGCCCAGTGATGGGTGTTAAGGAGGGCACGTATTGCATGGAGCACCAGTGTTATACCCAAACAATGAATCATGGAACACTACATCAAAAACTAATGATGTTTGAGGAGTTCATTATAGATCCTGGATATCAACCTTTTGTCTGTACTGTCATTTGCAAATATCTTCTCCCATTCTGTGGGTTGCCTCTTTGTTTTTTTTGACTGTTTCCTTTGCTGTGCAGAAGCTTTTGATTTTGATGAAGTCCCAGAAGTTTATTTTCACTTTAGTTTCCTTTGCCTTTGGAGACGTATCTTGAAAGAAGTTGCTGTGGCTGATATCAAAGAGATTACTGCCTATGTTCTCCTCTAAGATTCTGATGGATTCCTGTCTCACGTTGAGGTCTTTTATCCATTTTGAGTTTATCTTTGTGTACGGTGTAAGAGAATGGTCGAGTTTCATTCTTCTACATATAGCTGTCCAGTTTTCCCAGCACCATTTATTGAAGAGACTGTCTTTTTTCCACTGTATATTTTTTCCTGTTTTGTCAAAGATTAATTGACCATAGAGTTGAGGGTCCATATCAGGGCTCTCTACTCTGTTCCACTGGTCTATGTGTCTGTTTTTATGCCAGTACCATGCTGTCTTGGTGATCACAGCTTTGTAATAAAGCTTGAAATCAGGTAAACTCAACCCACATGAAACAGACAAACACATCAAAAAATGGGCAGAAGATATGAACAGACACTTCTCCAATCAAGACATACTAATGGCTATCAGACACATGAAAAAATGCTCATCATCATTAGCCCTCAGGGAGATTCAAATTAAAACCACATTGAGATATCACCTTACACCAGTTAGAATGGCCAAAATCAACAAAACAGGAAACAACATGTGTTGGAGAGGATGTGGAGAAAGGGGAACCCTCTTACACTGTTGGTGGGAATGCAAGTTGGTGCAGCCTCTTTGGAGAACAGTGTGGAGATTCCTCAAGAAATTAAAAATAGAGCTTCCCTATGACCCTGCAATTGCACTCCTGGGTATTTACCCCAAAGATACAGATGTTGTGAAAAGAAGGGCCATCTGTACCCCAATGTTTATAGCAGCAATGGCCACAGGTGCCAAAGTATGGAAAGAACCAAGATGCCCTTCAACGGATGAATGGATAAGGAAGATGTGGTCCATATACACTATGGAGTATTATGCCTCCATCGGAAAGGATGAATACCCAACTTTTGTAGCAACATGGACGGGACTGGAAGAGATGATGCTGAGTGAAATAAGTCAAGCAGAGAGAGTCAATTATCATATGGTTTCACTTATTTGTGGAGCATAACAAATAGCATGGAGGAGGACAAGGGGCGTTAGAGAGGAGTAGGGAATTTGGGTAAATTGGAAGGGGAGGTGAACCATGAGAGACTATGGACTCTGAAAAACAGTCTGAGGGGTTTGAAGTGGTGGGGGGGTGGGAGGTCGGGGTACCAGGTGGTGGGTATTATAGAGGGCACGGCTTGCATGGAGCACTGGGTGTGGTGAAAAAATAATGAATACTGTTTTTCTGAAAATAAATAAATTGGAAAAAAAAAACTAATGATGTACCATATGATGACTAACATAATATAGTTTTTTAAAAAAGAAATGTTATACTTTTTAGTGTAGAGGCCTTGCATATTTTTATTAAAGTTACTGAAACTACTATTGCAAATAGCATTGCTTTTTAATATCTTTTTCCAAAGGCTTTTGGGGTAGTGCTGTACAAAAATGCAGTTGATGTTTATAAAGTAATATTGTGTTCTGTGACATTGATAAATTTTAGACATGTAGATCAACGGAACAAAATTGGGAACCCAGAAATAGATGCAAATATGCCAACTGATTTTTGACAAAAGTACAGAAAGTACAAAAGTAATTCAATGGAAGAAAGCTAGCCTTTTCAGGAAGTGGTGTTGAAACAATTGGTTGTCAGTAGGCAAAAAAAGAAAATAATAACAATATTGACCTAAACCTCTCACACTTTATACAAAATTTAAATCAAAAAGAATCTTGGATATAAATATGTAAATGTTATATATAAAAGTACTAAAAGCTTTAGGAAATAATCATAGGAGGAAGTCTTCAGAATCTAAGGCAAAACAAAGCATTCCTAGACTTGACAACAAAAATATGGCCCATAAAAGGAAAATTCGATAAATTGGATGGTATCAAAATTTTAAAATTTTCTCTGCCAACTCACTGTTAAGGGGATGAAAAACATGATACAGATCAGGAGTAACCATTTGCAAACCATATATTAAATAATTCATATCTAGAATTTTTAAAAAGTTCCCAAACACAACAGTTTAAAAAATCAATCTAATTACAAAATGTGCAAAAGATAAATATGGGTATTTTAACAAAAAGGATATAGTGATGACAAAAGCACGTGTAAGATGCTGGATATCATCAACCATTGGGGACCCCCAAATTAAAACCATGAATTACCATTACATGGCTATCAGAATGGCCAGTATAAAATATCGTGACAATATCAAACTGCTGATGAGAATGCAGAGGAACTTGGCCACTCATATATTGGTAAGAGAAGTGTAAAGTGGTCTAACAACTCTGGCAAACAAGCAGTTTCTTATAAAACTAAGCATGCATCTACCATACAATCCAGAACTGCATTTTGGGGCATTTATAACAAAGAAGCAAGAAGTTTAGTTTACACAAAAAGCTAAACATAATTATTTTTTAAAATATGTTTTTAAAAAACATAATAGCCAATAATTAGAAGCAACCAAGTAGGTTTTTTAAAAAAAATAGCCAATAATTGGAAGCAACCAACTAGGTTTTTTAAAAAAAATAATAGCCAATAATTGGAAGCAACCAAGGTTTAAAAAAAAATAGCCAATAAATGGGAGCAACCAAGGTGTTCATTAATGGGTGTATGGATAAACAAACTGTGGTGACTCCATGCCATGGTGTACTACTCAGCAATAATAAAAAAACAAACTATAGAAACACAAAACAATGGGCAATATTCAGGGAATTATGCTGAATGAAATAAGCCAGCCATGAGAAGTCACATACTGTTAGATTCTATGTACGTAACATTTTTGAAAGGACAGAATTATAGAAATGGAGAACAGATCAGTGGTTGCCAGAGGTCAAGGATGGGGAAAGGAGTGCAGAAATGAGTATGGCATCAGGAAATGTCCTATGGAGACAGATCTGTTTTGTATCAATGTCAGTACCCTGGTTTTGATATTGTTTTATAGTTTTGCAAGATGTTACCATGGGGTACATGGGAAAGTGGGTAAAGGGTATATTGGATTTTTTCATAGTATTATTAGGAAATTTTTCATAGTATTATTATGAATTTTTCATAGTATTATTATGAACGTTATTATGAACATTGCTGTACATACTTTGAGTATATGATTTTTTATTTCTCTT
Source organism: Neogale vison (assembly GCF_020171115.1). Taxonomy (NCBI): domain Eukaryota; kingdom Metazoa; phylum Chordata; class Mammalia; order Carnivora; family Mustelidae; genus Neogale; species Neogale vison. The sequence goes on along the minus strand of NC_058105.1, from coordinate 19,339,588 downwards.
GGATAGATGCCTATGAGTGGAATTGTTTAGTCACATTGTAAGTTTAAGCTAAATACAAAAGAAATTTCTATATTGCTTTCCAAAACGAGTGTACCATTTTACTCATCAGAGTGTTCTAATTTCTCCACATCTGTATTAATACTTGGTATGGCCTGTCCTTTTCTTAATGTACATTCTAGAAGATGGGTATCATTATTTTTCCTTTTCTTTTTTTATTATGTTCAATTAATCAACATATAATATGTTATTAATTTTTGATATCTTCAATGATTCATTAGTTGTGTATAAAAACCAGTGCTCACTACCACATGTGCCTTCCTTGACACCTATCACCCAGCTACCCCATCCTCCCACCCACTCCCTTCTGCAACACTCAGTTTGCTTCCCAGAGTCCAGAGTCTCTCATGGTTTGTTTCCCTTGCTGGTTTCCTCCTATTTAATTTTCCCTCCCTTCCCCTGTGATACTCTGTGCTATTCCTTATGTTCCACATAAAAGTGAAACCATTTGATAATTGTCTTTCCCTGCTTGACTTATTTCACTTAGCATACTCCCTTCCAGTTCCAACCATGCTGATGCAATACTTTCTGATGGTTGAGTAATATTGCACTGTGTATATGGACCACATCTTCTTTATCCATTCATCTGTTGAAAGCCATCTCAGCTCCTTCCACAGTTTGGCTGTGGTGGACATTGTTGCTATGAACATTGGGGTGCATGTGCCCCTTCTTTTCACTACATCTGTATCTTTGGGGTAAATACTTAGTAGTGCAATTGCTGGGTCACAGGGTAGCTCTAATTTTTTAACGTCTTGAGGAACATCCATGCTGTTCTCTAGAGTGCCTATAGCAGCTTGCATTCCCACCAACAGTGTAAGGTTTCCCTTTCTTTACATCCTTGCCAGTACTTGTTGTTTCCTATCTTGTTAATTTTGGTCATTCTAACTGGTGTAAGGTGGTATCTCATTGTAGTTTGGATTTGTATTTCTCTGATGGCTAGTGATGTTGAACATATTTTCATGTGTCTGTTAGCCATTCGTATGTCTTCTTTGGAGAAGTGTTCATGTCTTCTGCCCATTTTTTTTATTTGATTATTTGGTGTTTTTTTTTTGGTGGTTACTGAGTTTGAGATGTTCTTTATAGATATTGGATATGAGCCCTTTATCTGTAATGTCATTTGCAGAATGTCTCCCATTCTGTGTTTTACCTCTTTGTTTTGTTGACTGTTTCCTTTGCTGTGCAGAAGCTTTGTATCTTGATGAAGTCCCAATAGTTCATCTTTGCTTTTGTTTTCCCTGCCTTTGGAAATGTGTCCTGAAAGAAGTTTCTGAGGCCAGTGTTGAAGGTGTTACTGCCTATGTTCTCCTCTAGGATGTTGATGGATTCCTGTCTCACACTGAGGTCTTTCATCCATTTTGAGTTTATCTTTCTGTGTGGTGTAAGTGAATGGTCCGGTTTCATTCTTCTGCATGTGGCTTTCCAATTTCCCCAGCACCATTTATTGAAGACAGTGTATTTTTTCCATTAGATATTCTTTCCTGATTTGTCAGTTTAGTTGACCATAGAGCTGAGAGTCAGTTTCTGGAGTCTCTATTCTGTTGATCTATTCCATTGATCTATGTGTTTGTTTTTGTGCCAATACCATGCTGTCTTAATGATCACAGCTTTGTAATATAAGCTGGAAGTCAGGCAACATGATGCTCCCAGCTTTGGCTTTCTTTTTCAATAGTCCTCTGGCAATTCAGGGTCTTATCTGGGTCCATACAAATTTTAGGATTTTTTTGTTCCAGCTTTGTAAAAAATGTCGATATTTTGTTAGGGATTGCACTGAAAGTGTGGATTGCTCTGGACAACATAGACATTTTCACAATGTTTATTCTTCCAATCCATGAGTATGGAATGTTTTTCCATCTCTTTGTGTCTTCTTCAATTTTTTTCATAAATTTTCTATTGTTTTAGAGTACAGATCCTTTACCTCTTTGGTTAGGTTTATTCCTAGGTATCTAATGGTTTTGGGGGCAATAGTAAATGGGATCGATTCCTTAATTTCTCTTTCTGCAGTCATATTATTAGTGTATAGAAATGGAACTGATTCTGTGCATTGATTTTGTATCCTGCTATGTTGCTGAATTGCTGTATGAGTTCTAGTAACTTGGGAGTGGAGTCTTTGGGTTTTCCACATAAAATATCATGTCATCTGTGAAGGGAGTTTGACTTCTTTGCCAGTTTGAATGCCTTTCATTTCTTTTTGTTGTCTGATTGCTAAGGCTAGGACTTCTAGTACTATGTTGAACAAAAGTGGTGAGAGTGGGCATCCCTGTTGTGTTCCTGAGCTTAAGGGAAAAGCTCTCATTTTTTCTGCGTTGAAAATTATGCTCACTGTGGACTTTCCATAGATAGTTTTTATGATATTGGGGTATATTCTTTCTATCCCTACACTCTGAAGAGTTTTAATCAGGAAAGGATGTTGTATTATGTCAAATGCTTTTTCTGCATCAGTTGGGAGATTCATGGGGTTCTTGTCTCTTCTTTTGTTAATGTGATTAATCATGTTGATTGATTTGCAGATGTTGAACCACCCTCGCTTCTGAGGAATAAACCCCACCTGGTTGTGGTGAATAATTCTTTCAATGTATTGTTAGATCCCATTGGCTAGGATCTTGTTGAGTATTTTGGCATCAATATTCATCAGGGATATTGGTCTTAATTCTTTTTGATGGGATCTTTGCCTGTCGTTTTGGGATCAGGGTAATATTGGCCTCATAGAAAGAGTTTGGAAGTTTTCCTTCTATTTCTATTTTTTGAAGCAGCTTCAGTAAAGTAGATATAATTTTTTCTTTAAATGTTTGGTAGAATTCCCCTGGAAGCCATCTGGCCCTAGACTCTTGTTTGTTGGGGGATTTTTGATTACTGCTTTATTTTGTTACAGGTTATTGGTCTATTCAGATTGCCTATTTCTTCCTGTTTCAGTCTTGGTAGTTTATAAGTGTCCAGAAACGCATACATTTCTTCCAGGTTGTTTTATTTGTTAGCATATAGTTGATGGTAATAATTTTTAGATTTTTATTTATTTATTTGACAGGGATCACAAGTAGGCAGAGAGACAGGCAGAGAGAGAGAAGGAGAAGCAGGCTCCCTGCTGAGCAGAGAGCCTGATGCAGGGCTGGATCCCAGGAACCTGGGATCATGACCTGAGCTGAAGGCAGAGGCTTTAGCCCACTGAGCCCCCCTGATGGTAATAATTTTTAATAATTGTTTCTATTTCCTTGGTGTTATTTGTGATCTCTTCCTTTTCATTCATGATTTTATTGATTTGGGTCCTTTCTCTTTTCTTTGGGATAAATCTGGCCAGAGGTTTATTGATCTTATTAATTCTTTCAAAGAACAAGTTTCTAGTTTCATTGATCTGTTCTACTGTTCTTTTGGTTTCTGTTTCATTGATTTCTACTCTAATCTTTATTATTTCTCTTCTACTGCTTGGTTCATAGAAGACATACAAGTGGCTAACAGACACATGAAAAAATGTTCAACATCACTAGCCATCAGAGAAATGCAAATCAAAACCTTACACCAATTAGAATGGCAAGAATTAACAAGGCAGGAAACAACAAATGTCAGTGAGGGTGTGGAGAAAGGGGAACCCTCATACACTGTTGGTGGGAATGCAAGTTGGTACAGCCACTTTGGAAAACAGTGTAGAGGTACCTGAAGACATTAAAAATAGAGTTACTCAATGACCCAGCAATTGCACTACTAAGTATTTACCCAAAAGATACAGATGTAGTGAAAAGAAGGGGCACATGCACCCCAATGTTCATAGCAGCAATGTCCACCATCAACAAACTATGGAAAGAGCTACGATGCCTTTCAACAGATGAAGGGCTGAAGAAAATGTGGTCCATATATACAACGGAATATTACTCAGCCATCAGAAAGTACAAATACCCACCATTTGCATCGACATGGTTAGAATTGGAAGGCATTATGCTGAGTGAAATAAGTCAAGCAGAGAAAGACAATTATCATGGTATCACTCATATGTGGAACATAAGGAATAGCACAAAGGACCATAGATGAAGGAAGGGAAAACTTAATGGGAAGAAATCAGCAAGGGAGACATACCATGAGAGACTCTGGGAAACAAACTGAGGGTTTCAGAGGAGAGGGGGTGAGGGCATGGGGTAGCCAGGAGATCGGTATTAAGAAGGGCACATGTTGTGATGAGGACTGGGTGTTATATGCAAATAATGAACTTTATCAAGGTTTAAAATATTTAAAGTTCTTGAGAACTTTATTAAAAACTAATGATGTTCTATACATTGGCTAACTGAACAGAATAAAAAAATTTAAAACAAATTAATTTGGGGATGCCTGAATAGCTCATGCTCTCAGGGTTGTGGGATAGAGCCCCATGTCAGGCTCCATGCTCAGCAGGGAGTCTGCTGGAGATTCTCTTGCCCTCTCCCTCTCCCTCTGCCTCTCTCCCACCACTCATTCATTGTCTTTCTCTCTGTCCCTCTCTCTCAAATAAATAAATCTTTAAAAAATAATAAAAAGTAAATAAATAATAAAAATAATAAATAAATAAATAAATAAATAAATAAAAATAATTTAAAAATAATAAAAAGTAAAAACCACTATTTTGTGTGGAAAAAAATCAGATACAAAAGTACTTTCTGTCTTATTACATGCATATGAAGTTCCAGAGCTGACATGGTTAACCTATTATAGGAAAAAAATCAGAACAATGTTGCCTCTGGAGGGATCAGACAAAGAGTGACGGGGTTAGGGAATGAGAGAATTCTGGGGCAATGGTAATGTTTTATATTTTGAAAATTATTGAAGTTGCACACATATATGCATTTGTAAAAACTCTTCAAATGTGGATTTAAGGCTTTTGCACTTCATTGTATACAAAATTTATGTCAAAAGAAAATCTATAAGCAAATATTTAACTCTAATTAATGATATACATTCTGAAGCATTTAGAAATGAGTGTATTGATGTTTGCAATTTTCCTTGCACTGTGTCAAGCAATAAGTTGGGTTGCCGGATGGAGAGGGAGTCTGATGCATATCTGATAAAGGAAGTATAGTAAAATGTTAATGATAGAATTTATGTTGTGGAATTTTAATTTAGGTGTTCATCTTAAAATAAGTTCAACATTGTTCTGAAAATTATGGAGAATTTTATAATAAAATTTTGTGAAAACACAGTTATTAAATGATTTTAATTGAGCAGTAATCATAAAACATCAAAGAAATAATAATGCTCTGTATCATCACTTTATTAAAAGAGTACGTTTTTGACATATTACTATTAAAACAAATTAAAATAAATATTTGACACCAAAAAAATGGTCAAGCTGGAATTAAGAAAACACATAAGCCATGAAATCTTTACTAGCAGGATGTCAAAGGCTTGGTGTCAAAGTGGCTGGAGGTGAGAGTGTTTGAAATTGGTAGAAACTTAAGTGGTAGCCAAAGACATTATGGCTATTGGGTGACGTTCAGTTGTTACCAAGCTACTGGTATGTGTGGCCTGGTTGACCTTTCTTGAGAAAGAAATTACTTCATGGGACAAAATAATGGGCAGATTCCATGAGACAGTGCTGAATTGGTAACAGATATTCAAAAGGATAAAGTAGGACTAGCTTAGCACATAAGGGAGCGAAGACTGTAGCTGTTTGATACCACTATCAGGATCTTGACATCATGTCTCAGAATCCCAAAGAGGTCGCATTGCAAAGACAAGGAACTCCAACCCATGGAGATTCCCACATGCTAGGAAAGCAAGTTCCATGCCCCCTGCCAGATATGCTTTTTCCTTACTTGGCATTTCTACAGAACTGGTTCTTAACTAAGGGGGTTCCATCTATCAGGATGTGTTTGGAAAATTGTGTGGACATTTTGGTTGTCACAATGTTTGGGAGGTGCTACTGACATTTAGTGGATGGAGGCCACTAAATGATGTTAGTTCTGAAATGCATGGGATAATGCTATATAATAAACAGCTGTCCTGTATCCCACACAGTTTTCACAATATTGCAGTGAATCTTAATAATATAGTTAAGAAAAACTGTTTATAATTATCTGAACTTTGTCTTATCTCAACAGTAGTTTTTATCATACTGTTTTCCTGTTATTTATCTTTCCCTTTTTATTTGTAATGACTCCCAATCCTCTTGCTTTCCTTAAATAAAACTTATTCATTTTAAGTTGGTGCAATCATGTATTTCATTATGTTGTCTGATGTACTCATGCCCTTGTGTTTATGTATTGAAATAAATATTATTTTATTACAAATTTCTTTTTAAAAATCTTATTTTATATATTTTATTTTTTCAGTGTTCCAAGATTCATTGTTTATGCACCACACCCAGTGCTCCATGCAATATGTGCCCTCCTTAATACCCACCACCGGCCTTACCCATCTCCCCACCGCCCTCCCCTCCAAAATCCTCAGTTTGTTTCTCAGAATCCACAGTCCCTCATGCTTCATCTTTCCCTCTGATTTCCCCCAACTCACTTCTCCTCTTCTTCTCCCAGTGCCCTTCGTGTTATTCCTTATGCTCCACAAGTGAAACTATATGATAAATTACTTTCATTTCATTTCTCATTAATATTTCAGTTAGGTCACTATATTGATTCTTTTGAAGTTATATATGTAGGTTGGTTATATTATCTATGAACTTCATTTCAGTATAGTGAAGTGGGAGTCACAAAATATTTGTTATCAAGAGGGAGTATTATGTCTCATTGGAATGAGAACTACTGATCTAGTGCTAAGAAGGCAAGGTGAACATGGATAATAAGCAATTATTACTAAAGTAGAAGGAACAAATCATCAGTGTGAGTGAACCACTGGAGCAGAAAGTTTCTGCCTGAGAAGAATCATTACTAGTGTGTGTCAGGCTCTTTTCATCAGCCTGTCATTTCATCCTCACAACAACCCTGTAAGATAGGTACTATTACTATCCCCATTTTTGGGATGAGGTAATTAGACCTCAGAAAGATGAAGTAAGGTGCCTAAGTTCTCTTAATCACAGAGTGGCAGAGCCTAGAGTGGAAGTGAAGTCTGGTGCCAAAGACACACGCTTTCTATTATCTTACTCAGGCTCTCTAAAAGAAAGCTGGAGAAGAAAGTGTTAGACATCCCCATCCTTCTACAGAATAATCAATCTGTGAAGATCCATGAGTGAGGATCATTCAGCATTTTTTGAGCATTTCAAACTGTGTTAAGAAATCAGAAAATATTAAAACAGAAATCCCTTTCTCTCAATGAATTTCTAACCTAATTGGGTACATAAAATGTACAATAAGTACAAGATTAAATTAGAAGAAGGAGAGAAAATGATGGTACCTATAGAAATAGCAAGGACAGTTGTGTGTGTGTGTGTGTGTGAGAGAGAGAGAGAGAGAGAGAGAGAAAGAGAGAGAGAGAGGATGTCCCATTTGTGTCTGAAGGAAATTCCAACAAAGTTTAACTGAGTGCCTACTATTTGCATGGTAAAAAACAGAAAGAGATTGAAGACCTAATGAAATGATGGGGCAGGGAAACAGGCTTTGAGGAGGTGGGAGGGGAAGGGGCCAGAGTGCAGGTGTAAGGGCACACGTATTTGTCAGAGGTCAGAGGCCCACGTGAGAAGAGGACTGTAACATGAAAGAAATTAGGAAGCATAGTAGGGAAGCACCAGTTAGCTCTGGTGTAGTTAAGCTGCAGGGATTTATGCATTTGTTGATTATCCACTTTGTGCATTACCCGTAGTAAATATTCAACCCCAGGCAGCCACATCTGCAACTTCCCTACTCTTGGCTTCCTAGCCAATGTTCTGTCTCATTTTTTCCTAAACTGTGAGCAATCTGAGCAATAAATTATGAAGACAGAATATACACATATAGAGTGTGCTGTTATAATCAAAATTCACAAGAAAATTAATCTGACACATTTAATTATATCCATAATTGTTATTGTGCTGGGTGGCAATTAGGTATGAATTGTAAACATTTCACATAAATGCCTGTAATTAGAATTACTTCCACACAGTTAAACTACATTCTTAGTTTCTTTCCTGGGTTTCTCAGCTCTTGTACATCCCTCATCTGTATCAACGTCAATAGTGTAGATATGGAGTTGGTGTTAATCATCACCTTCATCAAGCACTTGTTATCCTTAGAAGATAAAATCTGTGGTCTTTTCACTTAATAACTATTTCTGGCTGCCACTTATACTGTCCTTTCAACTGTAAGTGCCTATCAAGAGCCTGCCCTCTCTCATGCAGGCTTCTGCCAACCTCACTGAGTACTCCCTGTCGCCCCCAGGGATTTTGGGTAGGAACAGGGGAGAAAAGCTTGGCTAATAGTGGCAACATAGGGGAAGAAATGGGTTCTAAATCTTACTATCTGGGACTCCAGGGGCAAGTGGATCACAAGGTAAGGGAAAATGACTGAATTCAACATACACACATATTCCTGTCTGTCCCTGATCCTGTTAAATGACTAATACAGTCATCTGCACAGCTGTCTTTAAGGGGATAGAGTCATACTAAAAAGAAAACCCTGCTCCAGCCTAACCTTCAACACATCTTTCCCTTCACTCAGTGAAGTATATAAATGATTACATTATTACCACTTTCCTAGCTGCTAAGAAAAATAATGATATATTGAAATGGAGCCTAACTAGTTGGAAGTGATGGTATTGGAAGGAAGTTAATTTAGATGGAGTGGCCAGACATTGTCTTTTTGATGTCAAAATAGAGAGCATAGAGGATAAGAAAGAGCTAACTATATTGGTTTTCAGTGAGAACATTTTAGGAAGAGGAAATAGCATATGCAAACATTCTGAAGCAGAAAAGAATTTACAGATTCAAGCAACTGAAAGAGCATCCCATATGTGACCAGAGAACATAGAATAACAACATATGATGAAGTTGTGATCAAACTTTTAGTGGTTTAACAGATCCATTCCCCCTTAGCCTGCTTTCCTTTCCTATCAGGCACCACACTTTCTAAGTATAGTTGACACACGATATTACAAGTTTCAAGTGTGCAACAGAGTGAATCAACAGCTCTATACATTATGCTGTGCTCACCACCAGTGTAGCTACCATCTGTTACCATGCAACACAGTTACACTACCACTGATTATTTTTCCTATGTTATACCTTTTGTTAGCATCCCCTTTGTTTCTCTGCACTTTACTGGTTCTCAGAAGGATTTTAGTAAGACAAACAAGGAAAGAAAGAAATATGGTTCTGGCAAAAAGGATAAGGTGGAGCTAGTCTGGTCTTATTGCTTGGGCTGCCATTAAAAGCCAGATGTTGGACAGCAGAATTAAAAACTTCCAAAAGCTGCTCAGTCAGCTAATACATGAAATAGCTTGTGTTTTACTTGCCAGAGATAATAGTAAACTGATGCTCTGGTAAAACTGAGAAGCCTCAGAAGCTTGGCCTCTAGCTTCTCTTTTCAGCTGTCAGACTACTGTATAGTAATTAGATACCTCCTTAGTCCATACTTCTTTACTACATCAAAGCAGTAAAGGGCCCAATGACAGCATCATTATCATCATCATAGCTAGTAACAAAATAATTAACATGTATTGAATATCTCTTAAGTGCAAGGGTTTTACATGCGTTATCTCTTTTAATCCTCAAAACAGTCTAGTGAGGTAAGATAGACACTAGTATTTCCATTTTACAGATGAGTGTTTTAAAGATCTGCAAGGCTAATTTACTTATGTGTGGTCAGAGAACTAGGATTCACAAGCTAGTCTGTCTGAGTGGTGAGCCCACTCTCTAAGCATAACCGACTACTGCAATTTTTTTGTGAAATTGTGAAAAAACAAAGAGCTACCTGAAAACTTTGCATATGCACTGCTCCTAAAACTGAATATTTACCTGAATTTCTCACTTTTATCCAGATGCCTATCTTCGTACAGGTCAAGTTGAACTGTGTCCTGTGCAAAACTATTGCATTGCTTTATCAAGGCATTGCTTTCATACTCTGAATTCAGGTTTTCCTCAAAGGATTTCTTTTTTAAAAAATTTAATTTTTTTAAATTTCTTTTCAGTGTTCCAGAATTCATTGTTTATGCACCACACCCAGTGCTCCATGCATACATGCCCTCCATAATACCCACCACCAGGCTTACCTGAACCGCCATCCTCCTTCCCTCCAAAACCCTCATTTTGTTTCTCAGAGTCCACAGTCTCTCATTGTCTCTCCCTCCAATTTCCCCCAACTCACTTCTTCTCTCCATCTCCCCATGCCCTCCATGTTATTCCTTATACTCCACAAATAAGCGAAACCATATGAGAATTGACTCTGCTTGACTTATTTCACTCAGCATAGTCTCTTCCAGTCCCGTCCATGTTGCTACAAAAGTTGGGTATTCATCCTTTCTGATGGAGGCATAATACTCCATAGTGTATATGGACCACATCTTCTTTATCCATTCATCTGTTGAAGGGCATCTTGGTTCTTTCCACAGTTTGGTAACTGCAGCCATTGCTGCTATGAACATTGGGGTACAGATGGCCCTTCTTTTCACTGTATCTGTATCTTTGGGGTAAATACCCAATAGTGAAATTGCAGGGTCATAGGGAAGCTCTATTTTTGATTTCTTAAGGAATCTCCCCCACTGTTTTCCAAATTGGCTGCATCAACTTGCATTCCCACCAACAGTGTAAGAGGATTGCCCTCTTTCCACATCCTCTCCAACTCTTGTTGTTTACTGTCTTGTTAATTTTGGCCATTCTAACTGGTGTAAGGTGGTATCTCAATGGGGTTTTAATTTGAATCTCCCTGATGGCTAGTGATGATGAACATTTTTTCATGTGTCTGTTAGGCACTCGTGTGTCTTCTTTGGAGAAGTGTCTGTTCATGTCTTTTGCCCATTTTTTGACATTATTATCTGTTTTTTGGGTGTTGAGTTTGAGGAGTTCTTTATAGATTTTGTATATCAGCCTTCTGTCTGTACCGTCATTTGCGAATATCATCTCCCAATCCATGGGTTGCCTCTTTGTTTTATTGACTATTTACTTTGCTGTGCAGAAGACGCTTTTGATCTCAAAGGATTTCTTATTTGCATTCTGGTTCAAGAATCAAGTCCCTAGGGGCGCCTGGGTGGCTCAGTGTGTTAAACCTCTGTCTTCAGTTCAGGTCATGATTTCAGGGTCCTGGGATTGAGCCCCACATCAGGCTCTCTGCTCGTCAGGGAGCCTGCTTCTTCATCTCTCTCTGCCTGCCTCTCTGTCTACTTGTGATCTCTCTCTCTCTGTCAAATAAATAAATGAAATAAAAAAAAAAGAATCAAGTCCCTAAACTTACACAAACCACCATTTTTTGTTTCAGTTATCCTTGGAGAACATGGCATATAATCAGCCTCCTTAACTACTTTGAATTAAGTGATATGCAGAGAACATCTTGCCTTTAATAGATCTCCTTCCCTGACCTCAATGGGGCCCTATTGCAGGTATTAAAAAGAAGAAACCCATTAACTCTAATTGCCATTCTCCATGGATATGTTGCCTTTCCATTGGCAGATGGCAGCTGGTGTTGTGGAAGAGACAATGATTCTTAAAATTTCCAGGTGAAGATAACTCCTCCTCTTCTTCACATTTCTTTTTTCTTTCAATGTATTCTACAACTTACAAATGTCCAAGACCTATGACTCCAGATTTATCAACATAGTATTAGAAATTGATTTTCTTCTCAACAGAGGCCAGTCCCATTCCCAGAAATTCAGGCCATTCAAATCTTCCCTTGGCCTAGTTTAATTGAACAACTATTTACTGGGTGCAGGCTATATGTCTGGGGCTGGTGGTGCAATGGTTAGACTAAAGAGTTTTCAAGGTAAATTCATATTCTTTTTGTGTCCCTAACAGTGTTACATATACATAATGGGTGTTTACATTTAAATTTCTACTTAACATATTGGTATGTTAAGTTTATATTTAAATTTATATTTAACATATTGATGTTAAATTTATATTTAACAAATGTGATTAAAATATGAATAAATGAATAATTTAGCTGATTTTCCAAAGATTCAAGGCAATGCTGGTCTCTGGTCCTAGAGGAAATGTTCAAGATTCTCCACTCCTTATCACAAATTCTACCGCCAAATTTGCCCCAAGACAAATCTCCAGTTGCAAGAACTAGAGGAATCCTTAAGACATAATATATGTCACATTTTAGGCAGGTGAACAACTACCATGTAGGATAAATATCAGCATTATATAATACTAGAACAATTTATCAGGAGTCAAACAAAGGTATGACCACTCCTAATTAATTGTGTGAGTTTAGTCACATCATTTAATAATCATATTTATTTTTGAATGTTTATTTGAATACTTATTATATGTCAGGCCCCATTCTAGGTTCTGGGAAGAGTTGGAGGTGAAAGTAGGGTAGAGACAGAAATAAATAGTACATACTCTTTGTCTTTAAGGAACTCATCAAATGGAGAGAAAGATATATATGCAAAGAATTACTGTATCATATAATCAATACTAAAATATAAGTATATGACAAGTGATTTAGTAACATAGGGAAAAGATGGCCTAACTTTAGAGGGGTTGTGAAGGATCCAGGTATGTTTCACAGAATTTGCAACACTTGACCTTTGATATTTGACTTGGGCTTGAAAGGTAAAAATGAGAGAAGAAACCCAGAAGAGGTGAGACAGAAGTAAAAGAAGCATCATGTGAAAAGTCATGGAGTTATAAAGAGTATGAGACCTTTATTTTGTTCTTAATTAAGGGTCTTTATGGTGGTGGCTGATCAAAAGCAGGAGGGATATGAACAAATTTTCACGCAGGAAGATCACTCTGGAGACAGTGTAAGTAAGAGCATAGGAAACCATTATCATTTCATGTCTAAACCCTTGCGAGCCTTTATGGTCGCACTGCCATAGAAGAATGAGAAGAACATTAGATACACAGCTTATACTTCCCCCTCTTTGTTTTTCCATTATAGAGATAGAAATACATTACGATGTTAGGAATTGCACACTCAGTGGATGTTGAGTCCCCCTATCTTGGATGATAGTAACAAATGTTAAATTAAACCCCGATGATGTTCACACTTTTTTGGTACTTAGGACACTGTGGGGAATACAGTAGTAATGATAAAGTCCTTGCCCTTAGAGAGTGTAAAACTTACCTGTGAGAGAAGAGATGCCTCCTGCATGTCCACAGGTGCGTCCATCTCGATATATAAAAGTGTGTTGTTTAACATTTTTTTGGTATAATTTACAATGATTTGTTAAACTTTGATGACTTTTCAGTAATTTACATGATTCCCACCTCAAAAAGTACACTTCCTCTCCATTTAATTTCTCTTCCAAGAAGCAACTGATACTGCTGAATTCATATGCACCTTCCTAGAATAGTCTATGCATCTACAATTAAGTGTAACTATTATTTCTTCTGCCTACTGTTACACAAATAGTGTCATACCATACACACGGCACTACACCTTGCTTTTTGTACTTACAATATATCATGGAGATCTTTCTATTTTAGCACATGCAGAGTTGACCCATTCTTCTATGCTACTTTTGTTTGTTTATGGGTGTATTGTATTCCATTGTGTGGATGTGATTTAATTTATGGAACCAGTTAGGTTTATTTTAATCTTTTATTTTAAAAAATATCCTGAAATGAAAAACTAAAATAAATCTTAATCTCATGACATCTTTATTTCATGCATTTTTATCAAGACTTTAGGTGGGAAAAAGAGACAGATTTAGATTTAGATTGCATTACATTACTTTTCCACTTCTCATTTCACATCTAACTCATGTTTCCCTAAGAAAAGTCATCAGCAGTAATGTCTTCTATGGTCCAAAAAAACATTTTAGGCAGTCCAAGATTCTGGGCTCCCTTGAATTAGTGAAAGATCATGGGTTTGGTGCCAAGCAGAACTTGGGTTCAAATTCATATTCTGGTATTATTACTGTTTGGCTGAATGGTTTTGACCAAGTGAATTAATCTGTGGGACTCAGTTGTGATATATGTAAAATGGGGATAATAACAGTAGCTACCTCACAGTGTTGCTGTGAGGATTGATGTTTTTAAAAGGATTTTATTTATTTATTTGTAAGAGTGAGTGAGATGGAGAGACAGAGAGAGAGAGAGAGAACATGATTTGGGGGAGGGACAGAGGGAGAGGGAGAAACAGACACCACATCAAGCAGGAAGCCCAATGCAGGTCTCGATTCCAAAACCCCGGGGATCATTACCTGAGCCAAAGGCAGTCACTTAATTAACCGAGCCCCCAGGCACCCCATGAGGATTTTAGCACAATAATCCAGGCAAAGAGCTTAGCACAGTGCCTGGCACCTACAAAATGTTCAACAAATGAAAGTATACCATACTTCTTATTCATTAATGTGGAGAAATTTGATGGAACAAAGGAAAACCCATCAACTTCATAGAAACTATTCTTGACACTGTAGAAAGATTTCCACTCTGTCAGGGTTTTCAGAAAGTGCCAAGAACCACTAGGGAAAAAAATCAAACTTTCTTTTGGTGAGATATTCATTCCTCATTGTACCAGTTTTCTCAGAGCTACCTTTACATCCTTGTTCCTTAAGGTATAAATAATAGGGTTGAGAGCAGGGGTAAGCACTGTATACAGAAGAGAAAGCAACTTCAATAAATCTTCATGCTGAGGCCCTAATGGGAAGCCATAGACAATGCCCAGCATCCCATAATACAAACTGACCACTGTCAGATGGGACGAACAGGTGGAGAAGGCCCTCTGCTTCCCTGAGGTAGAAGGGATCTTTAGAATGGTGGAGATGATGTAAATATAAGATGCTAAAGTTAGCATGAAGGGGCCGAAGGCAAATAAAGACGTACATATAAAAGAGGTAATCTCAGCTACTTGAGTATCAGTGCAGGCCAGTTTCATGATAGGCTTCAAATCACAGAAGAAGTGGTTAATTTTATTGTCAGTGCAGAATGTTAACCGAAAAATGAACACCATGAGAAGGATGGGTGCCAGAAATCCAGCCACCCAAGAGGCACCAGCTAGCTGTAAGCAACCCCAGTAGTCCATTATGCTGGAGTAATGCAATGGGTTACAGATGGCTATATAGCGATCATAAGACATTACAGCCAGGAAGAAACATTCAGTGGCCACCAGAGCAGCAAAAAAATAAAACTGGCAAGCACAACCTGGGAAGGAAATAGGCACATAAGCTGATAACAATGTTCTCAGCATCATGGGCTCAATGGTAGTGATGTAGCCAATCTCTAGGAATGAAAAGTGACCAAGAAAGAAATACATGGGTGTGTGAAGGGAGTGATCAGCTGACACCACAATTAGGATTACAGTGTTGCCCATGAGAGTCACCACATAGATGACCAGAAATACCCCAAAAAGAAGAAACTGAAGGCCATGGAGATCCCCAAAACCCAAAAGGATAAATTCTGTGATTTGAGTCATATTTTCTTCTTCAGTGTTAGCCATGACTTAGACCTAAAAATAAAAATATAAGGAATGACCATTGATTAAATGCTATTTTTAGAAAAAAAAATCAAACTGCTTAAAGGCATCATATATATCCAGTATTATTGACTTCTTTTTGGAAGTCCAGGATTCTTAATCTTAATTAATAAATTTGACCCCAGTCCCTCAGGAGCCATTTGGAAAGTTCATCCATTACTTCAATTGCCCCAGCATATATAGAATGTATAGGCCCTTGAAACTGACTGTGACATAAATAGGCACATTTTTCCTAATATTTATTTAAAAAAAGACAAGGAGAAAACGTTCTATCCTTGGAGATCTTATTCTCCTTGTGTCTACAGCTGTTAGTGGTGTTTTCATCAGCAGTGAGTATTCTGAATCATTTAGGTGTAAATTGTATAAGGCCCATGATCAAATTTGTTTCCTGTTTTAGAAATTCCATATCAATTAAATTACATGAGTTGAAATTCATTATGTTGAAGGATGTCTAGTCCTTAAAACTTATTTGATAACAAATTCTCTGAATGTTAGTAGAGGAGGTATAGTGGAGTGAAAGGGAACTCCTTATGGTAAGATGATAGTTATAGTAAAAAAAAAAAAAGTCATACCTGAATTCAAATTCCAGCTCTGCTACTTAATGGCTGTGTGCCTTTAAACAAGTCACATCACTTATCTGACAGCCAGTTTCCTCATCTGTAGAATAGCATATTGATTCTGTGTTATGTTTTCACAATCACTGGTCTATATTAGGTATTTAATACATTCATTTATCCATTCAACGATATTAAATGCCTACTATGTGTGAAAATCTTTGAAAGATGCTTAGAATAAAATAAGGAAAAGGTCATTTTTTTAACAACTTAAGAATACTCTATGTCTCATGGACTTAACATTTTAGTGGGAAAGAAAGACTAAAAACAAGGGAAGAGACCCATAAAATAATTTTACGTTGTCTACTATTAATGTAAGAAACAAGGACTCCAAATAGGAAATATGCTATATGTATGTGTATTTGGGAGAAGGATATTTTGGTTGATGTGGTCAAGAAGAGCATAAAAATTGAGACCTTAAAAAAATGAGAAGATTAGTCATGTAAGAGTTGGGAGTGGGGGCAATAGAGTATTCCAAGCAGAGGGAAGGTAGGGAGGTAGGACTTGAGGGAATTATTTAAAATTTTAGAAAAACTGAAGTACACTGAAAAAAAAAAAGAAAACCAACATATCATAGAAGAGAAATTGGAGAGAGAGAAATATAAACAGAAAGGCAAAGAGACAGAGAAATGAAGAAGGGGTGTGGGGAAAGTTAGGAAAGGTCCAAATCATTTAAGTCATTGTAGGCCATGCTATGGCACATAGATTTTAAAATATTATAGGAGGGCCCCTGGCTGGCTCATTTGGAAGAACATGCAACCCTTGATCACAGGGTTGTGAGTTTGAGCCCCATGTTGGGTGTGGAGATTACTTAAATAAAAATAAATAATATAGGAATTCACTGGAGGGTGTAAAGCAGCACTGTAATCAAATCTGGAGCTTAAAATAACTTTTGATTCTGTTTAATAAATTAATTAGAGGATTGCCTTGGTGGCTCAGTGGGTTAAGCCTCTGCCTTTGGCTCAGGTCGTGATCTCAGGGTCCTGGGATTGAGCCCCACATTGGGCTCTCTGCTCAGCAGAGAGCCTGCTTCCCCCCTCTCTCTGCCTGCCTCTCTGCCTACTTGTGATCTCTCTCTCGCTGTCAAATAAATAAATAAAATCTTTAAAAAAATAAATGAATTAGAGGGAAAGTTTAATGAATGAGAATGAGACAGGTAAGAGACAATTTCAGTGAGATGACAGTAATCCTGAATAAAGTGGTTGCAAAAAAGATGAACAGAGGACAGGTTCAAGACACATTTTGGAGGTAAAAATACCAGGACTTACTAATAAATTAGATGTGAGGAGTGATAAAAGGTGAAATACCAAAGATAACTCCTGAGTTTCTGGTTTGAGCAACTGGTTCCATTTACTTAGACGGTGATAATGTAGAGGGAAATTTTAGGGGAAATGCAAAATCAACTTGGAGGTAATAAGTTTGAGATGTTTATGAGAATTTAGAGTGGAGAGGAGAAGCTGACAGTTGGATTTGAGAGTATGTAGCCCAGAGAAGAGGGCTAGAATGGATTATAAATTGAGGAACTATCAGAATATAGATAATATCCAAATCCTTGATAATGGACAAGCTGACTTACAGAGAAATTATGGATGTACAAGAATGCCTTACACTGAGATTTAAGACCTATTTTTCTCTTAGACAGGGCATAAAAAAAGAAAAGTAGATTGAAAAAGAGGAGTTGGTGAGGTAGAATGAAAACCAAGAGGAAATAAAATAACAGAAGCCATGTTTCAAAAGAATCGTTGATTGTGACAAAAGCTGTTGTAAGATTAAGAGAAGACACAGAATAGTCTCATATTTGGTTACATGACTAATAGAGTCAGTGGAGTGGTGGAGCCTGAAGGAGAACAGAGAAAATGAGTGAAAACTGTAGAGAAATGAGCACTGACCCTACCTTTTGTATGCTAATGAAAATGATCCAACATAAAGTGGATATTGATGATGCACAAGTAAATAAGGAGCAAATTTTGGGAGTGAAATCTTTTAGAAAGTGAAAGGGTATGAGATACAGAGCAAAAGAGGAGAGCTTAATCTTTGGCAAAGACAGGAACACTTCATCTTTTTAACAAGAAGAAGGCTAGATAAAATGGACAGATTTGTAGTTAAGCTGGTACATTTAATTTTAGGAAGATGATGGAGTTTGCTTCTAATTGTTTCTGTTTCCCCAAAGAAGTAGGACTGTAAAGGTGAGGGTTGAGAAGGGCATTTGGGAAGTTTGAGGGAGGAAAAACTACAACAGTCATACCTGGAAATGAAAAATGCTATCTTACTAGAACTAATACTATGATTGTTGGGCAGTGTTGACTGGCAGTTTGATCTTTGAGATCATAAATTTAAGAAGGTGAAACAAACTGCTTTCTTGAATGATACTGTCTGGCAATGTTTAGCTTCTAGGGTGGAGTAGGCAAATAGTTGGTTTCAATCAGGTTTGGAATTTGGCCAAATGAAAACAATGGAAGGAAAGAGCGGCAGGAGAGTTCGGGGATATTTGAAAAAACAGTTGTAAGGAAGAATCATATGATAACCATTAAGTCTCTTCTACTTCCTTCCATGGATTATTAAAGACAGAAAGGACATTCAAAATATCATCTGACCAATACTTTAATTTTGTAACTGAAAAAGAAGATCCAGGCTGATAGAGAGTCGTTTTTAGCATCTCAGATCTAGTAGGTAACAGACCAAGAATGGACAGGTGTCCTTTTTCAGTTCTGTTCCTTCCATTATAACATGCTCTTATAATTTTTGTTCTCTTTTCATCTCCCTTTAGTGCCCTGCCCTTAATGTGTAATATGTAAGTACTTGAAGAAAGACTTACCTTCAATTTAGTAATTTACATGTCGGGAGCTTAATACCTTTCAAAGAACTTTTAGATGGATCATCATTTTTAATCTTCCCAACTATCTTGTCAGGTATTTGGGAGTAGGTCTTTGATTTGTCTCAACTGATTTTTCAGATGAAAAAAAAAAACAGAATAACAATTACTTCACTACTACATTTTACTTGTATTTCAATTATTTTTTCTCCAGGAGATAAAAAGTTAATCTTATGCATGTTGATGTAAAGGTCAATTTACAAGATCCTAATTATATTATGCACCAGAAGTTTGTCAGGTAACTGGATAATGGGATTCATATGGAGATCACCATCATTCAAGTTGAACAACAAATTAAGAAATTGAGGCAGATTTCCATGATGAAGATGTAACAAAAATCTGCTTTAGAAAAAAAGGGCTTTGGAGGTCAGGATTAAGAAAACTGTTTCAGAGTTACGGTGGGTGCCTCACAAAAGTAGTACCTTCTTAGGAAAAGAGATAGATGGCATTCCAGGAAGAAGGAATAATGTGACTAAAGGACCAGTAATCTGAGGAATACGTTGACCATTGATTTCAGAAACATTGTTTGAGCAAAATGAGTAGGGGACTGAGGACAGAGAAGGGAGGAGCACATGTATTTTTGGAAAAAGAAAGACCAGGAAAAGATTTTTTTAAATGGGTCAGAGAAGTGGGAAAAACCAAGAAGTGATATCACAGAGTCCAAGAGAGGAAAGACACCATCAGAACTGTTAGTAAAGAAGGCACCATGAATATTGGAGCACTGAGGCAAGAATCCTGACTCTACTCAGGTGGGGAGATGAACAGTAAAAACCACAAATGTGGGCTATTATTTCAAAAAAACTTGTTTGTGATGTAAAGGAGAGGGAGAAAAAAGCTGAAAAAAATAGAGGTCAAAGAGGATTGACAGAAGCTATTTGTGTTTATTCTTTTTTTTTTTAATAGTTCGGGTTTTTTTTTAATTTATTTATTTTCAGAAAAACATTATTCATTATTTTTTTTCACCACACCCAGTGCTCCATGCAAGCCGTGCCTTCTATAATACCCACCACCTGGTACCCCAACCTCCCACCCCCCGCCACTTCAAACCCCTCAGATTGTATTTGTGTTTATTCTTACTTTTGTTTTTCAGTAAAGGAAAAACTTGACCAAGATTCTAGGCAAAGAATCTAAGTCCAGAGACGGAAATATGAACCACATGCAAAGAGATAAGTGATGGAACAAGGAGGCTCTCAGAAGGTTAGAGGGGATGGCATGGGGAATACCTAAGTGGAGGCGTTATTTTCAAGCAAGAATGAAAGACTGTCTTTCAGAAGAGGAGAGGGGGTAAAGATGGGTATGGATAGTGATTATCAAGACGATTACCTCATTGTTTTCCTTCCACTTGAGTTTGGAAATTAAGCCATCCCTAGATGACTATGATGACTATGATGAACACATGGTAGAGATCTTCTCTTTGCTTCCTCAGAGTCTTTCTCCTTGTTTCATCTGTGTATGTGGAGCCCAGAACACTTTGTGGAAACCAAAGTGGTTTGCTAAGACAGGCAGCTATGTGCTGTATGACTACTATGCTGTTTGACTAGGAGTAGATACAGCAACAGCATGATAGATATGTTATTTTATATCCTCTAAGAAGATTCAACAGGACCTTAAAAATCACAGTTTTCCAACCCTTCATCTCTGCACAACTATACTTCTTCCAAAAAGAAGAAATAAGAGTTCATCACATAAAAGCATTTTTAGTTTTCAGACAGTGGTGACCAAAACATTTTTAGCTCCTTTGGGTTTAGAAAGAGTATAATGCTTGCCAATGTTATCTATCTTTTAAACACTCCTAATGTTCTGCAAGCAGGGACTGGTAAGATAGAGTTCAAATAAGAAAACCAATTATTTTTAAGTTTGGCTCCCAAGGGAGTTTTGCTTTGTAATTGAAAGATCAATGTTTGATTCTCATGACATCCTGGACTTCCATTCAGTGACTGCTGACTAAATGGTGTGAAATTGTATATTGGAGTATCTGATGTGTCACATGGGTCAGAGCCACAGTCCATCTAGGCCAACCTCCAGAGGCTACTGAAAGTACTAAGCAATAGCTTGGGAAAGTAAATGTGAAAAGCACTGGAACTAGTGACAGAAAATATAGGTTCTAGACCTGGATTTCCCTCTGCATGTGCAATCTAGTATCTCAGTATCTTTACTGGATCCCAGTTTTTTCTCCTTTGAAGGGGGGGCAATAATCCCTGCCCTGCTGATCCTGCAAGATTGTGTGGGTCTCAAATGAGATGATTGTGTGGGAAAGGCTTTATCAACTAGAAATCTAAATGCTCCATGCTAATATCATATTTGAGAAGCATGAATGATGTTGCTGGTCATAGAAGTTGAGGGTAGTTTTGCCCTTAAGTGCAAAGATACCTAGATTCCTAAAGCTAGAAGTAAAACTCCTACTTTTTTACATCATGAAATTTAACCTGGAAACATCTAAATCCCCTTTTCCCAAAGCCTTTGGTCAACTTTAAGATATTCTATATTCTAATTAAAAGCACAACTGTTATAGTTCGGTTTTTACAATCAAATTCAAAGTCCTTTTACACAAGCTATTGGAGGTAGTTTTTTAAAACTAGTTACCTTGTCATTTTTCCATCCTATGTGAACAGATTGCATTTGACCTCCTGAGCAAGTTTCTTTAGTGCTGGTTTTATCTGCTTTTTAGGCTATGCAGAAAAGTATTTGTTGGAAGTGGTAAAAACCTCTTGGTATAGCACTTAGTGAGTCCTCTCCCCAGTTTCTTTGATGGCTATGTGAACATTTTACAGTGCTAAGCAAACATCATATAAGGCAGAACACTTACAGAGATATGACCACTGCCTGTTACCCCAGGCCACTATCATTGTCATCATTTGGTTTTGAAGTTCACAAAGATTATTGGGTCTCTCTGGGTTCAGCAGTACTCTAACTGTTGGTGATGTAAAGGTGAAGAAAGGCTTGGAAGCTGAACTCGTGACTTTGGAGCTCAGTGATTAGTGGAAGTGACAGATGTATGAAGAAAGTGATGGAACTGCAATATAATGAATGCAGCAATAGGACTCTGTATAACATGTAGATGGAGCACAGGGAAATGAGTTTCGGGATTGGTGTGTGGAGGAACAAGTAGCAGTGATGGTCTATTGGAGGGCCTGCCATCTGCATTGGGATTTTTTAGTTTATTTTTTTCAAAGCATCTTTTCATCTATTATTTCACTGATCATTACAGCTCATTGGGTTTTGAGGGATGAATAGAAGTATTTCAAGCCAACAGGGGGTGGAGAGAGTTTCAGACAGAGACTAGCATGCACCACTTAAGGAGTGACAGCAGAGGAGGCAGAAAAATAGACAGGCACAGAGGTCCCTGTCTTAGAGTGTACACTGTCTGTAAGAGCGTGGACTTTATCCTGAAGTCAACAAGAAGTCATTAAAGAGTTTTTAAATAGGGAAATGGCATAGTCCTGTTTGTATTTTAGAAAGCTATATACTTTGGGTGGCTATGCAAATGATAAATTAGAGGCAAAGGAAGAGACTCAAGGCAGGAAGTCCAGGGAGGAGGAGAGGATGGTGGTCATTGGAAAAGGAGAGGCAATGGGTTCAGACAATAGTAACAACACTGTCATTTTCACAAAGACCATATTCTTCCTTCATCATTGTTCAAATTTATCCAAAGTAATTTGTGGAAGAAAATACTTATTTTTTTTATTTGAGAGAGAGAGAGAGAGAGAATGCACGAGCAGAAGGGGGGAGGGTAAAAGGGAGAGGAAGAGAGAGAATCTTAAGCAGCCTCCATGCCCAGCCCACACCCTGAAGTGGGCTCAATCTCATGACCTGAGCCCAAATCAGGAGACAGTCACTCAAACAACTGAGCCACCCAGGTGCCCCAGAAAATAATTCTTTGAATATTTGGAAACACACAAATGGATCATAACTCTGAAATTCATGTGTGACTTGCTTATTTAATGTCAGCTCACATTTCCCACAGAACAGCAGCAGTCCCAAATACCTGGCCATCCCAGAGAAAGTTATTTAAAGTACAAAGTTCTTGAAAAAAATTGCAGTGAAATATACTTGTTCTCTAATAACATTTGTTGCATGAATAAATGAGTGAACAAATGAAGGAATAAATGTATGTATGGGTATAATTTACTAACACAAGCAAGGGCCTGTGCTCATTATGGTGGGAGGTGCAAAGGTGTCTCAGATATAGCTCTTGGCCTTGAGGGAAATAAAAAAAATAAAATCTTTCATCTGGACAGCTCACCAAAGTAACTACTCTTACTTAATTGCCAGCTTGCTTGTCACAAAGGCCCAGCAGGAAGTTTTATTAAAAGATAATCCAATAAATGTTATGTAATCTTCAATACACAAAGAATACTAACCTAAGGATCACACAAGGCGTCAGATCTTCGATTTTAAGTTTGTAAATTTTTCAAAAACTCAGTTTAATGAACAGTACATAATTTGTGCACAGTGAACAATTAAAACAGTATAATGAATTTTCCTTTCAACTCAGACCACTGGTCCCTCTCCCCAGGGTCAACTACTGTAAACAGTTTGTTGTGGGTGCTTCAGGAAATTTTCTATGCTTATACCAGCATTTATATACATTTACATTTTTATATTTGCTTAAAAGTTATTGCACAGCATATAATAATTCTACAGAGCTTTTTAATTTATATGAAAGAGCTTTCTGTATCTGCATACATAAATTAGTCTTATTAATTTTAACATTTGCTTAGTGCTCTGGCGTATGGATAAGCCATTATTTATTTATTTTTGTTACAGAACTTGTTTCTCTTTTTTTTAAAATTTATTTTCAGCATAACAGTATTCATTGTTTTTGCACCACACCCAGTGCTCCATGCAATCGTGCCCTCTATAATACCCACCACCTGGTACCCCGACCTCCCACCCCCCCACCCCTTCAAAACCCTCAGATTGTTTTTCAGAGTCCATAGTCTCTCATGGTTCACCTCCCCTTCCAATTTCCCCCAGCTCCCTTCTCCTCTCTATCTCCCCATGTCCTCCATGCTATTTGTTATGCTCCACAAATAAGTGAAACCATATGATAATTGACTCTCTCTGCTTGACTTATTTCACTCAGCGTAATTTACTCCAAAAATACAGATGTTGTGAAAAGAAGGGCCATCTGTACCCCAATGTTTATAGCAGCAATGGCCACAGTCGCCAAACTGTGGAAAGAACCAAGATGCCTTTCAACGGACGAATGGATAAGGAAGATGTGGTCCATATACACTATGGAGTATTATGCCTCCATCAGGAAGGAGATTATGCAGAGCTTGTTTTTCTAAGAAATAAAACATTATAAGTACAGTGAAAATTCCTTTTGTTTCCAACCCCATTTCTCTTGAGCCCCAGAGGCATCCATTATCCTACATTTAATGTGTATCCCCCATGTTTATGCTTCTATCCTTCTACTACATATGAATGTATCTATAAACAATACATGATAATATTTTGTATGTTTTAAATGTTGCACAAAAGTCACCATAACTTTTTACAACTTTCTTTCTTCCCCCCAACTCTACATTTGTTTTTTTCCAAACCTATCCCTGTAGATTCATGTAGCTCTCATTTACTCATTGGTGATTTACCCTGTGGGTTTGTTTTTCCTTACAGCTTACTTGCTAAAATGCATAGCCCCACAACTGGATTTTTTTTCTCAAATTCTTGCTTTGAGGTTGCACTGGATGGATTAATAAAAGGATAAAAATTTCTTATGAATTGAAAACCTATAAATGTTTTGGTCTAGAAGAGGATGTTAATAAACTTTAGTCATTACAAACAATGTTGCCTTAAATATCCTTGAATATGTTTCTTGGATTTCTTTAAGACACCTAAGTGTTGAATTGTTGGTGCAGAGTATACTAATATTTTCATATTCACTAGGTACAATCAAACTGCTCTCTAAAGTGGGTGTAAAAACACACTTTCCCACAAGCATGTATAACAATATCTATTTCCTCACATTCTTGCCTACATATGATATTAGCAACTGCTTTTATTTGAGGCAATCTGATGTCTATGTGATAGTATCTCTGTGCTAATTTAATTTGCATTTTCCTGATTATTAGCAAGGATAAAAGCATGTTTCCTCTTCTGTAAATTGTCCAATAATATGTTGTCCATTTTAGTTTGGATTTTTTTTTTTTACTAAGGGTTGTCATTTATGTAGTTTGTATCTGTCTGGTATATATTTGTTGCAGATGTCTTCTCCAAGTCTGTAAGTTGCCTATTAACTTTTCTTATTATAATATAACAAAAAAGGGTAGAGGGTTTTTTTAATGTGGTTAAATTCATCAATCATTTACTATTTGTGTTGTTTGTGTCTTATTCAAGAAATCCTTTCCTAACTAGATACTATATATTATCCTAAACTTCTTTTAAAATGCAAAAATTTTTACAAACATTTAGTTATTAAATCCATCTAGAATTCATTTATGAATATGATACAATGTAGGAAACAAATTTTATTTGTTTTAGTGTAAACAATTATTCTTATGCCATCTATTGAATAATCCATCCTTATTATATATAATGCTAGTTCCGTCATATATCAAGGTTACTTACTTTCTCAGATTTAAGTCAGAGTCTCTCTGCTTACCTCTCTCTACATAAATACTACACTCTTTTAATTAGTTGTCTAAGTCTTGATATCTATAAGTCTTTCCTATTTGTGCTTCTTTATAATTGTCTTGAATATTCTTGGACCTTTTCATATGAATTTTAGAATAAGCTTGTTAAGTTCCCTTAAAAATCCTTTTGCAACTCTGTTTGGAATTTCACTGAACTTACAGATTATTTTTTGGGATTGTGGACATCTTTATGTTAATGAGTTTTCCTATATGTAACATATATTTATATCCCTTTATTGAAGACTTTTATGTCCTTCAACAGTGCTTACAATATTTTCCATAAGGATCATGGGCATCTTTTCTTAGATTTATAGTTAGTTACTTAATAGTGTTGCTTGTTGTTGCAAATGGTAGCTTTTTTTGTACATTAAAAAATTTTTTTATTTATATATATATTTTTAAAATTTTTATTTATTTTTAAATTTCTTTTAAGTGTTCCAGAATTCATTGTTTATGCACCACACTCAGTGCTCCATGTAATACATGCCCTCCATAATACCCAACACCAGCCTCACCCAACCTCCCAGCCCTCTCCCCTCCAAAACCCTCAGCTAGTTCACCAGAGTCCACAGTCTCTCATGGTTCATCTCCCCCTCCACTTTCCCCCAACTCACTTCTCCTCTTCATCTCCCCTTGTCCTACATGTTATTTGTTATGCTCCACAAATAAGTGAAACCATATGATAATTGACTCTCTCTGCTTGACTTATTTCACTCAGCATAATCTCTTCCAGCCAACCATGTGCATACAAAAGTTGGGTATTCATTCTTTCTGATGGAGGCATAGTACTCCATAGTATATATGGACCACATCTTCTTTATCCATTCGTCCATTGAAGGGCATCTTGGTTCTTTCCACAGTTTGGTGACTGTGGACATTGCTGCTATGAACATTGGGGTACAGATGGCCCTTCTTCTCACTATATCTGTATCTTTGAGGTAAATACCCAATAGTGAAATTGCAGGGTCATAGGGAAGCTCTATTTTTAATTTCATAAGGAATCTCTGCACTGTTTTCCAAAGTGACTGCACCAACTTGCATTCCCACCAACAGTGTAAGAGGGTTGCCCTTTGTCCACATCCCCTCCAACTCTTGTTGTTTATTATCTTGTTAATTTTGGCCATTCTAACTGGTGTAGGTAGTATCTCAATGTGGTTTTTATTTGAATCTCCCTGATGGCTAGTGATGATGAATATTTTTTCATGTGTCTGTTAGCCAGTATGTCTTCATTGGAGAAGTGTCTGTTCATGTCTTCTGCCCATTTTTGACATGATTATCTGTTTTGTATGTGTTGAGCTTGAGGGGTTCACAGTAGAAGATGTAGTTGAACAAATTCTGCATGAAACTTTTCCCAGTCTGGGATATGGAACCAGTGTTCATGTCATAGAGGCAAAAAGGTCTCCCCCCACCAAGATCACAGAATCTAGAAAGACTTTGAGACACCTGATTGTAAAAATGATCAATCTTAATTTTAGATGGGAGCTCTTGAAAGCAGCTATGGGAAAAAGATTCATTATGTACAAAGGAAGGTCCATCAGAATAACATCAGACCTGTCCACAGAATGCTGGCAAACCAGAAAGGGCTGGCAAGATGTATTCAGAGCACTAAATGAAAAGAACATGAAGCCAAGAATACTTTATCCAGCAAGACTGACGTTCAAAATGGATGGAGAGCCTCCAGGACTGACAAGGTTTAAAAGAGTATGTGACCACCAACCTGGCACTACAAGAAATATTAAGGGGATTCTATAAAAGAAGAAAGAACCCAAGAGTATCATTGAATAGAAATTTATGGAGACAATCTATAGAAACAAGGACTTGACAGGAAACACGAGGTCAATAAAAACATATCTCTCAATAATCACTCTCAACCTGAATGGCCTAAACGTTCCCATAAAATGGCACAGGGTTGCAGATTGGAGAAAATGACAGGACCCATCCATATGTTGTCTACAAGAGACCCATTTTGAACCCAAGGATACATCCAGACTGAAAGTGAAGGGATGAAGAAGCATCTTTCATGCCAGTGGGCCTCAAAAGAAGGCTGGGGTAATGATTCTCATATCAGATAAATTAGATTTTAAACTGAAGACTGTAGTCAGAGATACAGAAGGACACTACATCATTCTTAAAGGGTCTATCCACCAAGAAGATCTAACAATTGTAAATATTTATGCCCCCAATATGGAAGCAGCCAACTACATAAGACAACTGTTAATCAAGATGAAGAGTTATATTGATATGAATACATTAATAGTAGGGGATCTTAACACGCCAGTCTCGGTAATAGATCATCCAAGCAGAAAATCAATAAAGAAACAAGAGCACTGAATGACACATTGGACCAGATGGATCTCATAGATATACATAGAACATTCCACCCTAAAACAACAGAATACTCATTCTTCTCAAGTGCACATGGAACCTTCTCCAGAATAGACCACATACTGGGTCACATATCAGGACTCAACCGATACCAAAAGACTGACACTATTCCCTGCATAGTCTCAGATCACAATTCTTTGAAACTGGAGCTCAATCACAAGGAGTTCGGAAGGAACTCAAACACCTGGAAGCTAAAAAAACACCTTGCTTAAGAATGTTTGAATCAACCAGGAAATCAAAGAAGGACTTAAACAATTCATGGAAACCAATGAGAATGAAGACACTTCAGTCCAAAACCTATGGGATACTGCAAAAGCAGTCCTAAGGGGGAAAGAGATAGCCCTCCAAGCCTCCCTCAAAAAAATAGAAAAATCCAGAATACATCATCTGTCTTTACACCTTAAAGAACTGGAGAATCAATTAAAAATTAAGCCAACCCCACACACAAGAAGGGAAATAATGAAGATTAGAGCAGAGATCAATGAGACAGAAACTAGAGATACAGTAGAACGCATCAATGAAACTAGAAGCTGGTTTTTTGAAAGAACCAATAAGATTGAAAAACCATTGGCCAAACTAATCCAAAAGAAAAGAGAGAAGACTCAAATTAATAAAATTATGAATGAAAAGGGAGAGATCACTACTAACATCAAGGAAATAGAAGCAATCATCAGAAATTATTATCAACAGTTATATGCCAATAAGTTAAGCAACCTAGATGAAATGGATGCATTCCTGAAAACCTTTAAACTTCCAAAACTGAATCAGGAAGAAATTGACAACCTGGATAGACCAATATCTAGTAACGAGATTGAAACAGTGATCCAAAAACCTCCCAAAAAACAAGAGCTCGGGTCCTGATGGATTCCCTGGGGAATTCTACCAAACTTTCAAAGACGAAATAACGCCTATTCTCCTGAAGCTGTTTCAAAAAATTGAAGCAGAAGGAAAACTTCCAGACTCTTTTTATGAAGCCAGCATTACCCTGATCCCCAAACCAGACAAAGACCCCACCAAAAAGGAGAATTTCAGACCAATATCCCTGATGAATATGGATGCTAAGATTCTCAACAAGATCCTAGCTAATAGGATCTAACAGTACATTAAAAAGATTATCCACCATGACCAGGTGGGATTTATCCATGGGTTGCAAGGGTGGTTCAGCATTCACAAATCAATCAGTGTGATAGAACAAACCAATAAGAGAAGAGAGAAGAAACACATGGTCCTCTCAGTTGATTCAGAAAAAGCATTTTACAAGATACAGCATCCGTTCCTAATTAAAACTCTTCAAAGTATAGGGATGGAGGGAACATTCCTCAACTTCATAAAATCTATCCATGAAAAACTCACAGCGAATATCATCCTCAATGGGGAAAGCTGACAGCCTTCCCTTTGAGATCAGGAACATGACAAGGATGTCCACTCTCACCACTCTTGTTCAACATAGTGTTAGAAGTCCTAGCAACAGCAATCAGACAACAAAGAGAAGTAAAAGGTATTCAAATTGGAATGAAGAAGTCAAACTCTCTCTCTTTGCAGATGACATGATACTTTATATGGAAAACCCAAAACACTCCACATCCAAACTACTAGAACTCATACAGCAATTCAGTAATGTGGCAGGATACAAAGTCAATGTACAGAAATCAGTTGTTTTCTTATACACTAACAATGAAAATACAGGAAGGGAAATTAGAGAATTTATTCTATTTACTATAGCACCAAGAATGACAAGATAACCTGGGAATAAACCTAACGAAAGAGGTAAAGGATCTGTACTTGAGGAACTACAGAACACTCATGAAAGAAATTGAAGAAGAAACAAAAAGATGGAAGACCATTCCATGCTCATGGATCGGAAGAATAAACATTGTTAAAATGTCTATACTGCCTAGAGCAATCTATACTTTCAATGCCATCCCAATCAAAATTCCACTGGCATTTTTCAAAGAGCTAGTGCAAACAATCCTAAAATTTGTATGGAATCAGAAGAGACCCCAAATTGCTAAGGAAATGTTGGAAAAAAAAAACAAAAAACAAAAAACAAAACTGAGGGCATCACATTGCCTGATTTCAAGCTTTACTACAAAGCTGTGATCACCAAGAGAGCACGGTACTGGCACAAAAACAGACACATAGACCAGTGGAACAGAGTAGAGAGTCCAGATATAGACCCTCAACTTTATGTTCAACTAATCTTCAACAAAGCAGGAAAAAATATACAGTGGAAAAGAGATCATCTCTTCAATAAATGGTGCTGGGAAAATTGGACAGCTATATGTAGAAGAATGAAACTCAACCATTCTCTTACACCATACACAAAGGTAAACTCAAAATGGTTAAAAGACCTCCATGTGAGGCAGGAATCCATCAGAATTCTAGAGGAGAACATAGGCAGTAACCTCTTTGACATCACCCACAGCAACTTCTTTCAAGACATGTCTCCAAAGGCAAAGGAAACAAAAGTGAAGATGAACTTTTGGGACTTCATCAAGATCAAAAGCTTCGGCACAGCAAAGGAAACAGTCAACAAAACAAAGAAGCAATCCACGGAATGGGAGAGGATGTTCGCAAATGACAGTACAGACAAAGGGCTGTCCAAGATCTATAAAGAACTCCCCCAACTCAACACACAAAAAACAGGTAGCTTTTTTTTAGATCTTATTTATTTATTTGACAGAGAGAGAGAGAGCACAGCAGAGGGAGCAGCAGAGGCAGAGGGAAAAGCAGGAAATCTGCTGAGCAGGGAGCCTGATGTGGGACTCGATCCCAGGACCCTGGGATCATGACCCGAGCTGAAGTCAGTTTCCTAATGAACTGAGCTACCCAGGTGCCCTGGTAGCTTTATTTTAACTAACTTTATTGAGGTATAATTTATAAACAATAAAATTCACAAATTATAATGTGATGAGTCTTGGCAATTGAATACAGTTGTGTAATTGTCATTATATTCAAGACCTAGGACACTTCCACCACTCCAGAAAGTTTCCTCATGCCCCTTAAAGTGAGTGTCTCACACCCACACTGGGTCCTTGGCAACCACTGACATGTATCCTGTCACAATAATATAACTTCTAGAATTTCATATAGGTGGAATTGTATAGTATATAGTCCTTTATGATTTTTACTCAGCTTAATGTTTTTGAAATTACCCATGTTTTTGTTTGTTTCAATAGTTTCCTTTTTGTTGTTGAATAGTGTTTTTTTGTATAGATGTACAAGTTTGTTGATCCATTCACTAGCTCATGGCTGTTTCCAGGTTTTGGCTGTAAATAAAGGAAGCTATTATAAACATTCACATGACAAATCTTTGTGGGAACATGTTTTCATTTCTCTTGGGAAAATTCCAAGAGTAGAATTGCTGGATCATGTTGTAAATGTATGTTTAACTTTGTAAAATATTGCCCATCTGTTTTATAAAGTGGTTATACCATTTTGCATTCCCACCAGCAATGTATTCAAGTTTTAGTGATTGTCACACATCCTCAACAACACTTGACATTATACATTTTTAAAATTTTAGCCAGTGAATGGTAACTTGTAAAAATTATATCTTCTAATTGTTTTTGCTACCACATAGGACTATTTTTTAAAGACTTATTTATTTGAGAAAAAGAGAGAGAGAGAGAGAGAACATTCATGCATGGGAGGGGCAGAAGGAGAGGAAAACAATCTCAAGCAGACTCCCTGCTGAGTGCCAAGTTCAGGGCTGGATCTTATGACCCTGAGATCAGACTTGAGCCAAAACCAAATGTCAGACATTAAACTGACTGAGCCACCCAGGCACCCCAACTACTTTATAGGACTATTATTGATTTTTAAATTTAAAATCAATTAGCCAACATATAGTCCATTAGTCTCAGATAGTGCTCAACAATTTATCAGTTGCTTATTACACCAAGTGCTCATCATGTCATATTACCAGTTTTTGAAAAACATCTTCTATGTAGCAACCTTGATTAACTCCTTAAATAGTTAAAATTTATTTGTCTGAAAATTCTCTTTTGTTTTCTGTGTAGCCAGTTAGAAAACACACGAATAATGATTCTTTCTTTCTTTCCAATACTTAAATATATTTCTATTCCTTGTCTTATTGAATGGATAATGATCTTTCCAATGATCTCTCCAATGATAACTTGGAGAGGGGGTATCTTCTCCAGTACAAAAACACTTCTGAAGTTTCTGCATTAACTATACTGTTTATTGTGAGTTTTGGTAAATGTCCTTTGTCAGAATAAACTTTTCCCTTTATTCTTGAGTTGTTTAGGGTTTTTGTTTTTTTTTGTCCACAGAGAGATGCTGAATTTCATTTGATTTTTAATTTTTTTTAATTTTTTAAAAATATTTTATTTATTAATTTGACAGATAGAAATCACAAGTAGACGGAGAGGCAGCCAGCGCGAGAGAGAGATAGGGAAGCAGGCTCCCTGTTGAGCAGAGAGCCTGATGCAGGACTCGATCCCAGGACCCTGAGATCATGACCTGAGCTGAAGGCAGTGGCTTAACCCACTGAGCCACCCAGGCGCCCCTCATTTGATTTTTTAAATCCACTGAGATGAGTACATAATGTCTTTCTTCAATCAGCTTAAGTAGTGACTTGTAGTAATGGATTTTCTAAAATTAGACTATCCCTTAATTACTGAAATTAAGCCTATTTGATCATATTGTACTTTTTAAATATATTTGTTAAGTTCAATTACCTGGTATTTTAACTAGGCCTTTTTGAGATTTATCAAAAGTGAGATTGTAGTATAATATTTCATCTTTGTAACAAGCTCACCTGGCTTTTGTATCAAGGTTTTACTAAATTCATAAAATGAATTGGACAACTTTTCTTCTTTTTCTGTTCTCCAGAATATTTTATATAATGTAGAGATTATCTCTTCTTTAGTAGTTTGATAAAACCTACCTCCCTGGGATTAGTGACTTTAAAGGCAGAGATGTTGGTTACTAATTGAATTTCTTTGGTGTCTGATGGTCTACTCATTTTTCAATTTCTTCTTGAATAAAATTGTTGATTTGTATTTTTCTGTGGAATTGTATATGTCATCAGAGTTTTCACATTGATTGGCATAAAATATTTTATAGCATACTCTTATTATTTTAAAAATATGAATATTTATTTAGTAATGCCCCCATTTTCATTGCTAATAATGGTTATTCAGGTCTTGATTCTTTTTTCACTTACTTAATCTTATCAGAGTATTGCTTATTTATTAAGCTTTTCTAAAAAATTAGGTTTTGGTTTTATTAAGCATTTTTAACTTTTGTTTCCTATTTTATTAATTTTTCTTTTGATATTTATTTCCTTTCTTGTACTTTCTTCTGGTTTGCTTCATGGTTCTTTTCTAACTTCTTGCATCAAATTCTTAACATATTAATATTCAGTTATTTTGTTTCATATGGCACACATTGCGCTGTATCAGTTGAAATATCTTATCAGTTACACTCTGCAATTTGATATCTGTCATTAAGTAACAATTGTCTGTAGTTAATTTTTTTCTTTATTTCATTTAGAAGAAATTTTTGTCCAAATACATGGAGATTTTTAAAATAATGCTGCAATACACATGGAGATGTGTGCATCTTTTCAAATTAGTGTTTTCATTTTCTTTGGGTAAATACTCAGTAGTGAAATTATTGGGTCATATGGGATTTTTTTTTTAAGAGAGAGAGAAAAAGAGAGAGAAGAGGGGCAGAGGGAAAGGGAAAGGGAGAATCTGGAGCAGACTTCATGACCCACACAGGGCTCAATCTCATGACCCCAAGATCATGACCTGAGCGACAATCAAGAGTCAGACACTTATCCAATGAGCCATGCAGGCAACCCTGGATTATATGATATTTCCATTTCTAATTTTGGGGGGAAACTCCATACTATTTATCACAGTGGTTGTATGAGCTTACATTCCCACCAACAATGCACAAGTGTTCCTTTTCCTGTACATCCAATTTTTGGATATTTTTTAGTAACTTCTATTTTATTGCATCTTTACAAGAAGGTTATTAATATGATACTGCTTATTTGGAATTTATCGAGACTTCCTTTGATACTTGTGTTCTAGTTTTGTAAATATGATTGAAAATATTCTATATTTTTGGGCCCAGGATTAGATATGTATTGTGTACGTGTATTAACTCAAACTTCATAATTGTGCTGAAAACATACTGGGATTGTAACCACCCAATCAACCAAAGGTGCTCTTTTTTGGTCATTATTACTATTATACATATTATTAGTAAGTCAAAGCCCTGCCCTCAAGATGGCTTAGTTTTGGAGGGTGAAGCATATCAGCCAAAATAAACCCCAAGCAAGAAATACTAAAAGTTGAATAGGTCATATTACCTAGGCAAGACCAGTGATAATTAGGAATCATCCTATTCACCAAGAAAAGCAGCTGCTTCTAGAATGAGCATGTCTTAGTAGCTTTCTTCAGGTCATCTAAGGGAGAATGGTTTGGTGGTAGTGTGAGCAATAATAAAACAAGGCAGGGGTCAGACCTCACAATCCTTGCTTTAGCTAAGTGGGGCTCTAGGGCCCTAGAGCCTCATGAATTTGAAGGACACATGGCTACTGTTAAGATATTTAAAAATTCTAGACACTACCAAGGGGCATTTTCTTAAAATATGTTCCCAGAGGTTTTGGTACTTTTCCTATGTGGAATGGTATTTTCTGAAGTATCTGAGCAAGAGGCTGTTGGAAAAGCTCTCTTTCTCCTTCCTGGATCATTTCAGGAAAGGGTCCTAAGAAGAAACCAGATGATACGGTGACCCTCCACTTCCACCTGTACATTTTCTGAAAGAATGAGATGGCAAGACTTTTCAGGATATTTTTTCTTCCTTCCTACCCTCCATTCTCCCTTCCTACTTCTCTCCTTCCCTTCTTCCCTCCCTCTTTTCTCCTTCCTTTCCTTTCCTTTCCTGCTTAAAACTTTTCTTCCCTCCTTCTCTCTTTCTCCAAACCTCACACCCTTCCTTCCTGCCTGCCTGAGTTCCTTATTTTTCTTTCTGTTGTGCTTCAGATATGTTCAGAGAACTTAATCTAAACAAAATATGTTGCTATTCACTCACTTCAGTGTTCATTGTACAGTGTCTTGATGTCAGAGAGTACATGAGAAGTCTAGGATTTAAGGAAAGTGAAGTGATCACCCTGATGCAGACTGCTATTTCAGACTGGTAAAGTAGTTAAAAACACAGGCTCTGAATTCAGTCTTGAGTTTGAAATTCTAACTTGGCCCCATATAGGCTGTGTATGAATGACTGAGTTCATCACCACTTCTCTAATACTTCTTTTCCTCATATATAAAATCAATATAAAATTAGGTTGTTGAACCCATAGAATGTGCAATACTAAGAGTGAACCTTCATATAAACTATGGCTTTTGGATTATTATGTGTCAATGTAGGTTCTACAATTGTAACAAATGTACCATTCTGCAGGTGGATGTTGGTAATGTGGAATGTGTATGAAGGACCAGAGAGAATATGGGAACCTTCTGTACCTTCCCTCAGTTTTGCTATGGACCTAAAAGTGCTCTAAAAACAAAGTCTTAATTAAAAAAAACATATATCAGGTTGTTGTGATAACCAAATGAGATAATCTGAGGACTTACCATAGTGTCTGGCATTTAGTAAGCTCACAATAAATGTCAGCTCCCTTCTTCTTTCTTTTTTTTTTTTCCACACGATAAGATTATTTTTATTTTTTTTCCAATTTATTTATTTTCAGAAAAACAGTATTCATTATTTTTTCACCACACCCAGTGCTCCATGCAAGCTGTGCCCTCTATAATACCCACCACCTGGTACCCCAACCTCCCACCCCCCCGCCACTTCAAACCCCTCAGATTGTTTTTCAGAGTCCATAGTCTCTCATGGTTCACCTCCCCTTCCAATTTACCCAAAAGCACATACCCTCCCCAATGTCCATAAGAGTAAACACTTTTGATTAGAAATATGAGGAGGAGGATTCTTCACTGATGAAGAGTGACAGACTTGTAAATGAGGAAAGTTGTAAGTCTAAAAGGGAGGATATGACATGCAGGAAAGGGAAGAGAAGCTGTAAAAGGTAAGGTCTGAGAGGCTAGATTCTAACTGTAGAGGCCTTCTAGATTAAGGGATTTGGACTTTATTCTCAGGACAATTAAGAGCTATTGAAGAGTTTGAAGTAGAACAGCGATGTGGTCAGATTTCTGTTTAGACTAATTATAAGGCAGCAGTGTGGAGAAAAAATCAGTCAGGGACAAGCCTGGGGACAGTACGACCAGTTAGGAGAATATTGCAATTGTCCAGGCAAATGATAAAATAGAAAAAAGTCTGCTCTAAGACAGAGGAATTCCTAGTACAGTGTCAACATGCAAAATTCTTCTCTATGTCTGGCTGCCTTTAGACTCAAAGTGACTTCATCAGGTTGCACTTGTTTAGATCTTACCCAAACTAACTTGAACATAAGTTTTCCATCAGGAAATAATTCTTCAATGACCCCTTGTGGCCAAGGACTCAAAATTTGTTAGCTGTCTAGGCAATTTGAGGTATGTGAACTGGAGACAGAGAGCAGAGTAAAGATTTATGGAGGCCTTAGCCTCCATAAAATATGACTTTTACCACAACTCTAAGCAACCATATGCTCAAAGCCATCTGAGGTTAAATTAGGGAAACCAAAGCTCTGTTTGAAACTTACCCACCTATGGTAGCAAGGGATCAACTAGATATTAATAAGACCTTCAAAGAAGGTATATAGGCCATTCCCAACCATCTCCACATTTTCTTAATATCTTTTGTGTTTACCCAACTATCTCCCCAATTTAATCAATATCTTTTGCTTATAACTTTGCCCATTCTGCCAAACCAGCTCTCTGAGCATCTAGATTCTTCTGTCTTAGTCTTTGATTTCCAATTCTCCCCATTCCCTTCATTACTCAGCCATTCCCACCACTCCTTACTCTTTATAGACTTTATTCAAACTATCCACCTCTTTCTAGATACTCTCTTGTGAACCCACTCATCTTGATTCCATTGACTTGAGTCCTAGCCTCACAACTTATATTTCTTGCTGCTTGTTGATAGGCATCCTAGTAATCCAGGGGGTGATATAGTAAAGTGGAAAGAATATAAGCTCTTTGGACAAGCAGCCCTGATTCAAATCTTGTATTCCCCATTCTTTAGCTATGTGACCTTGAGTGGGTTACTTAACCATTTTTAATTACAATATTATCATCCATAAAATGGGAGCAACAATTATATCAACATTACGGAGTTCTTGGCAGGTTTATGAAACAACAGATTTAGCATTTAGTACATAGAAAAAAACTCAATAAATGTCAATTAATTTTTTGTGTTTATTTTATTTTATTTTATTTCTCCAGTGTTCCAAGATTCATTGTGTATGCACCACACCCAGTGCTCCATGCAATATGTGCCCTCCTTAATACCCCCCACCAGGCTCACCCAACCCCCCACACTCCTCCCCTCCAAAACCCTCAGTTTCTGAGTCCACAGTCTCTCATATTTCATCCCCTCCCGATTTCCCCCAACTCACTTCTCCTTTCCAACTCAATGTCCTCAGTGTTATTCCTTATATTCCACAAGTAAGTGAAACCATATTACAGTTGACTTTCTCTACTTGATTTATTTCACTGAGCATAATCTCCTCCAGTCCTGTAATTGTTGATACAAAAGTTGGGTATTCATCCTTTCTGATGGCGGCATAATATTCTGTTGTATATATGGGCCATAGCTTCTTTATCCATTCATCTGTTGAAGGGCATCTTGACTCTTTCCACAGTTTGGTGACTGTGGCCATTGCTGCTATGAACTTTGGGGTACAGATGGCCCTTCTTTTCCCTGCATCTGTATCTTTGGGGTAAACACCCAGTAGTGCAGTTGCAGTGTCATTGGGTAGCTCTATTCTTATTATTTTTTATTTTTAAAAGACTTTATTTATTTATTTGACACAGAGAGAAAGAGAGATCACAAGTAGGCAGAGAGGCAGATAGAGAGAGAAGGGGAAGCAGGCTCCCTGCTGAGCAGAGAGCCCGATGCGGGGCTCAATCCCAGGACCCTGAGATCATGACCTGAACTGAAGGCAGAGGCTTTTCTCACTGAGCTACCCAGGGCCCACAATGTAGCTCTATTTTTAATTTCTTAAGGGACCTCCACACTGTTTGCCAATGTGGCTGCACCACCTTGCATTCCCACCAACAGTGTAAGAGGGTTCCCTTTCTCCACATCCTCTCCAACACTTGTTGTTTTCTGTCGTTAATTCTTGCCATTTTAACTGGTGTAAGGTGGTATCTCAATGTGGTTTTGATTTGAATTTCCTTGATGGCTAATGAGGATGAATATTTTTCATGTGTCTGTTAGCCATTTGTATGTCTTCTTTGGAGAAGTGTCTGCTCATGTCTTTTGCCCATTTTTTGACATGATTATCTGGTTTTTGGGTGTTGAGTTTGAGGAGTTCTTTATGGATCTTGTATATTGGCCCTTTGTCTGTACTGTCATTGGAGAATATCTTCTCCCATTCTGTGGCTTGCCTCTTTGTTTTGTTGACAATTTCCTTTGCTGTGCAGAAGATTTTTATCTTGATGAAGTCCCAAAAGTTCATTTTTGCTTTCATTTCCTTTGCCTTTGGAGACATGTCTTGAAAGAAGTTGCTGTGGGGTCGAAGAGGTTACTGCCTATGTTCTCCTCTAGGGTTCTGATGGATTCCTGCCTCACGTGGAGGTCTTTTATCCATTTTGAGTTTATCTTTGTGTATGATGTAAGAGAATGGTCGAGTTTCATTCTTCTATATATAGCTGTCCAATTTTCCCAGCACCATTTATTTATTTTTTAAAAATTTATTTGATAGACAAGTAGGCAGAGAGGCACGCAGAGAGAGAAAGGGAGGGAAGCAGGCTCCCCACCGAGCAGAGAGCCCAATGCGGGGCTCGATCCAAGAACCCTGGGATCATGACCTGAGCCAAAGGTAGAGGCTTTAACCCACTGAGCCACCCAGGTGCCCCCCCCCCGCACCATTTATTGAAGAGACTTTTTTTCCACTGTATATTTTTCCTGATTTGTTGAAGATTATTTGACCATAGACTTGTAGGTCCACATCTGGACTCTCTACTCTGTTCTACTGGTTTATGTGTCTGGGATGCAAGGGTAGTTCAACATTCACAAGTCAATCAATGTTATAGAACAAATCAATAATAGAAGAGAGAAGAACCACATGGTCCTCTCAATTAATTCAGAAAAAGCATTTGACAAAATACAGCAACCATTCCTGATTAAAACTCTTAAAAAGTATAGGGATGGAGGGAATATTCCTAAACTTCATAAAATCTATGAAAAACCCATAGTGATTATCATTCTTAATGGGGAAAAGCTGACAGCCTTCCTTTTGAGATCAGGAACATGACAAGGATGCCCACTCTCACAACTCTTGCTCAACATAGTATTAGAAGTCCTAGCAACATCAATCAGAAAACAAAAAGAAATAAAAAGTATTCGAATTGGCAAAGAAGTCAAACTCTCTCTCTTTGCAGATGACATGATACTTTATATGGAAAACCCAAAAAACTCCACCTCCAAACTACTAGAACTCATACAGCAATTCAGTAATGTGGTAGGATACAAAGTCAATGTGCAGAAATCAGTTGTTTTCTTATACACTAACATGAAAATACAGGAAGGGGAATTAGAGAATTGATTCTATTTACTATAGCACCAAGAACTGTAAGATAATTTGGAATAAACCTTACCGAAGAGGTAAAAGATCTGTACTTGAGGAACTACAGAACACTCATGAAAGAAATTGAAGAAGACACAAAATGATGGAAAAGCTTTCCATGCTCATGGATCAGAAGAATAAACATTGTTAAAATGTATATACTGCACAGAGCAATCTATACTTTCAATGTCATCCCGATCAAAATTCCACCAGCATTTTTCAAATTGCTGGAACAAACAATCCTAAAATTTGTATGGAACCAGAAAAGACCCTGAATTGCTAAGGAAATGCTGAAAAAGAAAAAGCTGGGAGCATCGCGTTGCCTGATTTAAAACTTTACTACAAAGCTGTGATCACCAAGACAGCATAGTACTGGCACAAAAATGAATGTCAATTTAAGTAAAAAGTCATAATTTGGTTCCTTTTTGAATGGGATCTTCTGTCTTCCCTAAATGAGTTGGAAGCTGACAAAAGATAAATAGCTATAGCTTTCTTCCTTGTGATTTGTCTCCACCTTACATTTGGTATAGGACTCTGTATGCAATAGGCATTCAATTAATTTAGTGACCTGATTAGACATGATCCAAAGCCAGAAGGAGAAAATTGGCTATGGGAAAAGAAGTAGGTCTTAGGGGACTGAATCTGTTACAAATTTTTGGACCAGATTTGCAGAAAGGGAAAAAAGTTGGAAACCCTGGACTCAGGATAAAGAGAGAGGGTGGCATCTTGGGTTATCTGGGTGGCTCAGTAGGCTAAGTGTCTGACTCTTGGTTTGGCTAGGGTCATGAGCTCATGGGTTGTGAGAGCAAGCTCAGCTCCAGTCAGGCTCCAGCTCAGCCAGGAGTCAGCTTGAAGATTTTCTCCCTCTGCCCTTCCCCCTACTCACTCACATGTGTTCTCTCTCTCCCAAATAAATAAATAAATCTTTAAAAGGGGGGGACAGCTTTCCGTATAGTGAAAGAGTGTAATGTAATAGAAAGGGAGTTTCGAGTCAGTGCTGAATTGAAATTCAAGTTCCACTGCATACATATGTGACCTTGGGCAAATAACCGAAGCTCTCAGGGTCTCAGAGTCCTCATCTATAAGACGAAGATAATAATACTTGACTTCCAGAGTTATGAAGAGGATTCAAGGCATAGTCTATTTAAAATTCCTAGAATAATGCCTGAGATATGATGAGTGGCCAAATAGATGTCTCCTCCCTCCTTCTCTTTATTACCTTTTCTTTAACACATTTGATATCATGGAAATCTGAGTGTGGGGAGGCAGAATTGTGAGCCCTTCTTGAGAACACCCCCAAATGTTTCCTTTACATCTTTATTCCTCAGACTGTAGATCATGGGGTTAAGCATGGGGATGACCACTGTGTAGAATACAGAGACCAGCCTGTCTCTGCCTAGTAAGTACTCAGAAGATGGGCGCAAGTAAATGAATGCTGTGGTTCCATAGTACAGGCTGACAGCGGTCAGGTGGGAAGCACAAGTGGAGAATGTCTTGTGTTTTCCCTGGGCTGAGGGTATTCTGATGATAGCCAAGAAGACACATGCATAGGAGACTAGGATGATTATCAGGGACACAGACACATTAAAGGAACCACAGGCAAAGAGGAGAAGTTGGAGGATCCGTGTGTCAGAGCAAGAGAGTTTTAAAAGGGGAGGGATATCGCAGAAATAGTGAGTGATGACATGGGATTTACAGAAGGTCAGAGAAAAGGTTGTGCTTGTGAGAAGCACCATGTTCATCAGGCCCACTGCATAGCTGGCAGCCACTAGCTGCAAACAGAGCCTTGGGGACATAACGATATGGTAGAGCAGAGGGTTGCAGATGGCCACATAGCGGTCATAGGCCATGGAAGCCAAGAGGAAGAACTCAGTGACAGCAAAGATCACAAAGCAGCTTGTCTGTATTGCACAACCAGAGAAGGAGATTGTCTGGCAACCAGAGAAAAACCCCATCAACATTTTTGGAACTGTGACTGAAGAATAACAGAAGTCAATAAAAGATAGGTTGCTGAGGAAGAAATACATGGGAGTGTGGAGTCGAAGGCTGACCACAATGAGGGCAAGGAGGCCCAGGTTTCCCACAACTGTGATTGCATAGATCAGGAAGAAGAGGGCAAAGAATATAGGCTGAAGCTGAGGATCATCAGTGAGGCCCACGAGGAAGAATTCACTCAACTTGCTGCCATTGCCTATACCCGTTAGGCCACTACAGGTCTGTAAAGGGAACACGCATGACAATAGTGAGACATGTATGGCTCAAGTCCTTAAACAGAGACCAGTGGGGTCTGGTCCTGGCTACCTAGGACATAAACATACTGGGTGTGTCGACTATGGCTTCATTCTACCTTACTCATCTCTTGCCATCCTCCAACCTATTGGATATAAGGTTTAAAGGCATGAAGATGGAATCTGGAACCAGAAGAATGGGTCTGAATTTCAACCTGGCTGCTATCATCTCTGTGATTTGGGGCTAGTATCTTAACCAGAGTTTTCTTTGTAGGTGGGATAAAACATCAACCTTGTAAGACTGGTTGTAAAAACTAAAAGTGATGGTGGATGTGTGTACAATGTCTAGCAAGGCATGAAAAGAGTAGGTACTTAATGAATCCTAATTTCCTTCCTCCTTCTACACCCTTCTTTTTAACACTGAACCTGTTCTCAGCCAAAGCTTAACTTGAGCATAAAGTCCAGGACAGAAATCTTAAACATGGGAATGACACTAGAAACTTATTATTTTTTTTCATTATCAGTTGTGTGTTTGAGGAACAGCAGGGGATGACTGAAGGGGGGGATATCAAACAATGTAATACAAAACTAAGAGGGCTCTAGGGTCAATTTTATTGGGTTAGAATCCAATTCTATGACGTGCTAGCTGTGTGACCTTGGGTTTAACCTATCTGAGACTCAGTTTCCTTATCTTTAAGATGAGAGTACCAAATACTTATTACTTCATTAATTCACTGTGAGGATTAAATAAGATAATTCATCTAAAGCATCTAGCTCACAATAAGCATATGGTAAATATTAGCTATTATTATGATTGGAGGAATCTCCTGGTAGGACTGTTGGAACCACACACAAGCCTCTTTCAGATTGTCCCACTTGCACCCTCCAAAGTATCCCTGCCTAACTGAGCTCCTATTACTAATCATTGTATTGACTTCTCCAGTGTGTATGTTGCAGCAGTAAAAAGGGTAAGAGCTACCATTTTTATCTAATGATTCAAAGATGGATAAAGCCAGAAACCAGGGCCTCTAAAGGGAAAGCAAACTGTCAATAGTTTCCCAGAGATTTGGTGTAAATGCTAGAACTGGGACCCAGGTGAACTGTTTACATTATTCCTCCCACTTGGAAGAGATAACAGCCTCTGACCCCTCCTTTTTCAGAAATATGGCATCCATGTCCTTATCAGAACATAGGGGGCTGTT
This sequence comes from Neogale vison, assembly GCF_020171115.1. NCBI lineage: Eukaryota > Metazoa > Chordata > Mammalia > Carnivora > Mustelidae > Neogale > Neogale vison. The sequence continues at coordinate 19,296,418 of NC_058105.1, read as the reverse complement.
TCGACCATAGCTCTTTAAGAAATCAGAATGTTGAATTCTTCTTAGGGCCATTTCTATCTTTTCTCTTAGTCAGGGAGATAGCCAATGTCTAGGTGTATTTTTTTTCAGTTAATTGATTGATTGATTGATTGATTATGTTCAGTTAGCCAGCATATAGCAGATCATAAGTTTTTGATGTAGTGTTCAACGATTCATTAGCTGCATATAACACCCAGTGCTGATCACAACATGTCCTCCTTAATCCCCATCACCCAGTTATTCCATCTCCCCACCTCCTTCCCTTCTGTAACCCTCCGTTTGCCTAACTGTATTTTAAAATTGTTTTTCTTAAGAGCTGGGATAGTGAAGGACCATATATAGCTCTGCACAGAGGATTTACATGATTGGATTTAGAGTCAGAACTCTTAGGTTTGAATTCTGACTTGGTATTATTTTAGCTCTACAGGCTTAAGCGAGTCCTTTCTGAATCATAAGAATTTTATCTATAAAATGGGAACAATGGCACTTACTTTTCTGATTCTCACAGGATTGCTGTAAAGATCCAATGAAAGTATGTAGGAAAACACTTGTGAAGTGTGAATATAGTCAGGGTCAATACTCAGAAAGCATGCAATGGGAAAATCAAATCAGGTTTTTAAAACTTGTATGACAATTATTAAATTGCTCCCCTGGAGCCTGCTCCTCCCTGAAACTTGCCCTGGCACCTTGGTTTTCACAACACTGACCTTCATCTTCTTGTGAGCTCCAAGTCAGACCCTGAAAGAGAAAACTAGATCAACCTCTGGCAACTTGTAAGTAAATGTCTAATGCCCTTCTGCCACTCTCAGGTTGTGCCTGCCTGCTTATAACTGGTGTTCCACTAGAGTCACCTTTATGACCATCTTTGGGAACTAAAGTTTCCACAATATATAGTACTGGTTGTTAAATTTTTATATTAATAAAATTTATATAATTTTTATATTATTATTTTTATATTATAATGACTATATTAATAGCTACCAATAATAAAATACCTAATAAGTGTCACACATTGTACTGGATGATTAATATGAGTTATTTTACTTAATCTTCTTAAAAACCCTAGGAAATAACTATTATCATTCCCATCTTACAACCCAGGCAACTGAGGCTGGGAGCACTGCAGTGCTTTGTTCAAGATCTCATATCTGGTTAAATGGCAGAATCTATATTTAAATATATGTCTACAATATTCTAATGCTACTGTTGTATCAATTATGTTTTCTCAAAATGTAGAGCCATACAATTAAATATTATTGAGGTTTTTTCAAGGGATTTATAAACCTATTCTTTCTTTGTTATCATGCTAATCTTTGAAATAATGAAAATGATTTCTCTTAATTTTACAAATGACGAATCCAAGCTACAAAGAAGTTAAGCAGATTGTTCTAGGACATGCATGAATTTATTCAACTAATATTCATTGGGTTCTTGGTGTGTTCCAGGCAATGTGATAGGCGCTAGGGGTAATCTCATGGACCTTACAACCTAAAGGAAGATGTGAGCAGTAAACAAACTAATTAAAAATCTTAATAAAATTATGAAGAAAATACTGCAAGCTAATGAAATAGAAAGAGCTCAGGGTTTGGAGGGGCAACATTAGGTAGAGTGGAAGGGAAAGCCTCTCTAAGGAGCTGACATTAAATCCTGGAATCTGAAGGGAGTGGAGCCAGCCATACAAAGATCCAGAGTACACACACAGACAGTGATATTGTCAGGAACAGAACCAATTTCCCCTAAATTCTACCCAGGGCTACTCTCTCCAGTTGGAATAAGAACCAAGTAGAAGCTGGTTAAGAATGACGAGTAAGTGGCAAATTCAAACTTTTATCTACAAGCATCCCTGTCCTTTATCACCCACCTTTTTCTTTGTATGTCTCTAGAAGTCATACGTTTTCACCAGTCACTTTTCTGCTTCTGTACTCATCCAAAGTGCTTCAGGCCAGCATCAGTTGTTGGGCTCTTTCCAGATGTTCCCCGAACAGGCACAGAAAAGCTCATGTGCCCACAACAGTAAAGCCTCTGGAACTAAGCTTCAAGTTATACTCCCTTTCCCAACTCCCTTTTCAAGTTTGGCCATTTCTGTGTAATTGGTAGAATCATTAATACAGCAATGTTTCAGCCTTCTTGACTGTTCTCCTGAGATGCTGCGAAAAGTAAGCCCAGGGGCTGAGAAGCTGTGACGTCCAAAATGGCCATTCCCAATGGGTTATTTTCACTGACTCACACTGAGAGTTTGGGGACCTTTAGTCGCCACTGAGAAGCTTTGGGAACAATTGGAAGAGTTAAATTGACGATGAAATACATTGTGTTACAAATGTAAAATACATTCCTAGTCATATTAAAAAGTCTTGGCCACAATTAAAATATCAGTTTTTTCCCCAAACATAGAGGTTCTAAGAACTATTATGGATAAATGACCAATACAGAAGATGGTAGTAAGAATGTATTTCTCATTTTATGATCCGTCATATCATCTTGTTTACTCAACCTTTTGCCTGATTATAAACTATAAATCACTTTTAAACATCAACAAATTACTTAATTAGTTTTTATATGGTCAATAAAGCCTCTGATTGCCATTCAGTGTTCTAATAAAATACTCCTGTGCTTAAGATGTATGTGGTGGCCAGCTGCCTTGTACCATACTTTTTCAATTTTTATTAAACCATGCCTGAGTTGTGAAAGACTGGTTTCTATGCATTCGTCTTATTTTTTCCATTCAATAAATGTTTATCAAACATCTATCATGTCCTGTCATTGTGTTAGGAATTAGAAATACAAAATCAATTGCAAATTAATAATATCTCTAGATACACTTCCTCCTCACTCCCCAGTACATCACACATGTGAGTGTGCTCACACACACACAAACACAGTCTCTCATTTGGAAAGCAAAAACAGCCTCAATCTCCTTTGGTGCTGGGTTATTAGCAGCTTCTATAGAAAATGCTAAGTTATTATGCATTTTAAGGGATAAAGCTATTGATTTTAAAGCAAGGAAATTGTTTTAAAAGTAGACTTTATAAAGTCTTTTGTGGGCAGATTCATTTAATTCTGTTGCTTGGCTATACAGAATTTTGTAATGACTTTAAATAGAGAAACTATTCCTTTTTTTCAAGTTAGGTTGTAGTACATTAGGTGATATTTGAACCAGTTTATGAGCTTCTGCTATGGCATGATGGGCTGACTCTACGTATTGAAGAACATCGTCCCCAAATTTAATTATCCTGGGGCACGATCACTACAGAGGATAAAATGAGTCATTTTGTTCATCACAGCTGCAGCCTTTGCAGAAATGTAGGTTATAGGAGATCATCTTTTTTTTTTAATTTATTTGACAGACAGAAATCACAAGTAGGCAGAGAGACAGGCAGGGAGAGAAGAGGAAGCAGGCTCCCTGTTGAGCAGAGAGCCTGATGTGGGATTTGATCCCAGGACCCTGGGATCATGACCTGAGCCAAAAGCAGAGGCTTTAACCCTCTGAGCCACCCAGATGCCCTAGGATAACATCTTAAAGACTAACTCATTAATGCTCAGGGATGGATGAAGTATTGTGCCAGCAGACTAAAGTGGTACCCAAATGTTTTCATCTAGAAACCTTTATATCTTTCCCATGTTGTGATATATTGATGGGGATGTCTTTATCCATTGTCACTGCCTGTGGACATTTAAATAACCCAGATGCAATGCTTGTCTCATCCACTATTGATTCCTCAAACTCTGAGGAGCAATCAGAGGTTTGGAGCAAATTTCTGATGGTGCCATAAAGTGTCTACTTTATAAGGATTCAAATGATGTAATCAGTGCAGTCCCTGCTTTTATTCTCATGGGTATTTACTAGTGAGTAATATGTCATCCCAAACTATTTGATGGGACAATGAAGTAAAATAGTCCTCCAAATTGTGAGGGTTGTGGATTTATGCCTAGCTGAAAGCATTCCCGTCTTCATAATATCAAAGCAGGTGACCTTTCTGACATTAGTTTCTCCATCTGTGCTATGCATTTTGAAAGGACGTGAGGAACAGGCTTGATGTGTTTCCCCCTTTTGTATTATGGTGTTTATGGCTTGATGGGGGAGTCATCTATCCTGGTGACAGATCCTGGAGGATGTTCTTTCACTGGTCTGCAGTGAAAGAAGGCAGAAGATCCATCTTTATGGAGCCTGGAATATGTTGAGTTTCACTATTCTCCTTGAAATGAGTGTTCCCCAATCCCACCATAGTAATAATGTCATCCTGGCCATTTGCTGTCCCAAATGAAAATTTCTCTAACATCTCCCTGGTTTCTGAATGTGTACTGTGTAGCTCAAAACTTAGATTCATGCTACATATATTTAAAATTTCTTTTCAGTGTTCCAGAATTCATTGTTTATGCACCATACCCAGTGCTCCATGCAATAGTGCCCCCCATAATACCCACCACCAGGCTCACCCAAACCCCTACCCCCTCCCCTCCAAAACCCTCAGTTTGTTTCTCAGAGTCCACAGTCACTCATGGTTCATCTCCCCCTCCAATTTCCCCTAACTCTCTTCTCTCGATCTCCCAATGTCTTCCGTGTTACTCCTTATGTTCCACAAATAAGTGAAACCATGGGATAGTTGACTCTCTCAGCTTGACTTGTTTAACTTAGCATAAGCTCTTCCAGTCCTGTCCATGTTGATACAAAAGTTGGGTATTCATCCTTTCTGATGGGGACATAATGTTCTGATGTATGTATGGGCCATAACTTCTTTATCCATTCGTCTGTTGAAGGGCAACGTGGCTCTTTCCACAGTTTGGTGACTGTGGCCATTGCTATGAACTTTGGGGTACAGATGGCCCTTCTTTTCACTATATCTGTATCTTTGGGGTAAATACCCATATAGTGAAATTGCAGGGTCATAGGGAAGATCTACTTTTAATTTCTTAAGGAATCTCCACACTTTTTTCCGAGGTGGCTGCACCAACTTGCATTTCCACCAACAGTGCAAGAGGGTTCCCCTTTCTCCACATCCTCTCCGACACTTGTTTTCTATCTTGTAGATTTCTACCATTCTGACTGGTGTAAGGTGGTATCTCAATGTGGTTTTGATTTGAATTTCCCTGATGACTAGTGATGATGAGCATTTTCATGTGTCTGATAGCCATTTGTTATGTCTTCATTGGAGAAGTGTCTGTTCATGTCTTCTGCCCATTTTTTGACAAAATTATCTGTTTTGTGTGTGTTTAGTTTGAGAAGATCTTTATAGATCCTGGATATTAGCCTTTTGTCTGTACTGTCATTTGCAAATTTCTTCTCCCATTCCATGGGTTGACTCTTTGTTTTGTTGACTGTTTCCTTTGCTACATAAGATTTGATCTTGATGAAGTCCCAAAAGTTCATTTTTGCTTTTGTTTCCTTTGCCTTTGGAGACATGTCTTGAAAGAGGTTGCTGGGCTGATGTAGAAGAGCTTACTGCCTATGTTCTCCTCTAGGATTTTAATAGATTTCTGCCTCATGTGGAGGTCTTTTAACCATTTTGAGTTTAACTTTGTGTATGGTATAAGAGAATGGTCGAGTTTCATTCTTCTATACATTTTCATTTTCCCAGCACCATTATTGAAGAGACTGTCTTTTTTCCACTGTATATTTTTTCCTGCTTTGTCAAAGAATATTTGACCATAAAATTGAGGGTCCATATCTGGGCTCTCGACTCTGTTCCACTGGTCTATGTGTCTGTTTTTGTGCTAGTACCATGCTATGTATTTCTTTTTTTTTTTGAGTTTTTATTTATTTATTTGACAGAGAGAGAGAGAGAGAGAGATCACAAGTAGGCAGAGAAGCAGGAAGAGAGAGAAGAGGAAGCAAGCTCCCTCCTGAGCAGAGAGCCCGATGTGGGCCTCAATCCCAGGACCCTGAGACCATGACCTGAGCTGAAGGCAAAGGCTTAACCCACTGAGCCACCCAGGCACCCCATGCTATATATTTCTGAAAGAGTAATTGAGTCAGTTAGTATAAGAAAGTGTGCTAAATTCAATCACAAAATTTCATGTTATTACAAGTCTATAAGGTAGGTACTATATTTATTTCTATTTTACAGATGGAGAAAGTGAAGCTCAGAGAAAGGAAATGCTCTTCTCAGAATCACAAAGATGATATGCACCAATATTACCCAGGTCCTTCTGACTCTACCGTCTAGCAATCAATTTCTGCCATAGCACCTTGAAATCATCTTTTAAAATCCTAATTTCTAATCTGCTCATCCCTTTACTTAAAATCTAATGGTTTTCAGTATTAGTTGCACATTAAAATCACCTGGGAGCTTTAAATGTATCATACCCAGATGTCACTCTGATTCTGATTTAACTGGTCTGAGGTGGGCATGGGCAATCATATTTTTAAAAAACTTCCCAAGTGACTGCAATTTATTACCAGCGTTGAAAACTACAAATTTAGAACTTTGTGCTGTGTTCCTTCTCCTGTTTCCTGATTATAAAGAGCATACTCAACTTTAGTTGCCTGATTCTTCACAGGGTCTGAGAAAGACTTCAGAGATTTCACTCAATACAAAAATTAGGGAAAGCTCAGATCTTCATAATTTTTTCCTTATCTATAGAATCTTGACTGCCATTGAAACAGTGAACTATGATCTTGGACAAACCCAAGGAATCTTATGAAGGCATTTCAGAAGCAACTGCAGACACCCTTTGCATCCCTTCCCCACCAGGAGATCTAGACAGACACATCCTTGATCATAATTCTCAAAGCTATGGAGTACTTTTACTGAGGGGTGCTCTTTCTCTTTTATACAACAAACTTTCACTGAACACCTGTATGTTGCAGGAACTGTTAGTGGCTCTCAATTAGAGTGATACTTCCCTTTTAAAGAGCACTTGGAATTATGTGGAAATTTTTCTTAAAGATTTTATTCATTTATTTGACAGAGACTGAGAGCGCGAAGAGGGAGAGTGAGGGAGAAGCAGACTCTTTGCCAATCAGGGAGCCTGATGTGGGGCTCAATCTCAGTACCCTGGGATCAGGACCCAAGCTGAAGACAGGTGCCCAACTGACTGAGCCACCCAGACACCCTATGTGGAAGATTTTTTGATTGTGAAAATAATTAAGAAATAGATACTAAGTCATAGGTAGTGAGAGATGCTAAATATTCTATTATAATTAAGTCTTGTGCAATTCTCATAACAAGAATCTTCAAACTCCAAATACACCTTTGTTGAGAAATAACATATAATCCAGGTCTGAGATCCAACTTCTTGCCCCTTCGATATCAGTGGCTATGTTCACCATCATCCTGTTCCTGCTGAGAGTTTTTAAAGGACTTAGCAGTCAATTTGTCTGTCAGCAACAATCAAGCCCTTAAGATACACTGAAGCTTCAACAGGCACTATGTAAAAAGAAAGGAAGACAATCTTTAACAACAGAAAACTCACAATTTTGTTAGAGAGATAAAATATATACTTTTGAATAAGATTTACAAACATTCTTCCAAACAGCATGCTAATCAGTAAATATATCAAGCCAAAAGTAGGATGGCGCAATGAAAAGGATATGATCTTCAGAGTCACACAGAATTTGTTTCAAATTCTGTTCTCAAAGTTTTATTTTTGTATGATCTTGGGTGTGGTACTCAACATCTCTGAGTGTCAGTTTTCTAACCTGTAAACTGGGATTTTTACCTTGCAGTGTTTAAATCAGTATTATAAATAATTGTTCTATACAGCAGTTGTAACATAGAAAGTGCTCAGTAAACAGCATTCTCTATCATCAAGAACATTATATAATGAAAAGTATTTGAACAATATCATCAGACAACTGGACCTAACTGTATTAATAGAACACTCCTCTCGACGATAGCAGAATACATTTAGCAAGACAGACCACACCTTGGGTCATCCAGCAAACCATAACATATTTGAAAATAATTGAAGCCATAAAGTATGGTCTCTGACCATAACTTATTTAAACTAGAAGGGAATAACAAAAAAATAACTAAAAAAATCCAATCACTTGGAAATTAAACCACCTAAATAATTCATGGATCATGGAAAAAAATCTCAAAGAAAATTAGAAATTATTTGAAATGGAATGAAAATGAAAATGCAACATAAAATTTGTGGATTTCAGTTAAAGTAGTTTTAGATAGAAAAGTTATAGCATTAAAAGCATGTATCAGAAAATAAGAAAGGTCTCAAGTCAATTATGTAAATATTTGACTTAGGAAATTACTAAAAGAATAACAAATTAAACCAAAAGCAAGCAAAGGGAAGGAAACAATAAAAAGCATAAATCAATGATTTTTTTAAAGAGAGGAAGAAAATAAATGAAACCAAAGCTTGTTCTTTGAAAATAAGTAATATAATTGGTAATTGCCTAGCAATATTGAAAGGAAAAGAAAGAGAAAATACAAATTGCCAATATCAGTAATGAGAGGATGTTACTATAAACCCGGCAGATATTAAAAAGAAAATAAGGAAATACATTAGGCAATTCTACACATATAAATTCAACAACTTAGATGAAGTCAGCAACACCTCAAAATCCAAATTAACAGAACTCACTGAAGATTAGATGACTTGAATAGTTCTACAGAATTTGATTTTGTAGTTAAAAATCTCCTGAAAAATACACCTTGAGGCCCAGATCAATTTTACCAAATAATTAAAGAAGATACAATACCAATCTATTCCAGATTATAGCAGTAAAGACTTTCTGACTTACTTTATGATACCAGCATTACTTGAATACCAAAACCAAAGATAGTGCAAAAAACAAATAAATAAATAAAAATTAAAAAGGAAAATAGAAGACAACTCCAAACCAATATCTATCATGAACATAGAGGCAAAAACCACTAACAGAATATTTAAAAATTGAAACCAGCAATTTAAGTAAAGAATCACAACCAATAGGGGTTATTCCAAGAATGCTAAACTGGTTCAATATTCAAAAATCAACCAAATTTTTTCAAAAAGAAAAAAAAATCAACCAAATTGATCAATATAATCCATTTTAACTGTCTAAAGAAGAAAAAACCTACATGATCATATCAATAGATCTAGAAATTACTTAATGAAATAAAACATCCATTCATGATTTTTAAATTTTTTTTCTCCCCATAGCACAGACCCTCCCCAATGTCCATCACCCAGTCACCCCTTTCCTCCCACCACCCTCACCTCCAGCAACCTTCAGTTTGTTTTCTGAGATTAAGAGTCTCTTACGGTTTGTCTCTCTCTCTGATTTCAACTTTTTTTCATTTTCCCTTCCCTTCCCCTATGATCCTCTGTCTTGTTTCTCAAATTCCTCATACCAGTGAGATTATATGATAATTGCCTTTCTCAGGTTGACTTATTTCACTTAGCATACTACCCTCTAGTCCCATCCACATCGTTGCTAATGGCAATATTGCAATTTTTGATGGCTGCATAGTATTCTATTGTATATACATATACCACATCTTCTTTAACTGTCCATCTGTTGATGGACATCTAGGCTCTTTCCATAGTTTGGCTATTGCGGACATTGCTGGTATAAACATTTGGGTAAATACTGGGTATTTACCCTAAAGTTCTTGTAGAGTAGCTCTATTTTGTTGTTGTAGAGTAGCTCTATTTTCAACTTTTTGAGGAACCTCCATACTCTTTTCCAGGGTAGCTGCACCAGCTTGCATTCCCACCAACAGTGTAAGATGGTTCCCCTTCCTCCACATCCTCGCCAACACCTGTCTTTTCCTGACTAATTTTAGACATTCTACTTGTGTGAGGTGGTATCTCACTGTGCTTTTTTGATTTGTATTTCCCTGATGCCAAGTGATGTTGAGCACTTTGTCATGTGTCTATTGGCCATCTGGATGTCTTCTTTGCAGAAATGTCTGTTCATGTCCTCTGCCCATTTCTTGATTGGATTATTTGTTCTTTGGGTGTTGAGTTTGATAAGTTCTTTATAGATTTTGGATACTAGCACTTTATCTGATATGTCATTTGCAAATAGCTTCTCCCATTCTTTCAGTTGCTTTTGGTTTTATTGATTGTTGTCTTTGCTATGCAAAAGCTTTTGATCTTTCTTTTTTATTTTGTTTTTTTGTGGTTTTTTTTAAAATTTATTTTTTATTTATTTTCAGCATAACAGTATTCATTATTTTTTCACCACACCCAGTGCTCCATGCAAGCCGTGCCCTCTATAATACCCACCACCTGGTACCCCAACCTCCCACCCCACCACTTCAAACCCCTCAGATTGTTCTTGATGAAGTCCCAATAGTTCATTTTTTGCCCTTGCTTCCTTGCCTTTGATGATGTCTCTAGGAAGAAGTTGCTGTGGCTGAGGTCGAAGAGGTTGCTGCCCGTGTTTTCCTCAAGGATTTTGATGGATTCCTTTCTCACCTTGAGGTCTATTTTTGTGTGTGGTGTAAGGAAATGGTACAGTTTCATTCTTCTGCATGTGGCTGTCCAATTTTCCCAACGCCATTTGTGGAAGAGACTGTCTTTTTTCTATTGGACATTCTTTCCTGCTTTGTCAAAGATTAGTTGACCATAGAGTTGAGGGTCCATTTCTGGGCTCTCTATTCTGTTCCATTGATCTATGTGTCTGTTTTTGTGCCAGTACCATACTGTCTTGATGATTATAGCTTTGTAATAGAGCTCAAAGTCTGGAATTGTGATTCTGCCAACTTTGGTTTTTTTCTCCAACATTCCTCTGGCTATTTCCATTCATGGTGTAAAAAAAAAAAATACTCTAGGGACACCTGGGCGTCTTTGTTGGTTAAGTGTCTGCCTTCACTTCAGGTCATGATCCTAGGTCCTGGGATCTAGTCCCTGGTTGGGCTCCTTGCTCAGCAGGGAGCCTCCTTCTCTGCTTGCATGCTTTCTCTCTCTCTGGAAAATAGATAAATAAAAGGAAATTTCTTAACCTGATAAGAATCATCTATGAAAAAATCTATGACTAATATCATTATGGTGAATAATTGAATGCTTTCCCTCTAAAATCAGGAACAAGGCAAGGATATCTACTTTCACAATTCCTATTCAACATCTTATTAAAAGTTCTAGCTGATAGAGTAAGATAAGAAAAATACAGAACTCATATTGAAAAGGGAGAAATAGTCCCCACTTATAGAAACTATGATTACCTCTGTATAAAATCTCAGGAATGTACAATGAAGACTTCTTAGAACTAATAAATGAGTTTAGCAAGGTCACTGGATTTGGGTCAGTACCCAAGATGTAATTGTATTTTTAAATTCGAGCAATGAAGGGCACCTGGGTGGCGCATTTGGCTGAGTGCTGGAGTCTTGTTTTTGACTCAGGTCATGACCTTGATGTCCTAAGACTGAGCCCCGTGTAGGGTTCCATGCACAGCATGGAATCTGCTGGAGATTCTCTTTCCCTCTCTCTCTTCCCCTCCATCTCATGCTCTCTCTCTCATGCACATAGGAGATAATACATTAAATAAATAAATAATAAATCTTTAAAAAGTAAATTCGAGCAATGAACAATTGGAAGTCAAAATTACAAATATATATATATATATATATATATATAATAAGATGAAAATAGAAAGGGAGACACACCATAAGGGACTCTTAACTTTAAGAAACAAACTGAAGGTTGTTGGAGGGGAGGTAGATTGGGGGAGGGGGTACCTGGGTGATGGGCATTAAGGAGAATACATAATGCGATGAGCACTGGGTGTTATATGCAGCTTATGAATCACTGACGTCTACCTCTGAAACTAATAATACACTATATGTTAATTAAATTTGATTTAAATAAAAAATATATACATATGCCAATTAAAATACCTCCAAAAATGAAATAGTTAAGTATTAATATAAAAAAACTTGCACAAGATTTGTATGCTAAAAACTACAAAATGCTAAGGAAATATATCAAAGAAGAGAGAAATAAATTGTGAGACACACCACAAGCATGGATTGGAGGATTCAGTGTAATAAATAGACCAAATCTTCCTGAAGTGCAATAGCAATGAAAATCCCAGAATGTTTCCTGTGGTTATCATCAGTATAGACAACAGGAATTTCAAAAACTCTACATGCTAAAACTTATATGAAAGGACAAAAAAAAGAGCTAAAACAATTTTGAGGGCATAAAACAAAGTTAGAGGACTCACACTACTAAGTTTTAAAACTTACTATAAAGGTACAATAATGAAAATGGTGTACATTGGCAAAGGAATAAACACTTGGATGAATGGATGAGAACAGAGAGTTTGGAAATAGACTCACACAAATGTAACCATTTGACCTTTAACAAAGATGTAAAAGTAGTTCCTTGGAGAAATAAATGGTAGTCTTTTCAACAAATGGAACAAGTCGTCATCCATGTGAAAAGAAAATGAAAAATAGAAATGAATCCTGACCACAACCTCACAACATATGCAAAGATTAAATCAAAATAGTGTAAGATGTAAATATTAAACATAAAACTTTCAGAAAACATAGGAGAAAACCTATATAATCTGAATTTAGTCAAAAAGTTCTTAGAAGGGAAACCAAGAGCATTATATACAAAAAGAAAAAAAATAGATAAATAAGTTCCTATTAAAATTTCCTGGGTGGCTCAGTGGGTTAAGCCGCTGCCTTCGGCTCAGGTCATGATCTCGGGGTCCTGGGATCGAGTCCCACATCGGGCTCTCTGCTCATCAGGGAGCCTGCTTCCCTCTATCTCCCTCTCTGCCTGCCTCGCTATCTGTTTGTGATCTCTCTGTGTCAAATAAATAAAATCTTTAAAGAAAAATTAAGAACATTTTCTCTGTCAAAGACCCTATTATAAAGATGAAAGGACAAACTGAAAATGGGAGAAAATACTTGCACTTCAAATATGCAACAAAGGACTTGTATCCAGGATATAGAAATAATTCTGAAAACTTGATGGTAAGAAACAACCCAATTAGAAAATAGGGAAAAAGTATGAGCAGACATTTCACTGAAGAGGACATGCAGATGGCAAATAAGTATAGGAAATATATTTAACATCATTAGCCCATTAGGCCAATGCAAATTAAAACCAAGATAAAATAACACTACACACCTATCAGAATGTCTTTTAAAATCCTGGAATACAAGTTCTGGTGATGATATGGAGGAACCAGAATTCTTATACATTGCTCTTGGGAATGCAAAATGGTACAGCCACTCTAGAAAACAGATGGGAAGTTTATTATCATGTTATACATACACTTACCACACAACCAAGCAATTGTATTCTTGGTAATTTTTCTTTTAAAAAAAGGAAACTTATATTCAGAGAAAAGACCTGTATATGATTGTTTATAGTGGTTTTATTCATAATAATGTAAACCTGGAAACAACCTAAACGTCTTTCAATGGATGAGTGGTGAAACAAACTTTGGTACAAACATACAATGGAATATTATTCAGCCAGAAAAAATGGGGAAAAAGAAGGAAAAGAGAGAGGGAGGGAGGAAGGAAGGAATGAAAAGGAAAGGAAAGAAGTGAGGGAGGGAGGAAAGGAAAGAGGAAGGGAAGAGAGAAGGAAAACCTCTGCCTTGGAGACTTTTACAATCTCAGACAAATGCATATGGAGGTCAAGATGATTCTGATTACCATATTGTTGATGAGACTTTCTAGTGGCAGAATGGAAGGACATGGGAAATAGAGAAACATGAACCAGGGAAACAGTCATTGGATATTTCTGGAATACCATCTGAGCCCAGGCAGTGCATTATCCTAGTAATGGGGACTGGTGAACTAAAAATGCATTGTACAACAAGGTAATGTAGAAGTGATTGCAGGAGGAAACCAGCCACACAGGACTTATAGATTAAGTGCATTTGTAATAAGTTGAATGCAAAACAAATAGTCTACCACAAATAAAATCATGCTTTCTTTCTGACATCCATTATGACTGGAGAAATGTAGGATTTTTATTTACCTCAGCTAAAACAACATCACATTTAAGTCTTCAAATGGTTGATTCAAAAATCATGCTGCCTTTATCACTATATGTGAGGTTTGAGTCTCTCACAATCTGTCAGAAGCAAGTTCCAAATGGTCAATCAAGCTACTTTAAATTTCAAGATCTCTTAAAGCACCTTATGATGTTATACCTCCAAGTTAATCCCCATGTGATGGGCATTCTCTCTCATCTCAAGTCATAAATATTTAGTGCAAAGATACAAACTCTGAAAATAGGCATAAGAAGATTATAATCTCAGTGGTATCATTATACCATCTGTGTGACCTTGAGATTTAACCTATTTGAGCCTTCTTTTCTTGTATATTGGACTTTGTTTCACGGAATCATGATATATAAGGAACCAGCTATGCTATTGAAGTAGATAGTACAAATTTGTACTTCTACAAATCATGCAGAAATTTCTGAGACTCAGCAGAGACAACAAATCAGGCCCTTACCTGCACATTAATATTTTAATAACAAATATTTGACCACATCCTTCACCTTTAAGCAAATCTTTCATTAATGGTAGTGTATTAAGAGCAGTGCCTCTGATATGAAATGTGTTACTTCACTGAACTTTATAAAATCTATTAATAGTCTGAAGTAAGGGAATATGCACAAGCCATTGTTTACTTTTAATGAACTAGTCTAGTGTTACCTCAAAACTTTTAATGAAAGTTTCATCTGAACAAGTGGAAAAGAATTATAGATGGAATTTTTTTCTAAACTTTGTCCTCAAGATCTTTTGATTTGATGTTCTTGGTTTTTATTGTCCACATTTACAAAACCTGCAGTGTAGATTTCAACCAGTAAGAATCACATTCCTTCTCTGGCTGAGGTGTAAACATTAAAACATGAGGGAAAAGAGATACCACCTTCCTGACCCTGTTACATAGTCCCTAGGGTAAATGTTGGGGAGCAGAGCCTGAGGGGAGAAGAGACGACCAGGATGCTGACCATTAATGCAATCTCTTGGTGATCAAACTGGGACATCGGGCATATGCAGATTAAGGTGGTGACGCAATGGTGCCACAAGGAGTATGCATGGGTGTATGTGCGTTTTTTTAACCCAATATATTAGGGATATTCCAACTTCATACTCTCTTTGAGTTTATTCCAGCTTCTGTGTCTTCATGCTGACCAATATGCTTATGCGCATTTCCCTTTCCTCTCCTGTCAGTAGTCTAAAATTATTTTCCTTTAAGCTCCAGCTCAAAATATTATTCAGAAAAAGTGTCTCTGATTGATCGCTGCTTTCTATGTATACCTATTTTCCTTTCTTTGTCATTTCTGGGATTTATTAACAATCGTGCATCTATTTCTACCATGAATAACTGAATTTAGGGCCCTGACTAGATCCCAAGCCCCTCAAGACAATTTCCCATGGCCTTTTTAGTCCTCTCCATCCAGTTCCACTCTCAAAATTTTATGCACTCTTGGTATGCACAACTCCATTTCCTCTAGGAGGCTCTACTTCTCTCACCAGTATTCTTCAGTCTTTTGGTGGTTCCTCTTCTTCTACCCAAATTTTAATTTTGGGGGTGTTTTCATTCACTCATTTATATATTAATTTAATTCACAATTACACTTATTATGCACCCACTATGTATCATGGCACAGTCTGTGCATATTATTTATGACTCCCCTCTCTTTCTTTCCCTTCCCTTTGCCCTTTCTTCCTCCCTCCCCTTTCTCTTGCCCTCCACTTCCTTCCTCTTCTCTCCTCTCTTCTACACTTTCCAAAAGACTCATTCTTAGTCTTTTCTTATAGCTTCAACCAACTTAAAAGAGCTGATGATCCCAAATCCCTAACATCAACTCAAAAGTTTCTCTTCATCTTCAGTCCTGTTTCTAACTGTTTACCGAACATTCTGTCCTGGATATCATAGAGTCATCATAAGATCAAAGTGTCTCAAACCAAATATCTTCTACTTCCTTTAACCTTCTACCAGCCTTCTTCTTGTATCTCCCATCACCATTGTCTAATATTTTACCAATTCAGTATCATTATTGGCTTCCTTGTGATTACCCACCATGTATAGTTAGTCACTAAATTTTATTGACTCAAACTTTCAAAAAGCTCTCACATCTGTTTATCCACATCTTTGTCTGTCTCTACTGTTATTCTCTTAGTTCCAGCCTTCATCTTCTCTTATGTGGTGAGTTTAATTATTTTTCTTCCCAGCTCCCTCAAATCCATTCTCCACCTGCTCCTGGAGTTATCCTGCTAAATAGAGTTAACCATGTCATTCTTCTGTTTTGGAAATGCTTAGGATCATCCACTGTATATAATATAAGGTCCACCCAATTGGGCACAATATTTTCAGACCAATACAATCTAGACCCAAATCAGTTTTCCTGATGAACTTCCCATCATTCTCTCCATGTACCTTACATACCAGCTCCACTTAATCTACAATTCTCTGGCACATGAATATATAATGTAACATGAAATACTCTAACCCTGATTGCATTGTTTTAAGGTATATACAAGCATTTTGAGGGCAAGGATTATGTATTGTTTACCTTTGTAGACCTAGTGTTTGCCATAAGCAGATCTCAGGAAATACTACATATAGTCATGAATGAATGATAACCTGTGTTTGAATTCCATTTCTGCCATTCCTTAGCAATGTGACTATTGGCCAGTTACCTAAACTTTTTAAGTTCTTGTTTCCTCATCTGTAAACTGGGCACAGTAATAATTGTCACTCAGCCCTATAGATTTTGAAAGGAGTTCTCTTGTCCCTTTTATGTCTTTTAATCTCTAGATTCTTAGGTCCTCCCCAGGCTTTGGCAGACAGTGGGAGAACCAAGAAGGGGAGGGCTGTAGGGCCAAAACCTGAGCAGCAGCTGCAGTGAGCCTACCTCACAACTGCTACTCAGGCTCTTGAGAACTTTGTGTTGTTAACCCTTTAGGCCTGGTTCTTGAGAACCCTATTGATTATTCAGCTCTAACTCTTACCTTCTTGGTTTCTGGGTAACCAACACAGATTATTCACCTACCCACCTGTTTCATATTCTCTGGGCAACCCTTCTTAAGCAGACCACTGATTAGACACAACACACTCACCCGTGTCTCAGATGAAATGAGTTTTTAAAGCTTTCCCCATATTGATGGCTCTCTGGTAGACATGTTTCTCTTTTCAGTTAACACAATGTTTGGCTTGGCACATATAAAGAACTGTTGGACACAAGCCTCTATTCTTAGACATTTATATTCTATTCTTGAGAGCCCAACTTGTATGATTTTATTTAGCAACTGTGTCCCTACCCTCATCTCACATCATCCCATGAGCAAGTGAAAAACCCAAGGGCATTTCACACCAATCGCTGTCATGACAAATCATCTTGTATATGTATTGTTGATATTCTGAGTTTCCAAGAAGTACTATGAAATTATTAATTTCCACTCACCATTCCATTCTTTTGATAATAGTTACTGTGATGATTTTATTATCCACCTTTTCAGCTCCTATCCATTTACTCCTGTTTTCTTATACCCAAGCTTGAGCTGTCTATTTGATTCTTTCTCTTTGTTCTCATCCATGTAAACTGTATATTTTTTCTTTAATTTTTTTATTGTGGAGTATATACATAACTTAATATTTGCCATTTTAACCATTTCTATGTATACAATTCGGGGCAATTACCAACTATGTTGAAAAATTTTAAGCCTTTCCAGAAGTACAATAAATGCCTATACACTCTTCACCTACAGTCACTCTTTGCTAACATTTTACCACATTTGCTTACTCCCTCCTTCCCTCCCTGTTGATACAGATATGGATATAGATATAGATAGATATACTGAATGTTTGTGCCCCCCCATTCATATGTTGAAATCTAATACCTAGTGTGATGGTATTAAGAGTGGAGACTTTGAGAGGCCATTAGGTCATGAGAACAAAGTTATCATGGATGGAATTACTGCCCTGTATAAGAAGAAACAGGAGAGCGTTCTCTCTTTCTGTTTGCTTTCCACCATGTGGGTATACAAACCAGGAAGAGGGCTCTTGTCAGAACCCAACTATGCTGGCACCCTAAACTTGGACTTTCAAGCTTCCAGTACTATGAGAAATTAATTTCCATTGTTTAAGCCACCCAGTTTATGGTATCTTTATAGCAGCTGGAAGTGACTAAGACAGAAATATATATTATATGTAAGTGTGTATGTATTTATATTGATTACTTACTGCCATTGCATGCCCAACACTGTAAAATTATGAAACATCATCCACATCTTTATGCAGTTTTGAAGATCCCTAGATGATTCCGATGCATAATGAGAGTTGACAACCACTGCTATAGAGTATTATTCCTTTCCTCTATTTGAAGCCCTACCCTCTTGTGGTCCCCTCTACCCAAACCTGTTTGCATGGCTACGGTGAATTCCATGATCTAGCCTAGGATTCATCTCCTAACACTTTTCAGGTCACTCTTCGTAATCTTGTAATATATTCTCTAAATAAGCAGTGCTGTTTCATATCTTTCTACCTCTTTGTGCACTGTATCTTCTGCATGGATTATCCTTCCCTTCAGTATCTGTCTGTTAAAGTATTATTCACCATTGAAAATGTAAATGACACCTCTTTCAAGAAATTTTTCCTGAACTTATTGTCTCCATAGCTGATAAAAATTTTTACGATTACTTATGAAAAAATGAATAGTAAACATTTGTTTACACATCTCTCCCCTACTCAAATGTGAAATTATTGATGTTGGGAATATACCTTACTTACCCTTGTATCCTCAAAACTTAAACACTAGATCTGACATACAGTAGATGCCTAATACATATTTGTAAACTGAGTTAAATGAATGAATAAATTTTAAAAATGTTTCAACACTTCTAAGACAGAAAAATGAGGAAGAAAGAATGAGAGATTTTTTTAAATGAGGGTTTGTTAGTTGAAAATACTCAGTGAGGGGATCTCTGTCCTTGGAAAGAAGGGGTTTTGCCTGGAGAAAACTAGACTGTGCTAAGAAGACTAATTCCATACAGAAAGGCATCCAAGAACAGTCTAGCCAAAGTGTTGATGGATGACAGCTGGAAATATGGCTTGTGAATCAACTAGAAATAACACATCAATCTGAGGTGCAAAATAAATCACTGGGACTCCAAAGGATTTGTTCACTTTAGAATCTCACTCTACATGAACATTTAATAAGAACATTTCAAGTTGTTATAGCACTTTACCACTTTACATTTTACACATTCACATGTATCATATAATCTCATTTAAACATCCCAACGACCCTCTAAGGACAGCATTATCAACCCTGTTTTAGGATGTGAAAACTGGGGCTATACAAAATTCAGCACCTAGCCCAATATCACACAAATGATGAGTGGTAGAGTCAGAACACGAACAGACCTTGAGATAATAAAGGGAGAAGAAATAAGATAAGAAAAAAAAAACAGACCAAGTAAAGAAAGAAATCCACAACATACAATTTGAATTTCATTCTGGGGTTTATTAACCCCAAGTTTGTCGGTCTTTTCTCAGTGATAGTAAAGAAAATGTGTCAGAGAAGAGGCTGCTCCTAAGCTAAGAGTAATTGATTAATTATCTAATGATGTACCAGTTATAGTGCATGTCATTTTACATTTCATACCAATGATATCCACGTATGGTAGATATTATTATCCACTATTTTTCAATTAAAAATTTTTATTGATATGTAGATGACACACAATGTTACACTAGTTCCATAGTGATTTGACAGTTTGATACATTATGCTGTGTTCACTACAAGTGCAGCTAACCATCTGTCACCATAAAACGCTGTTACAATACCACTGATCATACTCCCTATGCTGTACCTTTCATGCCTGTGACTTATTCATTCCATGACTGGAAACCTATACCTCCCACTCCCCTCCACCCATTTTGCACATTCCCCACCTACCTCTCCTCTGGCAACCATTAGTTTGTTCTCTGTATTTATGAGTATGCTTCTGCCTTATTGTTTGTTTATTTTCTAAAATCCACATATAAGATAAATTATATGGTATTTGTCTGACTTATTTCACTTATAATATAAACTAATACTAAGTCCATCTATGCTGTGACAAATGGCAAGATCTCATCCTTTTTATGTCTGAGTAATATTCCATTGCATATATATACCACATCTTCTTGTATCCATTCATGTATTGAGGGACACTTGGGTTGTTTCCATATCTTGTCTATTGTAAACAATGCTGCAATAAACATAGGGATGTATGTATCTTTTCAAATTAGTGTTTTCATTTTCTTTGGGCAAATACCCAGTAGTGAAATGACTAGATCATACGGTCTTTGTAGTCTTAATTTTTTTTGAGGACTCTCCATACTCTTTTCCACAGTGGCTCTTCCAATTGACATTCCCACCAACAGTGCTTGAGTGTTCCTTTTTTGCTCATCTTCACCAACACTCACTATTTCTTGTCTTTGATTCTAGCCATTCTGAGAGGTGTGAGATGATATCTCATTGTGGCTTTGATTTGCATTTCCCTGATGGTGAATGATGCTGAGAATCCTTATCCACGGTTTTAAAATGGAGAAAGTGAGACACAGAAAGTTTAAGTAATTTTTGTAAAGGTTTATAAAAGTTAGAGAAAAAAATTTGAATCTGTTCTGTTTAACTCTAAAACCAGTGCCATTTAGATACCATAATACAGTTAATTCCTATATATTGGTTATATTTAAGAAAATGTTTTATGAAAGTATTACTTGGATTATTCATTATCTTTTTTATGAAAGTAGGACAGAAAGTTAGAGAAAGAAGAGAACAGTGTTCTTAGCAGGGCTGATGTAATCATGAAAATCAACCTTTTTCAGTCATGAAAAAATGGGACTTGAGTCTTGAGGAATGGGTAAAATTTATAGCATCAGCTAAGCCAGGGAAAGCATTTCAGGAAAGGATAACAACCTTGATGAAGGTACTGAGGACAGCAGCACCTCTGGAGAGTCAGTAAAAAGAGCCCAAGAGTCATGGATGTAATTGATTGTTACTATCTAAGAAATGCAGTATAAACTTCATGGTTTGAGGAGTACGTTCTGACCCCCAAGGTTTTGGAGTTTTGGGAAAATTACTTTCCTGGATGCTAATATCAAGTGAGGGCCTTTCTGGTACAAGGGAATTGAAGTGCTGATTGCTGGACTGTGTTATGAAAGGGAGCAAGCCACCAATTAGCCTGGAACAACAGTGATAACTGGTAAATAGTCCTTGAGATAAGAACAAGAGAAGAAATGAGAGATGAGATAAGCGAGCTCAAAGAAAAGGGGGAGGACCCAAAATAGGTATATTTTATAGATTTGGGATTTTGTTGAAAAAGTAATACATGCACTTTATACAAAATCTTCAAAGAGTACAAAATGTATATAACAATGGAAGACAGTCCACCCCCGCACATACAAACATACGTACATATATACATCTTTCTTTATCATAAAAAGAAAGGTGTCATATACTCTGTTGTACTTTTTCTTTCATCTCAACAAGTTAAACTTGGAAAGCATTCTATCTTAGCACATGTAAATTGCTTTTATTTCTTGACTGAATAATATATCAACATATGAATATACATTATTTAATTATTCCATCCTACAATAATAGACATTTAGCTCAATCCTAATTTTCCATTGATACAATGTTGTGGTGAATGTTGCATATATATACTTTTACATACTTGTGCAAGTATTTTCATAAAATAAATTTCTAATATGAAAGTTTTTGAGTCAAGAATAAATGCTATTTTCATATTCATATATATTGCAAAATTACACCCTCCAAAGAGTTTGCACCAATTTATAATCCTGTGTACAAGCTACAAATGCCCATCTCTTTATTCTTACCAACACCAGGTTTTACTTAACTTTCGATCTTCTCCAACCTGATGGAGGAAAACAATGTTTCATTGTTGTTTTCATTTACATTGCCTTAATTATTTATAAAGTTAAACACCTTTTTCTGTGTATTTCTTGGTCGTGTATTGTTGTTGTCTCTTTAGTAAACCATGCGTTTATGGCCTTTATTCATCTTTCTATTTATGCCTTTTCATTTTTATCTATTGATTTTTGAGAGATTTTTACAGATTAACAATCCATTGTGAGTCAGATGTATTGAAGATGTTTTTCTAAATTGCTTTTCAACTTGGTTTATTGTATTTCCATGCCAAAAATTTTTTCATTTTGTATGTAGTCAGATTTATCAAACTTTTTCTTTTTGTTTTCTGGCTTTGCATCTTCTTTAGAAAGATCTTTTCCGCTTCAAGATTGCATATAGTTTTTCCACGTTTTCTCCTGGTACCTTTACAATCACCTCTTCCATGTCACTCCTTAATACTTCTAGAATTTATTTTGTGATAAGTTGGGCAATCTCAATTCCATGGCATTAATTTATTTACTCACATACCAAACTTTTTAAATCGGTATGGATTTATAATGTCTTTTTTTTTTCTGGAAATTTCTCCTTTATTTATTTTTTTAATTTATTTATTTTCAGCATAACAGTATCATTATTTTTTCACCACACCCAGTGCTCCATGCAATCCGTGCCCTCTATAATACCCACCACCTGGTACCCCGACCTCCTACCCCCCACCACTTCAAACCCCTCAGATTGTTTTTCAGAGTCCGTAGTCTCTCATGATTCACCTCCCCTTCCAATTTACCCCAATCCCCTTCTCTCTAACTCCCCATGTCCTCCATGTTTTTTGTTATGCTCCACAAATAAGTATAATGTCTTTTAATAGATGGCATATGAAAGTTTTCCTCACACTCCCACTACCTCCAGCCACTTATGTTTCTCTTTTACTTTGTCTTGTCTAGGGGCACTTGGGTGGCTTAGTTGGTTAAGGTGGTTAGTCTGCCTTTCCCTCTCCCTCTGTGCTCTCTCTCTCTCCCCCTCAAGTATATAAATAAAATCTTAAAAAAAATGAATTGTCTTGGGTAGTCTCACACTAAACTATATATATATGTGTGTGTGTATATATATATATAATTGCAAATTATATATAAGCATATATATTTTAACAGTTAAAAGATACATTGTTACAGTGATTGTTTACTGCTATCTCAAGATTGAGAGTGCTTTAGAACCTTAATTTTGAGAGGCGTTCACATACACACATCATCCCACAAAAACAAATAATGCATCTTAAAAGTATAATAGTTTAGACGTGAAATCCTGGGAATACTTATAATAAATCAAGAGTAAGCTTACCAGATTTAATAAATAAAAATACAGGAAGTCTTATTAAATTTCAATTTCAAATAAACAGTGAATTTTGTCCTAATCACTGCACAGGACATATTTACCTAAAGGTTATTTGTTGTTTATCTGAAATTTAAATTTTACTGGGCATGTTCTGTTGGTTTGGTTTTTTTTTTTTAAGATTTTATTTATCTGCTTGACAGAGAGAGAGCACAAGCAGGAGGAGTGGCAGGCAGAGGGAGAGGGAGAAGCAGGCTCCCCGCTGAGCAGAAAGCCTAATGTGGGGCTCAATCTCAGGACCCTAGTATCATGATCTGAGCTGAAGGCAGACACTTAACTGACTGAGCCACCCAGGTGTCCTAAATTTGGAAAATTTTTAGCCACCTAGGCATGCCTGGGCATGTTCTGTTCTATAGGCAACCATAATCAAGAGGAAGATGAGCAGTAGCTTAAAAGTACAAAAGAAAGTTCCATGGATTGATGAATTAACACTTTCTGGTCAGTGGAAAGCCCTTAATACAGGCACTTAGACATTGGCTTGAGCAGAGCAATTACAGTTCTGGGGTGTGAATTAAATGAGCTTGTTTTGTCTTCTGGGCTTTGGCTTGAAAAATGAAACTTCTTAAATAAGATGCAAGAGGCTCAATGGATTTGAAGGGCTTTTAGATTTCTGACTCTGTTTTAGAAGAAAAAATCAGTTTAATAGAAATTGAAAATTAGGAGTCGGTTATATGTGTCATACTACAATGAGTTTTGATATATAGGCTTTCTCTTAAGATTAGTGTTTTGAGTTCAAATTATTGGGAAAGTTCCCAAATTGATTTTATTATTTGGAGTTGGTGGGGAAATGCCATTCTCACTAATCACTTTAGATAATAAGTTTAAGTGGAAATCTTTTGATTGATTAAGTCCTTTATTTTTTAGGGGGCCAAGTGATTTGGATCCAAAATTTGGATCTTCTCTAATTCACAAATATTGCTTACTAAGTTCTTTTATAAAAATTAACTTTACTTTTGGATCAAGCTCCTGTACTTACTGTGTTGTATATTAAGAAAAGCATTGGTTCTGGACTGAGAAGACCTGGATTAAAGCCCCAGATCTGCCTCTTAGTAGCTCTGTACTGTAAATGTGTGGTAAATGGCTTACCATCTTTGACCCCTAGTTTCCTCACTGATGAAATGGGCATAATAATTCCTCCTTCATCCGTGTGGGGAATTAGATGAGGTATATAAGCAATGTACATGGCACTTTGAAGATACTCAATAAATGTCAATTTATTAATAAATACCCAGATATTAAAAATAGTATATATTGGGGAAATTATTTCCATTGATATTTTTGTAGAAGGTGTTTTTTTTCCCCAGAAAGGCAGGGAGAAGAGGCAGAGGGAGACATAGAGAGAGAATCCCAGGCAGGTTCTATGTCCAGTACAGAGCCAGAGATAGGGCTTAACCTTACAACCATAAGATCATGACCTGAGCCAAAATCGGGAGTCGGTTGCTTAAAGGACTGAGCCACCCAGGCACCCTGAGAATGTGGAATTTTGTTTGGCATTTGATTTCTCTTTAAAGGCTAATGGGGGGAAATGGGGGGGACATGTGCCTGGGTATGACTCAGTTGGTTAAGTGTCTGCTTTCAGCTCAGGTCATGATCCCACGGTCCTGGGATCGAGCCCCCATTGAGCTCTCTGCTCAGCAGAAAGCCTACTTCTCCCTCTGCATTTGCTTGTCACTCCCCCTGCTTGTGCTCTCTCTCCCTGTCAAATA
The DNA here is from genome assembly GCF_020171115.1 of Neogale vison. Lineage (NCBI taxonomy): Eukaryota > Metazoa > Chordata > Mammalia > Carnivora > Mustelidae > Neogale > Neogale vison. The sequence continues at coordinate 19,271,510 of NC_058105.1, read as the reverse complement.
AATAAATAAAATCTTTTTTTTTATTTTTAAAATTTTATTTATTTATTTGTCAGAGAGATAGAATGCAAGCAGGAGAAATGGCAGGCAGAGGGAGAAGCAGGGTCTCTGCTGAGCAGAGGCCAGAAGCGGGACTTGATCCCAGGATGCTGGGATAATGACCTGAGCTGAAGGCAGACACTTAACTGACTGACCCACTCAGGTGTCCCCATACATTAAATCTTTAAAAAAAAAAAAGTAAAACCTGATGAGTTCTATAGTCTCACAAATATGGGGGGAAACCAGATAAATATATAGTAACCTAATGTTGGTATGCTCAAGATGAAACAAACAAAAAAACTCAAATATATAACAATGTATCATTGGGGTTTCTTCTGTAAGGAGCTGAATTGTAATAATGATGTTTTCCTTTGCTCATAAAAAGATTCTAAGAAGATTGTCTTAACTATGGGAGGACAAAAAAGACCAGATGGACTTGGGGTAAGGGTTGGGAGGGTTAAGCCTCATGACTATTCTAAGGTGCAACCTTTGAAATGAGCTTATGCTTGGCCACATCAAGTCACAGATGGAGGGCATTTGGTTTTTGCTAGTCTTTTTCTCATTGGAAATTTGTCAAGAACTTGTTATATGCTGTGGAATGGTTAGATGTGGGGAAAAAAGCCCAAACACTGTGCCTGGCCCCAGGATTTTTGGATGATTGTTGATGATCTGTAGGAGTAGGAAGGCTACTGGTAAGAATGTATAATATCCAAGGGGGAGGAGTCAAGATGGCGGAGAAGTAGCAGGCTGAGACTGCCTCAGCTAGCAGGAGATCAGCTAGAAAGCTTATCTAAAGATTGCAAACACCTGCAAATCCATCGGCAGATCGAAGAGAAGAAGAACAGCAATTCTAGAAACAGAAAAACAACCACTTTCTGAAAGGTAGGACTGGCGGAGAAGTGAATCCAAAGCGACGGGAAGATAGACCCCGGGGGGAGGGGCCGGCTCCCGGCAAGCGGCAGAGCAACGGAGCACAAAATCAGGACTTTTAAAAGTCTGTCCCGCTGAGGGACATCGCTCCGGAGGCTAAACCGGGGCGAAGCCCATGCGGGGTTGGCGTGACCTCAGGTCCCGCGGGGTCACAGAAGGATCGGGGGTGTCTGAGTGTCGCAGAGCTTGCGGATATTGGGAACGGGAAAGCCGGCTGCAGAGACAGAGCCGTCAGTAAGCTCGCAGCTCGCAGCTCGGAGTTGCCTTGAACCGGTCGCAGGCTCGGTGAGCTCGGAGCGCGGCCGGAGGTCAGGCAGACGGGAGTTGCTGGGCGCTGTTCGCTGAGGGCGCACTGGGGAGCGGGGCCCCGGGCTCTCGGCTCCTCCGGGCCGGAGACCAGGAGGCCGCCATTTGTATTCCCGTCCTCCGGAACTCTACGGAAAGCGCTCAGGGAACAAAAGCTCCTGAAAGCAAAGCCGAGCGGATCACTCAGCCCGGCTCCTGGTAAGGGCGGTGCAATTCCGCCTGGGGCAAAGACACTTGAGAATCACTACACCAGGCCCCTCCCCCAGAAGATCAACAAGAAATCCAGGCAAGACCAAGTTCACCTACCAAGGAGTGCAGTTTCAATACCAAGGAGAGCGGCAGAATTCCAGAGGAGGAGAAAACAAACCACGGAACTCACGGCTTTCTGCCTGTGATTTTTTAGTCTTACAGTTAATTTAATTTTTTTTCTTTTTCATTTTTTTCTCTTCTTCTGCTAAAATTTTTTAAACTTTTACCCTTTTCTTTTTTAACGTTTTTTAACTAGATTATCTAATATATATATATATATATATATTTCTTTTTTATACTTTTCTTTATTCATTTTCTTTTTTTTAATTCTTTTTTTTCCTTTTTTTTCTTTCTTTATTTTTGAACCTCTTTTTATCCCCAAATCAGAAGAGATCTTAATCTCTTCAATCTTTTTTTTTCTTAATTCTTTTTTAAATTCTTGATTGAATTTTTAATTCAATCTCTTTTTTTTAATTCTTTTTTTCTTTTATTTTCTTTCTTTTTGAACCTCTTTTTATCCCCAAATCAGAAGAGATCCCAATCAGAAGAGATTGGGAGATCCCAATCAAAGGAGATCCCAATCAGAGGAGATCCCTCACCCAATCGTGAGGGGGGAGAAATCCCCCCTCACGATTTGGGATCTCTTCTGATTTGGTTAAAGCATATTTTCCTGGGATTGTTGCCACCCTTTTAGTATTTTACTTGCTCCTTCATATACTCTTAGCTGGACAAAATGACAAGGCGGAAAAATTCACAACAAAAAAAAGAACAAAAGGCAATACCGAAGGCTAGGGACCTAATCAATACAGACATTGGTAATATGTCAGATCTAGAGTTCAAAATGACAATTCTCAACGTTCTAGCCGGGCTTGAAAAAGGCATGGAAGATATTAGAGAAACCCTCTCCAGAGATATAAAAGCCCTTTCTGGAGAAATAAAAGAACTAAAATCTAACCAAGTTGAAATCAAAAAAGCTATTAATGAAGTTCAATCAAAAATGGAGGCTCTCACTGCTCGGATAAATGAGGCAGAAGAAAGAATTAGCGATATAGAAGACCAAATGACAGAGAATAAAGAAGCTGAGCAAAAGAGGGACAAACAGCTACTGGACCATGAGGGGAGAATTTGAGAGATAAGTGACACCATAAGACGAAACAACATTAGAATAATTGGGATTCCAGAAGAAGAAGAAAGAGAGAGGGGAGCAGAAGGTATACTGGAGAGAATTATTGGGGAGAATTTCCCCAATATGGCAAAGGGAACGAGCATCAAAATTCAGGAGGTTCAGAGAATGCCCCTCAAAATCAATAAGAATAGGCCCACACCCCGTCACCTAATAGTAAAATTTACAAGCCTTAGTGACAAAGAGAAAATCCTGAAAGCAGCCCGGGAAAAGAAGTCTGTAACATACAATGGTAAAAGTATTAGATTGGCAGCTGACTTATCCACAGAGACCTGGCAGGCCAGAAAGAGCTGGCATGATATTTTCAGAGCACTAAACGAGAAAAACATGCAGCCAAGAATACTATATCCAGCTAGGCTATCATTGAAAATAGAAGGAGAGATTAAAAGCTTCCAGGACAAACAAAAACTGAAAGAATTTGCAAACACCAAACCAGCTCTACAGGAAATACTGAAAGGGGTCCTCTAAGCAAAGAGAGAGCCTACAAGTGGTAGATCAGAAAGGAACAGAGACAATATACAGTAACAGTCACCTTACAGGCAATACAATGGTACTAAATTGATATCTCTCAATAGTTACCCTGAATGTTAATGGGCTAAATGCCCCAATCAAAAGACACAGGGTATCAGAATGGATAAAAAAACAAAACCATCTATATGTTGCCTCCAAGAAACTCATTTTAAACCCGAAGACACCTCCAGACTTAAAGTGAGGGGGTGGAAAAGAATTTACCATGCTAATGGACATCAGAAAAAAGCAGGAGTGGCAATCCTTATATCAGATCAATTAGATTTTAAGCCAAAGACTATAATAAGAGATGAGTAAGGACACTATATCATACTCAAAGGGTCTGTCCAACAAGAAGATCTAACAATTTTAAATATCTATGCCCCCAACGTGGGCGCAGCCAACTATATAAACCAATTAATAACAAAATCAAAGAAACACATCAACAATAATACAATAATAGTAGGGGACTTTAACACTCCCCTCACTGAAATGGACAGATCATCCAAGCAAAAGATCAACAGGGAAATAAAGGCCTTAAATGATACACTGGATGAGATGGACATCACAGATATATTCAGAACATTTCATCCCAAAGCAACAGAATACACATTCTTCTCTAGTGCACATGGAACATTCTCCAGAATAGATCACATCCTCGGTCCTAAATCAGGACTCAACCGGTATCAAAAGATTGGGATCATTCCCTGCATATTTTCAGACCACAATGCTCTGAAGTTAGAACTCAACCACAAGATGAAATTTGGAAAGAACACAAATACATGGAGACTAAACAGCATCCTTCTAAAGAATGAATGGGTCAACCGGGAAATTAAAGAAGAATTGAAAAAAATCATGGAAACAAATGATAATGAAAATACAACGGTTCAAAATCTGTGGGACACAACAAAGGCAGTCCTGAGAGGAAAATATATAGCGGTACAAGCTTTTCTCAAGAAACAAGAAAGGTCTCAGGTACACAACCTAACCCTACACCTAAAGGATCTGGAGAAAGAACAAGAAAGAAACCCTAAGCCCAGCAGGAGAAGAGAAATCATAAAAATCAGAGCAGAAATCAATGAAATAGAAACCAAAAAAACAATAGAACAAATCAACCAAACTAGGAGCTGGTTCTTTGAAAGGATTAATAAAATTGATAAACCCCTGGACAGACTTATCAAAAAGAAAAGAGAAAGGACCCAAATAAATAAAATCATGAATGAAAGAGGAGAGATCACAACTAACACCAAAGAAATACAAACTATTATAAGAACATACTATGAGCAACTCTACGCCAACAAATTTGACAATCTGGAAGAAATGGATGCATTCCTAGAAACATATAAACTACCAAAATTGAACCAGGAAGAAATAGAAAGCCTGAACAGACCCATAACCAGTATGGAGATTGAAACAGTCATTAAAAATCTCCAAACAAACAAAAGCCCAGGGCCAGACGGCTTCCCAGGGGAATTCTACCAAACATTTAAAGAAGAACTAATTCCTATTCTCCTGAAACTGTTCCAAAAACTAGAAATGGAAGGAAAACTCCCAAACTCATTTTATGAGGCCATCATCACCTTGATCCCAAAACCAGACAAGGATCCCATCAAAAAAGAGAGCTATAGACCAATATCCTTGATGAACACAGATGCAAAAATTCTCACCAAAATACTAGCCAATAGGATTCAACAGTACATTAAAAGGATTATTCACCACGACCAAGTGGGATTTATCCCAGGGCTGCAAGGTTGGTTCAACATCCGCAAATTAGTCAATGTGATACAACACATCAATAAAAGAAAGAACAAGAACCATATGATACTCTCAATAGATGCTGAAAAAGCATTTGACAAAGTACAGCATCCCTTCCTGATCAAAACCCTTCAAAGTGTAGGGATAGAGGGCACATACCTCAATATCATCAAAGCCATCTATGAAAAACCCACTGCAAATATCATTCTCAATGGAGAAAAACTGAAAGCTTTTCCACTAAGGTCAGGAACACGGCAGGGATGTCCATTATCACCACTGCTATTCAACATAGTACTAGAAGTCCTAGCCTCAGCAATCAGACAACAAAAGGAAATTAAAGGCATCCAAATCGGCAAAGAAGAAGTCAAATTATCACTCTTCGCAGATGATATGATACTCTATGTGGAAAACCCAAAAGACTCCACTCCAAAACTGCTAGAACTTATACAGGAATTCAGTAAAGTGTCAGGATATAAGATCAATGCACAGAAATCCGTTGCATTTCTCTACACCAACAACAAGACAGAAGAAAGAGAAATTAAGGAGTCAATCCCATTTACAATTGCACCCCAAACCATAAGATACCTAGGAATAAACCTAACCAAAGAGGCTAAGAATCTATACTCAGAAAACTATAAAGTACTCATGAAAGAAATTGAGGAAGACACAAAGAAATGGAAAAATGTTCCATGCTCCTGGATTGGAAGAATAAATATTGTGAAAATGTCTATGCTACCTAAAGCAATCTACACATTTAATGCAATTCCTATCAAAGTACCATCCATCTTTTTTACAAAGAAATGGAGCAAATAATTTTAAAATTTATATGGAACCAGAAAAGACCTCGAATAGCCAAAGGGATATTGAAAAAGAAAGCCAAAGGTGGTGGCATCACAATTCCGGACTTCAAGCTTTATTACAAAGCTGTCATCATCAAGACAGCATGGTACTGGCACAAAAACAGACACACAGATCAATGGAACAGAATAGAGAGCCCAGAAATAGACCCTCAACTCTATGGTCAACTAATCTTCGACAAAGCAGGAAAGAATGTCCAATGGAAAAAAGACAGCCTCTTCAATAAATGGTGTTGGGAAAATTGGACAGCCACGTGCAGAAAAATGAAATTGGACCATTTCCTTACACCACACACAAAAATAGATTCAAAATGGATTAAGGACCTCAATGTGAGAAAGGAATCCATCAAAATCCTTGAGGAGAACACAGGCAGCAACCTCTTTGACCTCAGCCGCAGCAACATCTTCCTAGGAACATCGCCAAAGGCAAGGGAAGCAAAGGCAAAAATGAACTTTTGGGATTTCATCAAAATCAAAAGCTTTTGCACAGCAAAGGAAACAGTTAACAAAACCAAAAGACAACTGACAGAATGGGAGAAGATATTTGCAAACGACATCAGATAAAGGACTAGTGTCCAAAATCTATAAAGAACTTAAGAAACTCAACACCCAAAGAACAAATAATCCAATCAAGAAATGGGCAGAGGACATGAACAGACGTTTCTGCAAAGAAGACATCCAGATGGCCAACAGACACATGAAAAAGTGCTCCATATCACTCGGCATCAGGGAAATACAAATCAAAACCACAATGAGATATCACCTCACACCAGTCAGAATGGCTAAAATCAACAAGTCAGGAAATGACAGATGCTGGCGAGGGTGCGGAGAAAGGGGAACCCTCCTACACTGTTGGTGGGAATGCAAGCTGGTGCAACCACTCTGGAAAACAGCATGGAGGTTCCTCAAAATGTTGAAAATAGAACTGCCCTATGACCCAGCAATTGCACTACTGGGAATTTACCCTAAAGATACAAACGTAGTGATCCAAAGGGGCACGTGCACCCGAATGTTTATAGCAGCAATGTCCACCATAGCCAAACTATGGAAAGAACCTAGATGTCCATCAACAGATGAATGGATCAAGAAGATGTGGTATATATACACAATGGAATACTATGCAGCCATCAAAAGAAACGAAATCTTGCCATTTGCGACAACATGGATGGAACTAGAGCATATCATACTTAGCGAAATAAGTCAAGCGGAGAAAGACAAATATCATATGATCTCCCTGATATAAGGAAGTGGTGATGCAACATGGGGGCTTAAGTGGGTAGGAGAAGAATCCATGAAACAAGACGGGATAGGGAGGGAGACAAACCATAAGTGACTCTTAATCTCACGAAACAAACTGTGGGTTGCTGGGGGGAGGGGGGTTGGGAGAAGGGGGGTGGGGTTATGGACATTGGGGAGGGTATGTCCTTTTGGGTAAATTGGAAGGGGAGGTGAGCCATGAGAGACTATGGACTCTGAAAAACAATCTGAGGGGTTTGAAGTGGCGGGGGGGTGGGAGGTTGGGGTACCAAGTGGTGGGTATTATAGAGGGCACAGCTTGCATGGAGCACTGGGTGTGGTGAAAAAATAATGAATACTGTTTTTCTGAAAATAAATAAATTGGAAAAAAAAAAAGAATGTATAATATCCAAGAGATGTCCAGGGAAGGATGATGAGGAACAATGCTTCCCAGAGGCAGAGGTTTTAACATCTCATAGATGATCCTTAGTCAGTTTCTTCTACATAGGCTCTACTTCCAATTACAGACAATGCTAGGCTTCATTTTCTTCATCTATAGAATGAAGGTGGCATGTGAGGGTGAAAGTGGGGATTGTTAATTAATTCCATGTCTAGTGTGAGAAGAAAATGAGAGAACACACTTTAGTGTTCTTTGAAAAGGCAAGAAGTACTATGTAAATTCAAGTGCAGATATTTATCATCATTTACAGTGATGACGATGACAAGATGATAATCAAGAACCAATAGACATTCTCCTTGATTTAGATAAAAAGTAAAGATGTCTTTAGGGGTCATGCAAGCCTGGGATTTCTTGGGAAACTGAAGAAGCAGCAACCTATTCTTCCATTACCTCTTCTTCACCACCCCCCGCCTTTTTTTTTTTTTTTTTTTTTTTTCAGTCAAGCACACGGCCCAGTCCAGGTCAAGGAGTCTTTCTCTGTTAGTGTCTGAGAAGTGTATAGTTGTCCTCATATCAATAGCTCTTCTGAAAGGGAACTTCCTAGAAGTTTGAAACCATTCACTTTTTCATTTAAATTGAAAATAAAAATTTTTTTAAAAGATTTTATTTATTTATTTTTTTCCAATTTATTTATTTTCAGAAAAACAGTATTCATTATTTTTTCACCACACCCAGTGCTCCATGCAAGCCATGCCCTCTATAATACCCACCACCTGGTACCCCAACCTCCCACCCCCCCCGCCACTTCAAACCCCTCAGATTGTTTTTCAGAGTCCATAGTCTCTCATGGTTCACCTCCCCTTCCAATTTACCCAAAAGCACATACCCTCCCCAATGTCCATAACCCTATCCCCCTTCTCCCAACCCCCCTCCCCCCAGCAACCCACAGTTTGTTTCATGAGATTAAGAGTCACTTATGGTTTGTCTCCCTCCATGAAACAAGATGGGATAGGGAGGGAGAAAATAAAATTTTATTTCACAGTGAAAAAAGTCCTCTGACTTAGAAACAATGAAAGGAAAGTTATGTCATCAATCAAATGAAGAACCTGGACCATCCGATTATTTCTAAAGGTCTCTTCCAGCTCTGACATTTTAACCGAGAGTTCTTGTGACAAAAATCTCAGCTATCTTTCCAATCCAATTGCCCCTTACTCCAAGCCTATCACTCTAAACTAACTTCCTTTGCCTTCCCTTCCCAGTCTGTCCCAGTTGCCCTAGGTGTTTTGATGTACTTCTTTCCAAATGGCAATTGCATCCTTTTCTTCTTCACCTAGCTGAAGCCTATTGAGCCTTTGAGACTGAGTTACCAATGAAAAGAGGAAATGTTGGTCAGGCATGTACTAAGTGCTTTATCTGTATAATTTTTAACCTTTATGTAAGCCTTTGGAGGTGGGCTTCAGTCTTCCCCATTTATAGAAAAGGAAACTGAAGTTCAGAAAGTTTAAGTAACTTGCCAGACATGTCACAGCTGGTGGCAAAGTTAGAATTTGATTTCAAGTCTTTCATTGACCTTCCTCAGATATCCTCAGGTCTTCAAACCAAACCACACATTTAATACTATCTTGTAGTAGACTTATTTTAGTTCATATCTTTTCTTTCCAGTTTCTTTTTGAGTTCCCCAAGAGAAAGGACCATAGCTGATTTAACTTTATATAGCCAGTGGCCAGTGCTGTGATTTGGATGCCAAAGAAACTTGATAAATATTTGTTGATGAGTGGACATCAGATTAATTTTTGCTTGAAACCTGTGTTTGAATATTGTTGAATATGTTTTTATCAGTAGAAGAAAACTGTAGCTAAGATAATTTGTGAGCTGAAGCCATTGTTACCTCTGTTGCTAAGGGAAGTCAGTTACCCTGGGATACTAATTAACTGCAGCTATTGTGGAAATTAAGCCAGCAGCCCCCAGCGGGTTCAGAGAACTGATGGGAGGAGGGAATCTAGAAGGTGTCAAGTAAGAAAGTATCTTTTCTGATTTAAGGAAAAGAGACTAGAGAAGGGGGTAGTTTGTACCCTTTCAACACCATCACACCTCTGTGAAGCTCATTTTTCTTCCTTAGTGGGCAAAGAGTTTGTTCCTTAATTAGCTCAAACTGTGGAGGCAAAGTGAATAGACAGCCTGTGGCTGAGATCAACAGTTTGGTCTTTGCTAGCCATTGAGGGATAAGCATGTGGGGGGCTTTGACGTCAAAGCAGTTCCAAGTCTGAATGGAAAGTACCTGTTGGAAGAGACTTTGACTTTAAGATTCCAGTTGAGCTGATGAAGGAAAGGAAGAGATCAATAAAGAAAGTAACAGACTCTGGGCATCTATTGCATTTAAAAGAATTATCTATTCTGTTGTCTAAACTGGAGTTCAGCAATTTTAAGAAAGGTTATTTATTACAGTTTAAGATAGTTTAACAACAGTTTAAAAAAGATTATTTAAGAAAGAAAGGTTTATGATTCCAGAAAAAGTCTGAACAGTGTACTTATTTATCTGCAACATACCCAGAGCTCACATTTTTGGACTTGACCTCAAGTTGTTCTAACAGACTAGTTCCATCTAGTGATAGTGTACCTAGATTGCAGTTTGTTTTTCTGAGAAAATGAAAACGTGGCTTTTACAAGTGGCCACTGTAGCACTGAAGTCATGAAATTATTCAACAGCTGAGCACCAGCTTCGGGAGAGGCCCTGAACTAGGGAAGTGACGCGTGTCTGGGGACAGAAGAGTGAGTGCTTTGCATATTGGCTAAGTGAGACGATAATAAAATTTTTGATTAACAACAGGAGGTGAGAGCATCAGGCCTACAGGAAGCATATAAAATAATATTTAAAGACCACAGCAAGTGGGGTTAACTCTCTCCCTACTGACTCATGCTGTTGAAAGTTCTGTACAATAGCCCTGCTGCATGATAGAGAGCCATGAGAAGGTAAGGGGAAACATTCCAGAGAGGATTCTGACCAAAACGAAAGGAGGACACAATGAAATCTAGCAGCAACATAGCACCCCTCTCTATTAATGAAATGATTTGACAAACTAATTGTCCAAGTTCACAAGGGTGACACATGATCTTCTTAGCTCCAGATTCACATATTTAAATGCCTGCTGGATTAAGCACTTTACACTCTGAGCATCCAAAACTAAAAAAAGCATCAGGTGAGCCAAGGTACATGTCTGGCAGTCCCCAGCCAGAGCTATCTGAGCTAGGAATCAGAGCAACCACACCTTTCAATGAGAGAGAACGCAACAAGTATTGAGCCCAAAATGTCCAGGGTGGATAAGGCCTTCTGTATTTCAGATAGAGGCAAGCTTGAAAGTTCATCCCATAGACCGGTTTCATTAAGATTATTGGCTTGCAGGTGTAGGCTTTGGACTGCTGTACCACATTTGGGGAACTAGATCCTGAAAATGCTCTTCAGACATCACAGACATTTTCCTTTCCCATGGATGGATGTAGCTCCACTAGAAGCACAGATTTTTAAACACTGAGTATTTCCTACCTCCACATTTTTCTTCTTAGAGCCACAGCTTCCTGCTCATGCCTAACCTCCACCTCCAACCCATCTCTGGGACAGCCCGTGAGCACCTATGGCCCTCCTGCTGTGACCCAGGCATTCAGCCAATTTTCAAACCCAAACTTCTAGTGAACACACAGGTTTGAAAGTGGATCTTAATTCAGGTTAGTCCTAGGTTACTTGGAGAGAGGGGAGCAGTAGATTGTAGAGGAGTAAGGCTCGCGAATCTGTAACTTAAAAAATTCCTCCAGTTTGTTCTGTTTCAGACAAGATTCTGGACTGGATTATGCTCCAGCACTTCCAGTTCTACCTCACTTAAGAATTTTTCCCAGTTTTATCAGCCTTCACTGATGTTCTACTCCTTTTGAATTCTTGTAATATAAAATCAAGAATTGTGGGCTTTTAAAAGACTCCAGAAACCAATCAGTAAAAGTTACCTGGCACAGAAATCCCCTCCACAGGACGTCAATATATGCTCAATACAGACACCTGCCTAACCACCTCTCTTCACTCCTTATGTACCATGGAACCTACCATCTCTTCAGGCAGCTATTCTGGCCTCCATTAATAACCTAATAGCCAAAAGATCTCCTCTATCCCACTGATCTCAAATCTAAGATCATTACATTACATTACAGCCTGAACCCAAAGGGGGAACTGGTAACATTGAAATAAGAACTGTTTAAAATGTTTGCACTTTTTCTGTTTAAAAAGTACTTTTCTGGGATGCCTGGGTGGCTCAGTTGGGTAAGCATCTGCCTTCAGCTCAGGTCATGATTCCAGGGTCCTGGAATCGAGTTCCTCATCAGGCTCCTTGCTCTGAGGGGAACCTGCTTCTCCCTCTGCCTGCTGCTCCCCTTGCTTGTGCTCTCTCTCTCTCTCTCTCTCTCTCTCTCTCTGACAAATAAATAACATATTTTTAAAAAGTACTTTGCTTTGAAAGCAATGCTGTCTCTTATGAAAAATATTTTATAGAAATTCTTTTGCTAAAGTAGTTTTATAGTCAATCTCCTGGGTGTGTGTCTTCTATTAAGGCAATGATCTCAGAATCCTTGCTACCAAAGCCCAAACAAAATGCTAAATTTCTTCAAGTGCCCCTGGACAGGCAGATATATTGGTGGTCAGCTGCAGAGGGCAGCTTGGAAATTGAAATCAATCTGTTTCAGCCTCTGCGCTTTAGCAGCATTTTCTTAAATTTCTCTTCTCTGTTGCTAGTTGCTAAGGCCCCTTCTGTTGAAAGGGAAATTTGTGCATGTAAACCCCAAGAAACACTTGTCTAGCACAGACCTCTGGAATCATAAATTCACATCAAAGGCGGGAACAGAAAAAAGAGAAATTTGTGGATGGAAAGAATTATCCTTTTACCTTGCAAAAATCATCAGGAAGGACCCTTGGTATAAAATAATGATTCATTTATCAGGATTGAATTGAAAGTTCATGAGAGCCAGAAAGAGTTCCTTGCAGGGAGGAAGGGATGGTTACTGTCATGTTTCATAATTCCAGGGGTTATCACTTAACAATTAGAAGGATGTGGAGAAGACTCCAAGGAATGGTCCCCTGGTAGTAAATTTAAAAAGGTGTCATGGAGGAGGTCTGGGAAACAGGCTGATACCAGAGCAAGACAAGGAGTGGCTTAGGATAATGAAGTTAGCATGAAGTGGGTGTCTGTATAGAGATCCACCTCCACAAAATTCTAGGCAAAGGAATCCAGCAGAGGCCAGAAAATGCCAGTGCAGTCCAAGGTACTGATGTATTGCCAGGGAAGGTGGAGGTAGTGCTACAGAGTTGACATAAGAACTTGGAGCACCAGGTTATAAGACAAATGTGTAACTGAAGAGGAAAGCAAATCTGGAATGGAAGAACTGAAATTGCTGCTAGGATTTCTACTCTAAGCAACAACAGTTCAGAAAAGAGTGAAACAGAGCTTGCAGGTGAGGGATTTAGTTGCCTCCTCTGGATGAGCTATAAACAGCCCAGGAATTGAGTTGGGAGCTTATGGGGCTGACCCTGACAGCATTCCTCAGAATCCTTTTGTGCTCCATACAAACGTGAAAACTTGGAATTTTGAATTTTATTAACTACAATAAAAATGACCAAAATTAACTCCCACAACGCAAAGATAAAATATGTAAACAAACCAATTACCACATAAGACAATGAGAAAATTGCCAAAGATCAATTCTTCCCCCCCAGAAGCCCCAGACCCAAATTGTTTCATGAGTAAATTCACTGTTATTTTTAAAAATATTTTTTCTTTACATCTTGGGACACTTATAAATTTACAAATATTGCAGATAGTAGAGTTCTCAAATAATCCACACCAGTCTTCTCCTATTTTTAACATGTTACATTATTACTCTGTATTTGTTCAATTAAAGAACCAATATTGATATGTTATTAACGAAAGCCATATTTTATTCAAAGTTTCTAGTTTTAATTTAATATTATTTTCCTGTTCCATGATATCCCAGCAAAGATACCATATTGCAAATAGTCATTATGTCTCCTTAACCTCTTCCTGGCTGTAGTGGTTTCTTAGACTTTCCTCATTTCAGATGACCTTGGCAGTTTTGAGGGATATGGGTCAGGTATTTTGTAGATTGTCTCCAAATTGAAACTCTTCTATACAGTTTTTCTCATTAGTAAACTGGGATTATAGGCTATTAGGAGTGCCATTCACATCACATCACAGTAAGTATATACACTACCCCATTAATTACCACTGTAGGTATTTAACCTTGATTACCTGGCTGCAGTAGTATTTGTCAGGTTTCTCTGCCGCAAAGTTACTCTCCTCAGTCCCATCTTTTCATACTGTACTCTTTGGAAGAAAGTCCCTATGTGCAGTCCATGCTTAATGGGAAGTAATTTGAAAGTGAAACATCTATATAAATTATTTGAAATTCTGTAGAGATCTGTCATGTCTTTCTCATATCATGATTCATTCCATCATTTATTTATATGAGTACAAACTCATGGGTATTTTATTTTCTGGGTTGTAATCTAATACTACTTTATTTTATAGCTAAAGCATTCCAGCTTTCGGCATTGGGAACTCTTATAGTTGGCTCCTATATCCCTTTGACATACCTCCATCATCGTAGAGATTGTTTTTAGTATTTTCCTACTTTCTGACACTATAAGATTCTTCAGGCTCATTTTGTTTAATTTCTGTTCCATGTCCTTAAATCAGCAATTTTCCCAGGGAGCCCTGATTCGTTTTATTAGAAAATAGTATTAGAAACCAATGTTTGGGTGCTAGGTGTGCTGATGTACTGAGGTGTCATTGATTGCAGGCCCTCTCACATAAAATAGAAAGTAAATATGTGTATTTATACAAACCTGTATCTATCTATACACATATCTACAAATATTTCTATATGTAACCATCTGTATCTAAATTAAACATGAGTTTATACCCATGTCTCTGACTCTAATTCATTTGTACATGGATCATTCTGGTCTCTTTTCCTTGCTTATCTGTAAATTCTCACTTCAATGGTGAGAAATGTGGTTCCCACTAATGCACCATCCATTTAGTTAATTCGTTGTTCAATGCCAGTATATGTGTAGAGCAGTATCAGAATTGTTAATCTGTATGCTCATGGGACAAAAATTTGCTAACTAGAATACAGTGCTTATGTACATTTCATTTTGCTTTAGTGTTACAGACTCTACCTATTGCCAAAGTTAACTTATGTCAGCCTCTTTTTCCCACACTCCCTTCAGTGGTTTCATATATTGATAACACAGTTAGATTCCCTTGCCACAGTCTGCATTCTTTTCTGTGATCCCCTGACTTCCTAAATGATTTTTTTATCTCCATATATTAAGATTCACTCATAAAGTTTTATAGGTTTAGACAAATGCATAGTGTCATGTATCCACCATTACAGTATCACATAGAAGGTGTTCATCATTCTAAAAAATCCCTTACTCAACACTCTCCACCTTCCTGCCTTTCCCTCACCAGAAACCCTGCCAAACATCTTTCAAACATCTTTTTTATTTGCCTTTTCCAGAATATTACATAACTTTGGAGTCATATAATGTGCAGACTTTCCAGATCGGTTTCTCTCTTAAGAAACATGCATTTTTTTTTTAATTTTTAATTTTTTTTATTTTTTTATAAACATATAATGTATTTTTAGCCCCAGGGGTACAGGTCTGTGAATTGTGGAAACATGCATTTTAAAGATTCATTCGTGTGTTTTGTAGTTTGATTTTTTTCAATTGCTGAATAATATCCCATTATATTAATGTACCATTACTTATCCATTCACTATTGAAGGACATGTAGGTGTTTTCTGGTTTTTAGAAATGGGGAACAATCTTATTTCTTTCAAGATTTTTTTGTCTTTGGTTTTTCTAAAGTTTTAATATGATATGTCTAGGTGTAATTGTGAGGGTTTTTTGTGGGGAGTGTTTTACCTGCTTTGTATTCTGTGAATTTTTAGATCTGTGGTTTGTGTCTGTCATATATTTTGTAAAGGTCTCTGCTTTTATCACTTCAAATGTTTCTTCTGTCCTATTCTCTTTCTTCTCCTTCTGGTATCCCACCTGTGCCAATGTTACACCCTTTGAAATGGTTCCATAGTTCTTTAGTGTTCTGTTCTGTTCTTTCATTTTAGTTTAGGAAGTTTTTAGTGACTTGTTTTCAAACTAACTGATTTTTTCCCTTAGGCTTATCCAGTCTACTAATGAAACCATCAAAGTTATTATTTCTGCTACAAAATTTTTAACTTCTGGAATTTCTCATTTATTCTTTTATAGAATTTCTATCTTTCTGATTCTATTACCCATCTTTTGTATGTTATTTATTTTTGTATGTTATTTATTTTTTTGTTATGTTATTTTTTGTATGTTATTTATTTTTTCCCATTTGAATCCTTAACATATTAATTTATAGTTGTTTTAAATTCCCTTCCCGGTACAAAGGAAACAAAAGCAAAAATGAACTATTGGGACTTCATCAAGATAAAAAGCTTCTGCACAGCAAAGGAAACAATCAACAAAACTGAAAGGCAATTTTTGGAATGGGAGAAGATATTTGTAAATGTCATATCTAATAAAGGGTTAGTATCCAAAATCCATAAAGAACTTATAAAACTCAACACCCATAAAAACCAAATAACCCAGTTAAAAATGGGCAGAAGTCATGAATAGACATTTTTCCAATGAAGACATACAGATGGCTAACAAACACAGGAAAAGATCCTTAACATCACTCATCCTCAGGGAAATACAAATCAAAACTAAAATGAGATATCACCTCACACATGTGAGAAAGGCTAAAATTCACAGCATAGCAAGGAATAGATGTTGAAAAAGATGTAGAGAAAGGGGAACTCTCTTGCACTGTTGGTAGGGTTGCAAACTGGTGTAGACACTGTAGAAAACAGTATGGAGGTTTCTCAAAAAGTTAACAATAGATCCAGCAATTGCACTACTAGGTGTTTTCACAAAGGATACAAAAATACTAATTCAAAGGTATACATGCACCTCAAGTTTATAGAAGCATTATCAACAATAGCCAAATTATAGAAAAGAACCCAAATGTCTATTGGCTGATGAATGGATAAAGAAGTGTGGTATATGTATACAGTGGAATATTACATAGCCATAAAAAGAATGAAATATTGCCATTGCAATGACATGGATGGAGCTAGAGACTTATGCTAAGGGAAATAAGTCAGTCAGAGAAAGACAAATACCATATGATTTCACTCGTATGTGGAATTTAAGAAATAAAACAGGATCACAGAGGAAGGGAGGGAAAAATAAAATAAGATGAAATCAGAGAGAGAGAGACAAACCATAAGATATTCTTAACTATAGGAAACAAACAGGACTGCAGGAGGAGAAATGGGTGGGGGATGGGGTAAATGGCTGATGGGCATTAAGAAGGGCATGAGATGTAATGAGCACTGAGTGTTATATGCAGCTGTTGAACCACTGAACCCAATCTCTGAAACTAGTAATACACTATGTTAATTGAATTTAAATAAAATATTAAAAATAAAATACCAGAATTACCAGGAAAAAAAGAAACAAAACAAACAAATACGAGGGAAAAAGAGAGCAGCAAGCTATAAAATGAACTCTTAACTATAGGGAACAAACTGAGGGTTTCTGGAAGGAGGTGGTTAAATGGGCAATGGGTATTAAGGAGGGCACTGGTTATGATGAGCACTGGGTGCTGTATGTAAGTGATGAGTCACTAAGTTTTACACTTGAAGCTAAAGTTGCACTACCTATTAACTAACTGCATTTTTTTAACTAACTGGAATTTAAATAAAAAGTAAAATAACTACCAAAAAATTTATTCCCTGCCTAGTAACTCCAACATGTGTACCATATCTAAGTTTGGTTCTAATGCTTGATTTGTCTCTTTGGACTGTGTATTTCCTTGTGTTTCAGCTTGCCATGCAATTTTTTGTTTAAAGTCAGACATTTTGTGGCAGGTAATAGGAACTGCAGTATGAGATCAGTGAAGTGATTTATATTAATCCTGCTAGAAGTTGGGCTGAATTTTTTGTTTGCTGTGGGTATAGGTGCCGGAGACCTCAACTTTCTCTGGCATCCTTGTTTTTGTATTGATTTTGGATTTCCTTAGGTACTGCTATTCAGGCAGAGTCTGTTTTGCAGCTTTTTAAGATGTAACCCACTGTTATACTGACACCTTGTTGGTGTGGTGGTAATGTGTAGAGGATTGATAAGGTTGTGTTATCTTGCTGTTAAATTTTAGTCATCTAGTGGGTCCATTCTCTAGATTGTAACGTTCATAAGTGTATTTTCAGTGGTATTGTTTCCCCCTTTTTGGTGAGAGAAGGTGGCTAGAAGGGACTAGAGTAACAAGATTGCCCTTCATCCAACTGGTATAAGGCTCTGGTAAAGTTGCATGCCCTGCATAATAAACACTTGTTACAGAGAATACTCAGGACATATTTCTTTTTTTTTTTTTTAAGATTTTATTTATTTATTTGAGAGAGAGGCAGTGAGAGAGAGCGTGAGCGAGGAGAAGGTCAGAGGGAGAAGCAGACTTCCCATGGAGCTGGGAGCCCGATGCGGGACTCGATTCCAGGACTTCTGGATCATGACCTGAGCACCCAACCAACTGAGCCACCCAGGTGTCCCTCAGGACATATTTCATAAGAATTAGTGTTCTCAGCGCCACAAAGAGATCTTTCTTAGCTCTTCACCAGAGGAACTAAGGTTCCTGGAAGTAAAATCCATAAAAGAGTGCCCCCTCAAGAGTTTTTTACTATCACGCTAATCCATATATAACCTCAAGCAATTTGTCAAAATTACCATTTAAGTGTTCCTATCCCTTATGGCTCCAGCAGCTTCTGTTCCAGATAAGTAGATCTGGGCTTTGACTTTCAATTCACCTGTTTCTTCAGATTTGGGGGTGATACTTTGCCCAGAAATGTCAGTTTTCTGATGAGTCAACAAAAAGTCATTGGTTTTTCACTTTATTCAGCTATTTCTTGTTATGACAAAAGGGATGACTTCTAAGCTCCAAGGAGTCAGTAAGTTGGGGAAATGACAATGGGGCCATTGGCTACAGAGGTTTCCAGCATAGCACACACACACACATGCACACACACACACATACAAACAAATATTCCTAGTTTTGTCTGCTAGAGGGCACTGAACACACAGATCTTGGTTTCTAAATATCATCCTCTTCTAAAAGGAACCAGGGCTCCTTGGAAAAATGACTAATTCTAGGACTGGAGCAGGAAAAGTGCAAGATTATCCTGGAACATCTAGTTGTGTTTGACAAGCAAGGAGGTGATCAAAGAAATGAGGGGAATGTGTTCAAAGGATATTGGAGCAAGCCTGAAAGGGCTCTGACTGGGCAAACATGGGATAATTTGAGTATCAAAATAAATAAGGATAGTAAAGGATTAAAACCAGTTGAAGAATATAAGAATCTATCTGTAAGTCCATACTGGTGAAACAAAAATGAATTAGTAAAAGTTAAATGGAGGAGAAAGAAAAGTTCTTCCTTGGAGTAGAATAAACTAATGAATGTAGAATTAATGATGTAAAGAGAAAATTACCATTTGATTGAAACAGAAATGATTAAGGCAAGTGAGGAGGTGTTCAACTGAAGAGCAGGGTGGTGAAATTGTCTCAGAGTAAGCTCAAGTCATGATCCCGGGGTCCTGGAATAGATTCACATGTTAAGCTACCTGCTCAGAGGAGAGCTTGCTTCTCCCTTTCCCTCAGCAGCTCCCCCTGCTTGTGCTCTCTTGCTCTTTATCTCTTTATCTGTCAAATAAATAAATAAAATCTTTAAAATAAATAAATAAGATAAAATAAAATAAGCCAGACACAGAAAGACAAATGTTGCTTGATTCCACTTACACAAGGCATCTAAAGTAGTTAAAATAATAGAGGCATAAATTAGAATGGTAGTTTCTAGGGTCTGGGAATTGGGAGAAATGGGGAGCTGCTGCTCAATATGTATAAAATTTTAGTTAGATTAGAAAAAAACACATAATAAATCAAAATGGAATTCTAAAAAATGTTCAAGTAACAGAAGGGAAGTCAAGGAAAAATAAACAAAAAGTATAAATAAAATGTCATAATTAATCCTTAATGTAATGGTAATTACATTAAATGTAAATGGTATAGCATAGAAATTAAAAGACAGATTTGCAGACTGAACTAAAAAAATGACCCAAATGTTTGGTATTTATAGGAAACTTCCTTCAACTATAAGAAACTTCATTTAGCTATAACAGTATAAGGTATGTTGAAAGTAAAAAGATGGAAAAAGTTACACTATGCTAAATGAATCAAAAGAAAGCAGAGATGCTATTGTTATAATTTCAGAGCTAAAAAAGTTACCAGTGACAGAGAGTGACATTACATAATGATAAAAAGGTCATTAACAAAATATAGTAACCCTACATATATAGACCCCAAATAAAGAGGTGCAAAATATGCAAAGCCAAAGCTGTAGAATAGAAAGGAGGAATAGACGCATCCACAAGTATAGCTGAGACTTCAATACCTCTGTCAGTAATTGATAGAACAAGCAGGCAGAAAACCACTAAGGACATAGATGACCTGAATAGCACTCTAACTGACATTTATAGAATACTCTGCCCAACAGACATTCACCAAAAGAGACCATATCATGGGCCATAAAAATGATATCAACAAATTTAAAATAATTGAAATCATACAGATATATTCTTGAACCATAATGGAATCAACATGGGAAAAATATCATAAAAGTAACAGAAAATTACTCAAACACTGAAAAACTAAACAATACCCTTCTAAATAATTCATTGGTCAAAGAGGTACATTGAAATGAGTGAAATAAAATAGACTATATCAAAATTTGTAGGAGCCAGCTAATAGAGTATTAGGTGGAAATTTATAGCATATATGTTAATTTTTACACAATGGAAAAGTCTCAAATCAATAATATAAGCTCCCACCAGAAGAAACTAAAAACAGAAGAGTAAAATAAACCTAAAGCAAGCATAAAGATAGAAAATAGTAAAGACACAAGCAAAAGTCAACAAAATTGAAAACAGAAACATTACAAAAAAAATCAATGAAACAAAAACTTATTTCAAAAAAACAATAATTGGAAGGGGAGGTGAACCATGAGAGACTACGGACTCTGAAAAACAATCTGAGGGGTTTGAAGCGGTGAGGGGTGGGAGGTTGGGGGAACCAGGTGGTGGGTATTAGAGAGGGCACGGATTGCATGGAGCACTGGGTATGGTGCAAAAACAATGAATACTGTTATGCTGAAAATTAACTAATTAATTAATTAAAACAATAATATAAGAAAATTATAATATTAAACATTTTATCTTTGTATAATAAAACAACAGAAAAACTTATAAGATTTCTATAAAGAGAAAAACTCTAATCAAACTTTAAAATAAAAAACTGAGGGAAATATTTGCGACACCTTTCACAAGGGCTGACTTCCTTAACATTTAAAAAGTTTCTATTAGTCCTCAAGAAAAGGAAAAACAACCTAATTTAAAAATGGGAAAAAGAAAACAAATAACAATTCACAGAAAATGAAAAATGTCTTTAAATATGACAACTGTAAAACTCAAGATTAAGAGGCTTGATAATACAGTACATGGACAAAAACATGTGAAAATAACCCATATATATTGTTGGCAGAGGTGTAAATTCTTTGAAGTGTTTTTTAGTTATTTTGGGGGGTTTTTGGAGTTTTTTTGCCCAGCAACTCTGGTTTGATGAATTAATCTTGCGGATATAGTACACATATTTTCAAAGGTTTACATGCAAAAGTATTTATTGCAGTAGCAAAAGATGGAAAACAACTTAACTATCTATTAATAGGGAACCGATTCTATTATTGTGCATTCATGCTACAAAATACCATGTAGTCATTAATCAAAGAATGAGATATCACTACATCATTTGATGTGGTGGATTGAATACATGTTCAAAAATTCTTATCACTCCAGAGAAAAGACTCAAAATGTGTGCTACCACTGTTTCAACCTAGCTGGGATTTGGGGACTGCTTTGATGAATAGAATGCAGTGGAAATGACGATGCATCTACTGGGTATTCACCCCAAAGATACAGATGTAGTGAAAAGAATGGCCATATGCACCTCAATGTTCATAGCAGCAATGTCCACAACAGCCAAACTGTGGAAAGAGCCAAAATGCCCTTCAACAGACAAATGGATAAAGAAGATATGGTCCATATATATAATGGAATATTACTCAGCCATCAGAAAGGATGAATACCCAACTTTTTCATCAACATGGACGGGACTAGAGGAGATTATATTGATTGAAATAAGTCAAGCAGAGAATGTCAATTATCATATGGTTTCACTTACTTGTGGAGCATAAGAAATAGCATGAAGGACATTAGAAGAAGGAAGGGAAAAATGAAGAGGGGGAAATCAGAGGGGGAGACGAACCATCAGAGACTGTGGACTCTCAGAAACAAACTGAAAGTTTTAGAGGGAAGGGAGTGGGGGGATGGGTTGGCCTGATGGTGGGTATTAAGGAGGGCATGTATTGCATGGAGCACTGGGTGTTATATGTAAACAATGAATCTTGGAACACTACATCAAAAACTAATGACATACTGTATGGTAACTAACATAACATAATAAAAAATATAAAAAAAGAAATGATGGCTCATGACTTCAGATGTTAGGTTAGAAAAGGTCATGTGGCTTCTGCTGGTTTTCCTCAAAACAATTGCTGTAGGAGTATTCAGTCACCATGCATGAAGTCTGTCTGCCATGAAGCCAACATAATGGTGGGGGGTGGGGAGAAGGAAGAGAAGAGTGGAAAAAGAGGGACAGAGACAGAGACACAAACAGAGAGGGAAGGAAGGAGGAATTAGTCTTTGTCCCCGCCATGTCAGACTTAGAAATGATGAAGCCTTGAGATAGAAAACCATTCTACCCCAAATCACCATCTGATAGCAACCATATAAGGGATCTTGAGTGCAGACTGCCTATTGGAGTCCAGTCAGCCCCAAATCCATGATCATGATAAATTGTTGTTATTATTTTATGTCACTCTTTTGAAGTTTTCTCCTATGCCTGTATAGATAACTGAAATAGCTGATAAAGAACATTCTCAAAAGCATAATTTTAAGTGGAAAAAATTAAGGTGCAGAACAGTGTGTACAGTGAAGTTTTTATGTTTTTCCAAAGGCATGTTTTTATGTATTTATAACATACAAGGCTGAACAAAGTGCATAAGAATAGTTAGTTGCCTCTTTGAAGGTAAAATGGAGGACTAGGTACTGGTGGGTGAGAGAGAAATGTTTAACTGTATAACACTACCATTTAAAAATTCTTTATCACATGCATGTGGTATTTAAAAATAATTTTTTTTCTTTTTCCCAGTTATTTTTTTTTAATTTTTAATTTTTATAGACATATAATATATTTTTATCCTCAGGGGTACAGGTCTGTGAATCGCCAGGTTTACACACTTCACAGCACTCACCAAAGCACATACCCTCCCCAATGTCGATAACCCCACCCCCCTTCTCCAGCCCCCCTCCCCCCAGCAACCCTCAGTTTGTTTTGTGAGATTAAGAGTCACTTATGGTTTGTCTCCCTCCCAATCCCATTTTGTTTCATTTATTCTTCTCCTACCCCCTTAAGCCCCCATGTTGCATTAAATATTAAGTCTGTCTAGATTCAAAACCCCTGCTCTCTCCACTATATTATTTCTATATGAGAAACAGAAGACAGAAATGAGGGGAAAGTGACGTCAGAGAAAAAAGATAAGAAAATGACTAGTGAAATTATCCTTTCTCTATTGAAGCAAAAAAAAAATCCCCATTTAGCCACTGGACATGGGAAATCATATATGACCTTTGAAGAAAGAATGATTCATTCTTTTTCCTGGTTTGAAGCTATGCTCTCCCTTTGGCTACTGCCTTGCTACTATCACCTCCAATCAGGTACAGAGGAGTAGCAACATCTTATCCAAGACCTTGCTTCTCCCTGCTTGGGATTTCCCACTCACATGAGCTGTATGGTTTGGAAAATGCCTTGCTTGTATTCCTGGAGCCTGAGACTAGAACATCACAGGCTTAATGTTGAAAGATATTTGTATTTGGTCTTTGTGTCTTGTGAATAAGGAAGTGGAGGTCATATCCTCCAGTTAAGAAGTATTTTAATTGCTCTACCCACAGGATCTTTTTAATAAAACTGAGTTGCAAAGTTTCCCAAAGTTTTCTCCTGTTAGTGGTCTTTGCTATTGCTTCTTATTTACTCCACTGGATAAATAAAGACCTACTGCCTGGCATTAAGTGTAAGTTTTACTAGTAGCGGCATTTTTTTTCATGAAATATCTTTTTGTGTAACATTGTATTATTGAGCTCCCACAACAATCCAGAAAGAAACTGTGATTGCCTCTGGGTTATGTAGGAGGAAACTGAGGCAATTTTGTTTTTGGATTGATCAGAAGATCAAGTTAAAAATAAGTATATATTGTTGGACAAACCAAAGAACTCTCAACACTCAAAAGAATACCTATTGCAGGTAGGTGGAAGGGAGGGTAGGTAGATGTAGGGTTTTCAATGCTGACAATTATCAAATAGAATGGAAATAGCCATTTATCCAAATGCTTTAGACTAATTATTCCCAGCATGTTCCATGTTATGACACATTATTTTTTTTCTAATTTTACTAATTCCCTAAAGCAATATGTGGGTTCATAAAAGTAATTAAAGTAGAATTAAATATTATGTTAATTAAACATTGCTTTAAATGAATTTTAAATGATGTGAATTGGTCTTACTCCTTGGGATAACTGTAAATTGTCTATCCTGATTTTATGACAACCCAGATTATTATTAGGAGTTGAAACTAGAGGGTTGAACCAAAATATGTATCAGATCCCTGGGTTTGTACCTTAGGACGTCTGTCCCAGATGACTTTTGGGAGTTATGGAAAGAAATTCCAGTGTGCTGGTAAAGTTCCTTCTAAGAATAACTGACACTCCTCAGGTTTACCTTTATTTTTAGCCCTTTCTTTGGACTTTCATACTCTTCTGTACTATTGCTGTAGTAGAGAAACTGGCTAGTCATCTTCTTTGGGATCGTCCCCATTTATCTCTCTGTGCTGCTTAGATTTCTCCATTCACTGTGAACATGGCCAGGGTCTTGTCCAACCTGTTCTCCAAGCACCAGGGGGACCATCAACTCCAGTGTCTTTACCAGTCTGTATATTCTACCTTCCGTTCTGCAACTTCCACTACGGACCACTTTTGTGATATTCCTCCTTTGGTGGAGCTGGTATGCTTTCCTCCTTCTCTGTGACTTGAAAGCCTTTAATTCCCTGCACTGCATCCATAAATATTCATCATCCTCATCATCCTCAGAAAGTTCTTGGCTCCAGGGCAAGCACAAGTCTTTCTTACTCTGGCCTCCCTCTTGATTGCTCTCAGCCTAGGTTACAGAACTAGGACTCTTTTCTGCTTTCCCACCTCTATCTGTGGGATGGACACTCACTGAGCTGGCACAGGATAGTTTTATTGCTCTACACCAAGATATTATGCACATTAAACTCCAAAATCTGAGGGAAAATGTCTGGTAAATTCTTTCAGAACATCAGCCCTTTCTTTTCTCTACCCGTTCAAATGGAAGTTTCATTTAAGGCCTTTGTGTTCACATGAGATTTGATCATAGGAGTTAATTTTTCCTGGTAACTTCATTTAGTCTGGCCTCCTATTTATGCACTTAACAAAATCCAGTCAGATTCCAAATAATGTATTTTATTTCTTTCTTTAAGCACATTGATAGAAGCTATATTGTTAGCTATATGCTCTTTCTATCAGTCCTTTCAAAGTTCTTACTGAAACTGAAAAATCCTAGAAGGGAACACAGACAATAACCTCTTTGACATCAGGCACAGCAACTTCTTTCTAGATATGTCTCCAGAGGGAAGGGAAATAAAAGCAAAAATAAACTATTAGGACTACATCAAAGCAAAAAGCTTCTGCACAGTGAAGGAAACAATCAACAAAACTAAAAGGCGACCTTCCAAATGGGAGAAGATATTAGCAAGTGACATATTAATAAAGGGTTAGTATCCAAAATATATAAAGAATTTATAAAACAACATACACTGGGTGTGGTGAAAAAATAATGAATACTCAGCATTATGCTGAGTGAAATAAGTCAAGCAGAGAGAGTCAATTATCATATGGTTTCACTTATTTGTGGAGCATAACAAATAGCATGGAGGACAAGGGGCGTTAGAGAGGAGTAGGGAATTTGGGTAAATTGGAAGGGGAGGTGAACCATGAGAGACTATGGACTCTGAAAAACAGTCTGAGGGGTTTGAAGTGGCGGGGGGGTGGGAGGTTGGGGTACCAGGTGGTGGGTATTATAGAGGGCACGGCTTGCATGGAGCACTGGGTGTGGTGAAAAAATAATGAATACTGTTTTTCTGAAAATAAATAAATTGGAAAAAAATAATGAATACTGTTTTTCTGAAAATAAATAAATTAAAAAATAAAAATAAAAAAAAGATAAACATTTTTTAGGCTTGCATGGAGCACTGGGTGTGGTGAAAAAATAATGAATAATGTTTTTCTGAAAATAAATAAATTGAAAAAAAAACAACAACAACATACAAAAAAGGAATAATTCAATTAAAAAATGGGAAGAAGACATGAACAGACATTTTTCCAAAGAAGACATCCAGATGGCAAACAGACATGTGAGAAGGTGTTCAATATTACTTATCCTCAGAGAAATGGAAATCAAAACTATGATGAGATATCACCTCACACCTGTCAGAATGGCAAAAAAAAAAAAAAGCCCACACACAAGAAATAACAGGTGTTGGCAAGGATTCAGAGAAAGAGAGAACCCTCTTGCACTGTTGGTGGGAATACAAACTGTTGCAGCCACTGTGGTAAAGAGGATGGAGGTTCCTCAAAAACTTAAAAGTAGAACTACCCTCCATGATCCTTCTAGGTATTTACCCAAAGAATACGAAAGTAACAGTTCAAGGGGATATATGTACCCCAGTGCTTATAGCAGCAGTATCTACAATAGCCAAATTATGGAAAGTGTCCATTGACTGATGAATAGATAATCAGGGATGGGTGAAATAGGTAATGGGGATTAAGGAGGGTACCTAATGATGAGCACTAGGGGATGTATGGAAGTGTTGAATCCTTATATTATATACCTGAAAAGAATATTACACTGTAAGTTAACTAACTGGAATTTAAATAAAAACTTTAAAAATAACAATTAATCATAAGAGTTCATCCATACACTAGAGTATATTTATGGAACCAGTAGACTTGAGGAAGAATGCTTTTTGACATGCATATGTTTTATAACATAGTTTTAAGTGAAAAGAATATGGTAGAAAATAGTATTACGTTATTATTTTACTACAAATACAATTATACACACATGTGCATAGACACATATGCATGTATTAAAAAGCAAAAGACCAAAAGCATGTACACCAAAGTGTTAGTAGTTATCTCTAGGTGCTGATATGTATTTCTCTAGCTTCTTCATATTTTCTAATTTCTCAATACTTAGCATGTAATTCTCTTATAATTAGGAAAAAAGTAATTTTAGATAACTGAATTAGTTATCAGGGTCAACCAGCATATGTGGAAAAGGTGGCAATTCTTAATGAAGACATATCAACACCTTTATTGTTGGTTTGAATTGAGGTTACATTTTTTTTAAGTAGGAACTTATCTCTAATGCTAAAACACAAGTCAGTGGGACTTTACTGAGTTTGAAATTCATTTTACGTATCATTTTTCAAGAAAATATCATAGAGTAAAACCCATTTCTATTTGACTTTTTTCTGTAAGTGCTTAAATATTTTCTTCTCTGAGGCCTATATTTTATGCTCCCCAAGAGAAGGGCTTTTATTTCCTTTGGCATGTCTCACCTCTCTCCCCATTCTCTTCTCTATGCTTCTATATTGCCTAGAATCAGTTTGTACACAACATGTGAACTCATAAAATATTTATTGATGGACTTGCTTATTTCTATTCTCCATTAATCCCAGCCTAGCCCTGTTCTGAGTATTGTACAAAATAGATTCAGCCTCTTCTGCTGTCACTGCTTAATGCTCTGAGTCTCTGAACTCTACTCGTGTAATGTGAGATGGGTCCCAGCTAGTTCCAGCTTCCAGGAATGCCCCTGACCAGGTCTCTGCAAGAATAGCTGGAGAAGCCCACTCACCAAGTGAAACTGACTGCAGCCCATCCTGAGTGTAGGCTGAGGATGGCGGGTGTAAAGATGTGCTGAGAGCTCCCTGGATAGCAAGGCTCAGCTTCTCTAGC
The DNA here is from genome assembly GCF_020171115.1 of Neogale vison. Taxonomy (NCBI): domain Eukaryota; kingdom Metazoa; phylum Chordata; class Mammalia; order Carnivora; family Mustelidae; genus Neogale; species Neogale vison. Next base: position 19,243,658 of record NC_058105.1, on the reverse strand, counting down.
AACTTTGAGTGGCAGATGCAGAAAGAGGTCAATGATTATCTTCTTATAACACCTGAGAAGTCAGAGTCACTTCCTTAACTTCTAGGTTCTCCTGCACTTACGATCCCTCATCCCCCCACTGGGAGAAGTCTTGCTCCCTTTAGAAGGACTGGCCTAGGTTCCACTGGCTTCAAATCTTGTTTTGACTCCAAGTCCCCATTGAACATCCATGACCCCAACAGATGGCCTTAGGGCAGCAGGACTGAGATGAAGACACCAGAAATTACCCTGGATAGTCTTTCTCATTTACCCAATAACCAGGAATGACTATTTATAAGACAACGAGGATATCCCCCTCTTGAAAGCTTGTGGGAGAAGCAGCAGAACTAGATGTGAGGTCCCCAATTCTGAATTTGATAGTTCTGAGACTGTGTGTTAAGACCTAACACTGATTTCAGTGGGTCCTGGGTCTGTGGAAGTAAAAACTGTAAATTCTGCCAGTGACAACTGACAGGGCTCTCTCAGTTTGTACAAATCTAGTGGAGTTCCCCTTAAACTGGAAAGGTCACTGGAGACTCAAATCTGATTACATGCTGTGCAACCTGGGTAAATACCATTTGGAACACAGCCCTGCAGAAGATCCAGGGAAAACAAAGCCCAATGCCTATATTGGATATCTGAAAAATGTGGGATCCTAGGAGCAAAAAATGATAATAAAAAAAAAACTTACTGGGGCACCTGGGTGGGTCAGTGGGTTAAAGCCTCTACCTTCAGCTCAGGTCATGATCCCACGGTCCTGGAATCGAGCCCCATGTTGGGCTCCCTACTTAGCGGAGAGCCGCTTCTCCCTCTCCCTCTGCCTGCCTCTCTGCCTACTTGCGCTCTCTCTCTCTGTCAAATAAATAAATAAAATCTTTAAAAATAAAAACTTACTGGATATATACTATATCTGAACACCATTCTGACCAATGCACAAGCCATTACCTCATATAAACCTCACAACAACCTTGGGAGTTAGATAATCTTATCCCCATTGTATAGGTGAAGAAACTGAGATATAGAAAACTTAAGTAACTTGTCTATGGTCAAAGAGTTCAGAAGTGAGAGAGGTGGGTCTCAGAGTATGGCAGTCTGATTCAGAGCTTGTACTCATGGACATGTGTTCAGTATGATGGTACAGGACAGTGCTCAGAATGACCTTGTTCTTGGGGGTTAATGTCACTGTATTAAATTTTTAATAATTTAATAATATGCCCAATGGTTGCTACAAACCTTCACTCTCAGTAGACTGAGCAAGAGCCTTGGGAGTACTGGGGTTAGATAGCATGCACTACAACATTTCAAGGCTGTTTGCCATAATAGTCATCCTGACCCCAGGGTAGTATTGCCATGGTGCATTTGACATATGACTCAGTAGAACTGATCCATTGTCCACCCTGACCCAGGTACCTAGCACATCCTGGTACAGAGAGGTTGCCCTACCCATGGTGGCCATTTGCCCACCATGGGTTGGAGCAGCTGGCCCATGGGAAGAGGAATATGCCTAGCTTGATTTATTCACTCTCGACCAAGGTACAATATATCTGTCCAGCAGTTTGTGGGAGGAGGAAACTGGCCAGGGGACCATGCACGTGTGCATTGAGTCACAGGATAGAATCACCAGGCACCTGTGTAGGGCTGCACTTGCCCTGCAAGTATCCCTGTGCCTAAGAGGGTGTGATATTACATAGCAAATTGAAAGCATCATAACAGATTGAGAGAGAGACTGCAATAGAAAGGGGAAAACTTTATATTTGAGTACCTTAAATGGCACTCCTTTTTGCTTTTTGAATACAGGACTTCATATTTACATTTTTGTCAGGGACCTACAAATTATTTGGCCAGTCCTAACTGCAAGGACTGTCTATTACTAAAGTATTTTAGTGTCCCCTGGGGTCCACCACCTGTCACATAGAAATTATGAAAGATGATGAAGTTGTAGCTCTCTCTACTCTTGCTGGAGCTGTTCAGAGGGTAGGAGGCATAGCTGCTTGCCAAGGAGATAGATCTTGAGTCAATGTGTGCTGTTCAGTCTAGTCTAATGAGGCCCATTTCATCCCACCCTCTCAGCTGTGTTAAGTGTCTCAAATCCTGAGAGGGGCCTAAGAAAATATGGTGAGAGATGATAATCTGGAGTATGAATCAGAAGACCTGAATTCTAAATCTGCCTCTGCCACTGACAAACTGAGTGATTTTCAGAATGTTGCTCTCCCTTGGACACTGTTTCCTCATATGTGAAAAGAGCAGTTTTGATTAACCTAGTGTTTTCAGACTGTTGTTGAGTTTCTAGAGAGGTGCTTCACAGAGGTAGAGGTGAGTGCTTGGCAATGAAGTTAGAGTTATAAGGAACTCACACTGATTTCAGCTAAGCCTGTCCTACTTTGATGTTTTATATATTTTTGTTCTGCATTTAATTCACTTAAAGAAATAATTTCAATGTTTAAAAAAATTAAAACCCCTTATTCTCAATGATCTTTGTGAGCCCTTCTACCTCTGATTTCTGATTCTGAAACTTTAACCTTGAATCCTACAAATGGGATGGTTTTTCTTCCAGGAAGCATCTGCCACGTCCTTGAGAAGAGACAGAAGGACAGAAATCCAGGGAGGACAAGTGTTTGGAGGGCAAGCACCTGGGTGTATAGAGTTGAACAGACAATAAAGAAGAGATTCAGGTTCTCTATTGTGGACTGAATGTCAAGCAAAAACCTCCAAAAAACAAGAGATTCAGCTAGAAGCCCATGCTCCAGGAGGTAAGATTTTCTACCTGTCTTCCATTACACAATAGGATATAACAATACTTGGTGTAAAAAAATGACCTGGATAAGTAAAAAGGTTAGTTGTGAATGAATTTCAGCTCTACTAATGTTTTTTGAACCTTTACTAGGTACCATACTCTATGCCTAAACCTTGGTTGGGAGATGAAAAATTAACCAAATATGGCTCTATCCTTCTGAAATTTTTCAGAAGGATAACTTTCTAAATTCTAAAAAATTCAGAGGATTTTATCATAAGGCCAAGTGTCATAATGTTACAATGGAGGTGCAAAGTGCAACGGGAAACCAGGGTATGAATCCCTACTTCCATCTGAAACATCAGGAAAAGTTTCGCAGAAAAGATAGGATTTAAGCTTGGACTTCAAAAAATGGATAGGACTTGGACAGACAAGATATGGAGAGCTTTGCATGCAAAATATAACAGTTTGGAATTTATCTTATCAGTGTGGAGAGTAGAAGGCTGACCTGGTTGGATTTACATTTAAACTACCGTAGTTGTTATGTAAAAAGTAGATTTAATAGGATCCAGGGTGGATTCAGAGAGAAAGGATAAAAGATTATTTTGCTAATCTAGGCAAGAAAGGAGTGTGTCATGATCTAGGACAGTGTCAGTGAAGAATAAACTACTTCAAAAGGAATTTGGGAGGAAGAATTGGCAGGATTTGGTAACTGATTGAATGTAGGGAGTTGAAGGGGGAGAAAGTGTCAAAGACTAACTTTAGTTAGTTTAGAAACTGGGCTGTGTTGTTCACTTACATAGGAAACAGGAGGAAAGGAAGAGCAGGATTAGAAGAGTTCAGTTTTTAAACATTAAGTTTGAAGCGCTTGAGGAACTTTTCAAGGGGAGGTTCCATCTGGCAGTTGGATATAAGGATCTGGGCTCTAAGAGGATTAGTTTTATTTGGTAGTAAACCACACTGCCTCACAACTGGGGCTTAGCAGTCTTTGGAAGATGGCTATTAAGTCTAGAACGTTTTGGGGAATAGAGGCAGAAACAAAGCTACTTTAGGGCTCAAATATTATGTCTGACCTAGGTATAAATAAATACTTCTTTCTGTTTTTTCTTGCAGCCAGAGCCAATTTGATTATTTTTCCCCTAACTAGTTGTTTGATCTTGCTCAGTTTCTCTTCTCTAAGCCTTGGCTTCCTCAACTATAAAAGTAAGGTAATAAGTTTTTATAGTCTTCAGGTATAGGATGATATGCTTTTATAGATAGCTTGTTGTTCAATATATTTACACAAGATAGTAATATCCACAAATTTCATGCACCTTTTCAAATTCTGAGGGCCAGCCATGGACTAATAAATTAATTGGGGCTTTACTCACACTTGTGTTGTCTGTTGGTCATACATTCAGGAATACCAATAGGCTTAGCTAGTTTATAATTTGCATACAATAGTCCATTTAGTATTTACACACACACACACACACACACACACACACACAAATCATTGGTATAATTCAGGCCTAGAGTTTCCACTAATCAATGGTCCATTGTCCCTTACAAAGAATCTTTCAAATCCTACTCTGATTAGCAAACTCAATCTGTTGTTTGGCTTAGCATTACTATCTTTTAAGATTTACCCTTATAAATCTCAATAATTACATATGTGAATTAATATAGAGCCTCACATTTTATGGCCTCACAGTGGTAGTGATGGTGCAGCATTTGGAAAACACACATTCAGCAGTCTTCTGAAAGTCATCCTTTCATGAGGATGAAAGATATGGACTGAACTTAATTCAGCCTAAGGGATACCAAGTAAATCCTCCATATAAATACATGAATAGTAAAGCAAAAGTATTTGCATCTCAGTTGCCATTTATGTTTACTTCTATAATTTATAGTCAAATTACACTATTTTCTAACCTTGTTATCATGGAATTATTTAAACTTATGACTGGGTTACACCAGTTCACAACTCAAATTGACATATTCATATCCACATACATATTTCCCTCTTTTAAAACATTTCTTATCAGACAGTTGCTTCAGAAAATACACATTGTTTTGGCCATATAACTTCTTACTGTGTTGCCGTTTATCTAAACAACTACTTCTAAACTCTTAGCCAGAGCAATTCAATTGTTCTTAACAAGGCTTCATTTGCAGGCAAGGAAAACACCCTGAATAGAACTGTAAGCAAGTCTTCATAGAACATGTTACATTCTTGAGACACGAAATGGAAGATTAGGGACTCTGCTTCAATATTTTCCATAAAGGAACTTTCACTTTCTGGTTTCTCAAACTTGAGAGTATTTAACGTGGGGATTAACATTGTATAAAACAGTGAAACCATTTGATTTCCTGCCTGGGATCCATGTTGAGAGGGCTGCAAGTTAAATACACATAGTTGTTCCATAACATAGGTCAACAGCAGTCATTTGGGAACCACATATAAAGAAAGGTTTTTCTTTGCCAGAAGCTGAAGGAATTCCCAGGATCGTCATGAGGACAGACACGTAGGAGACAAAGATCACCACAATGGAGGTGACCAGGGTGAATCCCCCACAGCCAATAACCAGTATCTGGGTGACCCAGGGGTCTGAGCAAGCCAGTACCAATAGTGGAGGAATGTCACAGAAGAAGTGGGGAAGGACACGTGGTTGACAGAATGATAGTTGTGTGATGGAAGTTGTCACAGAAACCATGTTAACTAATCCCCCAAAGTAGCATCCTGCTATCATGAGGAGACAACACACTCTAGACATGGTGATAGGGGAGAGCAGTGGGCGACAGGTGGCAGTATAGTGGTCATAAGCCATGGAAGCCAAAAGGTTGCATTCAGCAGAGGCAAAGATTATGAACAAGCCCATTTGAGTTATGCATCCAAGGAAAGAAACGGCCTACAATTCAGATAACAAATTTGCTAAAGTCTTTGGGATTGTAATGGAAGAGAAACAGACATCAAGAAGGGAAAGGGGGTGCCTGGGTGGCTCAGTGGTTTAAAGCCTCTGCCTTTGGCTTGGGTCACTATTCCAGAGTCTTGGGATCGAGCCCTGCATCAGGCTTTCTGCTCAGCGGGGAGCCTGCTTCCCCCTCTCTCTCTGCCTGCCTCTCTGCCTACTTGTGATCTCTGTCAAATAAATAAATAAAATCTATAAAAAAAAAAGAAGGGATAGGTTAGAGGGGGAAAAAGTGCATGGAAGTATGGAGGCAGGGACTGACTCTGATCAGGATTACCAGGCCTAGATTCCCCAACACAGTGACAATATAAATGATAAGGAAGACTCCAAATAGCAGGACTCCAAGCTGAAGGTTGTCTGCCATGCCAAGAAGGATGAAGTCAGTCACCATGAATGAATTCTCCATCCACACAAGCTGGATATTATTCTTGACCAGTTAAGAGCTCTTTAGACATGCTTTAGTTGAGGAAATAATGGGAAACTGGATGATATGGGTAAAACAGTCCCACTCAAAACATATCAATCCACAACAGCTGTGCAAAACCAAATATGAATTCCACAAAGATTTGTTCATTCCACAAAGACTTGTTGGTCAGGTCCATCTAAGCAAAGGGCCAGGTCACAAAATGGTTGGAGTTAGATGGTGCTAAGGCTGAGGGCATGGACTCTATCTCTCTCTATTGCAGTCACAGGGTATCTCTAATGGTGGCTTACTGCCTCATGCAAATGCCTGGATTTTGCCCTGGATGAAGCACCAGACAAGAGAAGCCTAAGTCCTTGCAGTTCCGTCTCTATCTATAGACTCTAAATTAAGTTAGAGTCCCTGTGTTTCACTGGATGGTCATCAGTGAGGGGTGTCTAGAAGGGAACCTGTATTTAGTGAAACGTTGGACAAGCAGACCTTGGAGGGTTCTCCCAACTTTGATTAAAAAGAAAAACGTGTGAGACAACTGAGTGGCTCAATTGGTTAGGCAACCAACTCTTTTGATTTTGATTCAGGTCATGATCTCGGTCCTGGGAGTGAGCCCTGTGTTGGCTTTACACTCAGTGGAGAGTCTACTTGAGGATTCTCTCTCTCACTTTCTCTCAGTTCCTCCCCTCTCCAATTTAAAAAAAAAAAAGAAGAAGAAGAAAGACATGTGTGATTCAAATCACCAGAAAATACAGGTTCTTTATTTGGTATAGTAGTTAAGATGTCCAATCCTGGAGACATATGGACCTATTTGAATCCTAGCATAGGATATCACTGGTTCTGTGACTTAGGACTTAACCTACCTAAGCTTTAGTTTACTAATCTGTAAAAGAAGGACACTATATGACCTATGTCATGGGGCAATAGTAAAGATTAAATGAAATATTGTAAGTAAAGCACTCAGCACATATCAGGTACTCACTGAATTCTACTTTCTTCATTCCTTCATGAGCATGTCTACCTCTGTATTCATTATTTTTTTCACTCCGTTTCACCAAATGCAAGTGGAGATATTGTATGTGCACACTACTACCATTTTAGATCAACAGAAGTGAATTCTAGGAAGACTGGCTAAAATATAATTTTCAATGCTCCACTCTCTAACCGTCTCTCAGACCACACATGCATGCACACATGCACTCTCACACACACTTTGACCAGAGCATATGAAAGAAGCATTTTTTACTTGTGGTAATAATTCACTCTTATTACTCTATCCTAACTGTTGGAGTTGATTTCTGCTGCTGCTGCTACTGCTGCTCCTGTTGCTGCTGCTCAGCACAGCAGCCTGCCCAGGGGAACACTGAATAACTTAGGCCTCTAAATATGGAGATGAGAAGAGAAAATACTGGGATAAATGCAGGTAATGGAAAAAACACTGTTTTCAGTGACAAAAGACATGAGTTCTAGTCCTGGCACTAATTTTATTGTTTTTCCATGGAGAATCCACATAACCTCTTCCAGCCCCTTATTTTCTCATCTTGAAAATGGAAAAAACAATACCCACTATGCCTCTCTTTTTGGGTTGGCAGGAAGATCAAATAAGATAATGAATGTGAAAGCACTCTGTAAACTCTGAAGGGTGATACAATACACATGGAACGGATCCCTATTATTATTCCATCATGGAAGGTGGGAGAGGGAGGAGGAATGCATCAATATGATCATTTTCTGCTGTGTGCTCCAGCTCCTGCTTACAGAGCTGCACTCTTTGCCCTCCCACTCACCCCCCTACACACACATCATCTGCTCTGCCTCTCTACTGTGAAAGTTTCAGCCTGTGAAGATTTAAACAAACAGCTCTTGACTGCTCACGTACCTTGAATCATAAAAAAGACAGGTTTTCAATGTTAGCTTCATGTTATTGTATCATTTAAAAAATTTTCCCATTTTAGGATACAACTGTTCCTTGACATGTGCATGTACTGTAGGCATTCAATAAATATTAGTTGAATGGATAAATGACTATTATTCTTTAGAACATGACAAAATCTTTTTTTCCTTAAAATAAGATTGAATTGCTTTTTCTTCCCAAAGGAAATAACCATAAAAAATTAAGACTTTATTAAGGAAATGATTTTATATACCCCATCTACACATGCCACTGCATGTGTCAATATTGCATCCAGAATTGGCATATTATTAACTTGGCCAATGTGTCTTGTATATCTACTTACTGGAAATAATCAGGCACTCTTTTATTTGTTGAAGAAATAAACTTTTATGTTTAAAAAGTGCATTAATGCATTTATCCCTAGAGGCATGTAAATTTACAGTAATGGTTCTTTAAAAACTTTTTTTTTGATTACCCTTCTTTTCAGTTTTTTGGATATGCAGTTCTCTGGGTATCTTTCAAAAATAGCACAACATTTAGCATTTATACAAACGTTCACTTATTTAGTCATTCAATACAATTTCAGGAGTGTTTAATAAACACAATCTTCCAAAACATCATATATTTCAACCCAACCATTTCCAGATGAAGAAACAGAAGTTCAAAGAGGTTAAGTGACTTGTCTAAGGTCTCACAGTGAATTAGTGGCAGAAAGAGTGTTGGAATCCAGACCTTCTGACCTAATTCAGTAACCTTTCCACATCACTATCTTGCTTTCCTTTTAATTTGTTTTCTGCAGTTATTCTGGATGGGACTTTCACCTTTGGTACACTTATTTTACCAGTAATAGATTAAAAGTCATCCTCTGTCACCATATTTGAGCTATATGGTCTTGAGCAGATAGCTTGCTCTTTCTGGGTCCTAGTTTCTTCATCAATAAAATAAAGCAGCTAGACCAGGTGCCTCTGAGGCCCTTTTCAGCTTTGAGCTCTAATTTCCCATGGCTCTGTGATTTAAAATGTACACGGATCATTGGTCATTCTCAATATCTGATGGAGGGAAGTTGAAAGAGCAAATTTATTTAGATACATGAGCCTATGTTATACAAAATACTCTATTTTACTCTGCTCTTTCAGCCCTCACAGTGTGAGAAATGTCATATTGGTGTTTTGTCTCTATGGAAGGCACTGAGGGCCATTGAGGCAAGAGTACTGGAGAGATACTTTCCAAACTTCCTAAACACCTTAAGGCAGAGAGAACTTGGACAAAGATTGGGTCAAAGCATCGAGGTTATATCATATCCTAACCGTATGATCTCTAATTGCTCAACCTCTCTACTATCAGTTCCCGTATTTAAAATGGAATATTACCTAACTTTAACTTTGGAGAGATACTTTCCAAACTTCCTAAACACCTTAAGGCAGAGAGAACTTGGACAAAGATTGGGTCAAAGCATCGAGGTTATATCATATCCTAACCGTATGATCTCTAATTGCTCAACCTCTCTACTATCAGTTCCCATATTTAAAATGGAATATTACCTAACTTTAACTTTGAAGATTAAATAAGAAAAAAATATAGAAAATGCTTAACAGAGATGTAGGTGTTTAATAAATGTTGTTTTGCTTCTGCTTAAAAGTCCATTTTTTATTTCACAATTTTACATATATGAAATGTCCAGATTAGGCAAATCTATAGAGGAATTGGCATATAAAAAGTAGATTAATGGTTGTCAATATCTTGAAAAGTAGTGCAGGAATGATAGGATAGGTTGTTTCATTTGTTTGTATTTTATTAGTTATGTGATTCAATTAAAATTTATGGACTTATACTTTTAATATGTCTAAAACTTTCAACACTTATGCTACCCAAAACCTTATCATTGCTTTAGTTCAATGACCACCATGATTTGATATTCCCATATGGTTACATTTCTCATATGTATAAAGCTCACTAGATGAGTCATCAAAAAATGTACAACAAGCACATTAGGGAACATATTCAGTATATAATCACAGGACAAAATATATGACCTCAGCATAATACAAATTAAAACACAATGTCCCCCAGCTTGGTAGTATACGTGTAATAAAGACCACTGTTGGGAAACAGGTCACCACATAAATTGCTGGTGAAATATCTGGAATATACTATGAGAGTGTGTAACTGCTCTTTGCCCAAGTAATTCCATTTGCAGAAATATACACCCAAGGATATAATCCAAAATAAATGAAAATAATTTATGCAAAAAAGTTTATTATATTGCTGTTTATTCGTCTGCTGTATATGTATATCTGTAAATCACTATGTCATAAGTTTAGGGGATTCAACTATGTAAGACCCAATCCCTGCCTTCAAATAGCCTATAATATAACAGGGAAGACAACTGTATGTGTAACATTTTCTTTCATGGAAATAAAGACAAAAAGCTACAGGAGCAAAAAAGAACTGATTTTATTCCATGGGGCTGGAACAAGGTGGAGGTGGGGAAAAGAAAGTTATTATGGAGGGGGTAGCATTGAACCAGAACCTTGAAAGGTGAGTAGAGTTTGGTGCAAAATAGGAGTGGTTAAAAGACATTCCATGAAAGATTCCAAATGCTCAATAACTGGAGGCTGGCGTTAACATATTACTGGATATTAACAGGCTGGGTGACTATACAATCATTAGAATCAACCAAAAGAAATATATTTGTGAAATAACCTCAAGCCACAAAAAAACATGACTGGACCTGAAAAAAGTCAGACAGGCAGGCACCCAAATTGCTGGATATCCATGTTTGATTCACTAAAGTTGCTCAAGTTTCATAATTTTAAAAAGTCAACAACACTATATAAACGTGAGGGCTAAAGCAAACCTAAAGCATTGCTCTAATCCTTCTCTGGGATTAAACATTCAGTCAGGAGGGCTGTGAACTTTGGGTTTCTGCAGTATCTTCAGGAAAGTAAGAGTCACAGTTGCTTGTGGCTACTGTAGGGGGCTGGTTTCTGTGCTTCCTGCATTTTCACATCTCCTATGAATGAACACAAATCATCTTCTATGAACGAGCAGCTTGATGTGGTGCTCCCCACGCTCTTCACCCTCTCTCCCCATCACATCCTAGCCCACTAAATCCTCTTCTATTTTAGCAAAGCAATTGCAATGCCCAGTCTCCAAAATCCCTGAGTTATGGGACAGGAGTTAGGAGGACTCAGAACATCTGTCTTGTTTTACTAAGTCTACTGACAGAAAAAACAAAAGCACCTGGGATTGGGAACCTTAGTTTATGTAAGCTTGGAATTCATCAGCTCTGATTTCTGTCTGCTACATTCTTACCCAAATTTATTGTGTGTTCCCTCTGCAGACATAAAATAGAAATGTGAAAGGCAATTTAGTTACTTTAAGAAAAACTTGTCTCCCTGGCTGAAGTTTTTCAAGTTCTAGGCCCCAGGCAGACACATCAAAATAGATCAGTTTTTACTGTACAGCCAAAATCAGTGACTCTCTGTGAAAGGGCCTGCCCCATTGTTTGCTCCCCTTCATTCCAAATGGAAGGATTTTGAGGAATGCAAAATGCCACAAACTCACCTGCAATGTCTTATCATTTGTATCAAGGTCATATCTAACATTTAGCACTGTTTTCCCCCAGCGGTTTTTGCTGGCAGGACTGAGGGTATTAGCTTCTTGGACTTCTATCCATATAGCCAGGCACTCATGGGCCAACTGTGTGGTGTTTAACACAAGCACTATATGTCATATAATACAGAATCATTCTCCCTTGAGGGAATCTGTGGCTAATTGAAAAACTACTGTGTAAATAAACTCTCTTTCCATAACTGTACCTTATGTTTATGTAAGTGTTAAAAAAAAAACTCATGCCACTAATTCTTTTCATCCCAATCCCACTCAAATCTAGCACTATACTTTCATTGTTCTAACACCCCTGTGAGATTAGTGGGCCAGTGATGGTACACATTTACACAGCTGGGCTGTTTTTTTTTTAAGATTTTATTTATTTATTTGACAGAGAGAGATCACAAGTAGGCAGAGAGGCAGGCAGAGAGAGAGAGGAGGAAGAAGGCTCCCTGCTGAGCAGAGAGCCCGATGCAGGACTCGATCCCAGGACTCTGAGATCATGACCTGAGCCGAAGGCAGCAGCTTAACCCACTGAGCCACCCAGGCGCCCCCAGCTGGGCTGTTTTGATCAGACCATATCTTCAGGTCCCAAATTAGAAAGAGTAATGGGCAGACGGTCTGAAGAGATGGGCCTGGGCCTCAGCTCTGCCACTAACTAGCTGTCTGATATTTGGCTAATAACTTCCCCTTTCTTGTCCTCAGTTTCCTTATCTGTAAATCAAGATATTAAGCTGAACAATTTGCAGTTTTTCCCCACTTCTAAGATACAGTGAGTTTAAGTTCATAGACATGTTTCAGAGGCAGCCCCCTATGAAAAAAATGTACCATTATAAAGTTGAAAATATATTGGTTTTGCAGTAAAATATACTTGTGCTATTGTGTCTTATCTTACATATTGTTTTTCCTCAAGTATCTAATTCTCCCATTTGATTTGACTAATTTGCTATATAGTTATTTTCATTTTTTTCCCTACAACAGTATCAGATGCTATGACTATAAATATCATTTTTAATTAATAATATAAGTCAGATTAATTTATGCAGCAAATACTTAACTGAGTGTCTATTATGTCCTAGGCACTAAGGATGTACAGTGAATAAGATAGACAATATCCCTGTTTTCATGAAGCAAGCATACCTGTGGTGGAGACATATAATAAGCAAATATATAATTATATAATGTTAATAGAAGTGCTACAAAATAAACACATTAAATGTCATGATGAAAAATAAAGAAGGGTTTCCAGTTAAAAGCAGTGGATTAGACATTCACATTTATGTATAAATGACACAAAATAAACTATTTTAGAGGTATAAACCCATGAAGAAAAACAAACAAGAAACATTTATGAAAAGCATTTTAGGAAAAGGAAAGCAAAAAAGCAACTATTAACAGATTGGGAGAACCAAGAAACCTGAATCTTAAAACAACAGTGAGAAAATAAACAACACAATTTGCACCAGTGATCTCCCAAAAAGCTCAGATATTGGCAGCATCCAGTCAGCACTGGGTACTTCTATAAGTGAGGGTGAAAGTGGGGCTGAAAACATGGGAATTGTTTGAAAGATGGTTTATGGAGCAAGTAAGGCTCCAAATCCCCTCCTCATTTCTTCACAGCAGGGCAATTCCCCTACATGCTTCCTTCTTACAGAAGACTCTTTACAGTGGAGCAATTCCCCTCCATAATTCCCTCTTACCAAAGAGTAGAAACTTATTCTGATCATTAAAATAACAAGGTTTTTGGGCTGGGTGACTCAGCTAGATCTCAGTGTTTGATCTAGCTATCTACTATATGGTGAGACCACAAGACTTCTTCTCCTGTTTAGTTCCCAGAAACCTGCAGCCAAGGCTTGCCTCAGGTAGAAGACTGGAAGGTTATTTTCTGAGAGAATCTGATCAACCTTATATAAAATTATCTAAAAATAATTAGAAGTTCACCAACAGTAGGGCCCACAATGACAAAAACTTTTAATAAAAAAATCTTTTAATCAGCTTTTTTGTGTCCCACTCAAATATAACCAAACATTCAAGGACCCCAAGACATAATTTTTTTAAAGAATATCATAAAAGGGGGCACCTGGGTGGCTCAGTGGGTTAAGCCTCTGCTTTCGGCTTGGGTCATGATCTCGGGGTCCTGGGATCGAGCCCCGCGTCAGGCTCTCTGCTCAGCGGGGAGCCTGCTTTCCTTCCTCTCTCTCTGCCTGCCTCTCTGACTACTTGTGATCTCTGTATGTCAAATAAATTTTTTTTGGTTTTTTTTTGTTTTTTTTCCAATTTATTTATTTTCAGAAAAACAGTATTCATTATTTTTTTCACCACACCCAGTGCTCCATGCAAGCCGTGCCCTCTATAATACCCACCACCTGGTACCCCAACCTCCCACCCCCCCGCCACTTCAAACCCCTCAGACTGTTAAATAAATTTTTTAAAAAAAAATTTAAAAAAAAAGAATATCACAAAAGGAAGAGATCAAAACAAAAAAGCTAAAAAAAAATAACTTGGGGAACATATCTCAGGGAGAGGAAAGCTTTCAAAATCACTAAGATCATCAGAAATATAAAAGAAGGTATTATAGTCATTAAACAAGAATAGTAACTATAAAAATAAACATTGAATAAAGGAGTTCTTGGATATTTTAAGAGACAACAGAAATAAAACTTCAATAGCCATAATGGAAAATAAAGTTGAGGATTTCTCACAAAAACTAGACCAAAGAAACAAAGATAGAAAATAAGAAAAAAATTTAATTTAGAAGATCAGATCAGGAGTTCCAACATAGCAATGATGGATTTCCCTAAAAGAGAACAGAGAAAATGAAGAAGAAATTATTTTAAGAATCATTTGAGAAAAATTCCCTGAAGAAATAATTTCTAGATTAAAAGGGACAATTGAATACCCAGCAAAACTGATGAAAATAGATCCACACTAAGGCATACCACATTGAAATATAAGAACACTGGAGACCAAGAGATTATATCTGAATGACAAAAGTTGAGTAAGAAAGCAAAGAGGAGTAAGGGCCACAGAGATGGCCATAATCACGGCATTTGCATAAACTATATCCAATGCATTAATGCATCTCTCTACTCTAAAAGGATATCAGACACATGAAAAAATGTACAACATCATTAGCCACCAGGGAAATTCAAATCAAAACCACACTGAGATACACCAGTTAGAATGGCCAAAATTAACAAAGCAGGAAACAACAAATGTTGGCAAGGATGTGGAGAAAAGGGAACTGTCTTACACTGGGATGCAAGCTGGTACAGCCACTTCAGAGAACAGTATGGAAGTTTTCTCAAAAAGCTGAAAACAGAGCTACCCTATGACCCAGCAATTGCACTACAAAGATACAGATGTAGTGAAAAGAAGGGGCACATGCACCCCAATGTTCATAACAGTAATGTCCACAATAGCCAAGCTGTGGAAGGAGCCAAGATGCCCTTCAACAGATGAATGGATAAAGAAGATGTGGTTCATATAGACAAAAGAATATTACTCAGCCACCAGAAGGGATGAATATCCACCATTTGCAGAGACATGAATGGAACTGGAGGGGATTATGCTAAATCAACCAGAGAAAAACAATTATATGGTTTCACTCATATGTGGAACATAAGGAATAGCATGGAGGACCACAGGGAAGGGAGGGAAAACTGAAGAGGGCGGGAATTAGAAGGGGAGACAAACCATGAGAGACTATGGACTCTGGGAAACAATCTGAGGGTTTCCGTGGGCGGGGGGGGGGGGATGGGTTAGCCTGGTGATGGGTATTAAGGAGGGCATGTATTGCAATGAGCACTTGGTGTTCTATGCAAACAATGAATCATGGAACACTACATCAAAAACTAATGATGTACTGTATGGTGACTAACATAATAAAAAAAAAGAAAAAGCGAATTGGGGCAAATTGGATGGGGAGAATCTTGGAACACTGAAAAAATAAAATTAAATTTAAAAAAGAATAAAAACAAAAATAGATTACTATAAACCATATATACTAACAAATCGGATAACTTAGGGGGAAAAAAAAACAGATAATTCCTAAAAATGCACAAGTTACCATGGTTGAATGAATCTTGACTCCAAGAAATAAGAAATCTTAGACCAATAATAAGAATGAAAGTTGATTTTGGAATCAAAAATTGCCCAGTGCAGAAAAGCCCAAGACCATATGGTTTCATTGGTGAATTCTACAACACAATTAACAAAATAATAAATGAAAATCTTTATTAAAATTTTACAAATAATGGAATAGAGGAAACACATTCAAAACTATTCCATGAGGCCAGTAGTACCCTGATACCAACCCCTGAAGATCTGGACTCTAATGGATTCTCAAGAATATAAACTCAAATTGGTGGCCTTAGATTTCCTTTCCTTACAGATCCCATGGCAGGTCTTGTTTAGGAGATAGTAATTTTCTTATTCTGCTCAGGTTGCCATAACAAAATAAATTAAACAACAGGAATTTATTTTTCTCTCAGTTCTAGAAACTGGGAGTGCAAGATTAAGGTGCCAGCATGGTTGATTTCTAATGAGAGCACTCTTCCTGGCTTGCAAACAACCACTTTCTAGTAGTGTCCTCACATACGGAGAGAGAGCACTCTCTGGTATCTCTTCTTTTGAAGAGTGTAAGAATTTTCAGGGGTAGGGGTATACAATTCAGTCCACAGCAGTAATGAAACTTGCAGAGCAAAGAGGCAAAGGGTCAGGCAGTCCTTCTAAATGATACACAGTTGAGTGAATAGAGTCTACAATCATATTCCTTCCAGATTTATCTGTCTATGTCTACTAAATATGTCTACTAAAGCACTCTATCCAACTCCCAGCACTTCCCACTCCATCCTCCCACTCTTCCAAACCACCATGTGATAAAGACTACTGTACTCTAAAATCATCTGATGAGATCAAGTTTCATAGACAGAAAAGGAATTCCTTTGTGTTTAATAGATAATAAAGCTAATACCTATATTAGGGAAGTAATATGTCCAAAGTCACTCTGAAAATAAGGTTTCAAGGTAGAATTGAGACACAGAGCTCTTGTATCCCAACAAAATATTATTTTCCTTCTACAGACTTAGCTATTGTCCTAAGAGACCAATGCCTCAGGTTGGTTCTGAGAGAATTCAACATATATTTAAGGACGGCTAAAATGCTGGGTCACTGTGACACTTAGTCTCATTTTAACTGTTCAGTTCCATCTTCCTGAACATTCTATCAATAAACTGAAAATCAGGGAGATCCCCTTCCTCCACCAGCCTTAAATTTCATTAAGGAAGAAGTACACTAAGTACTTGTTCCCTCGGCACTTCAGGTGGCAAATTTGATCCTTTCCCAAGCCCGCTAGAAACATGGAAGCTCCTTGTTCTCTTGCCAACTGTCTTCAAGGACAGTGTGCTCTCTAAAACCCACATGACAATAAATATTACCTAATATAGGCCAGTAATTCCATGCCAGAGTTGAAAATATCAATGTTATTACTAAGATTGAAGCATTGACTAGAAAATAGTCCCAGTGATCTACAGATTATGACAGTTATGGGTGTCACCTTCCCAGAACTCATGTTCTCCAAGGAACATTTTATGATAAAAATCCACCTAAATCTGACTACTTAGTTACTCCACTTTGCACTCTATTTGCTTACCCTTGTTAAGTTGTTGCTTTGAAAACACTATTGTAGTATTCAGATTTGTCATTGAGCAAGTGTGTGTTCTCCCTAACAGACTTTTGAGTTCTATATAGCTGTGTCTGAGTACGGTCTTCAACACCTGGGTTTTATGTGTTCTAAATTTTCCTTTCTTAACATTTCTTTTCACAGACACAACAATCTAATATTATGAGGAAGGATAAGAGGTAAGGATTGTCCAAATATGGCTCATGCACCAAATATAGCAGACTGAATAGTAAAATGTGACACCATCTGCTATGATTTTCTGCAATGATAGTAGCTAAGTGGTTAAACTTTGATGTCCATATATCTCCCTCCTTACCCCCCTTCAACAGTTCTTCTATGTCCCAAAGTTTCCCCTATGTAATTGCCAAAAAATCCTTGATAAAGGGGATAAATGGATGGAACAGGAATGCCATAGGTAATCAGCCCTTGCTCTTCCACTCCTCTCAGTGTTTCCTTTTTTATTTCCTTGCTGCTAGAGATGTTTGTGGGGGAGGAAGAGAAGAAGGCAAGAGGGAATTCACTGGATCCTCAAGCATTCTCTGCCAACTGGATGAAAGGGAGGAGACCTACAGGTTGCTTCTCTCACTTCATTTCCTCTTCCCTAATCCTAAATAAGAGTCTTCATACTGCCTCCTTCTCCCATTAGTGAAACAATGAATAAATGGATAGTCTGGGTGTTCCTCTTGAAGAGGTTTCCAATGAAGTTATAGGCAGAGATTGGCTCTGATTTATTGACAAGCTAACTGTTTCTAGTGTTTTTAAAAAAACTTTTATTATGCAGATTACTTAAAGCTATGCTTAATCTTTTTCTTTTCTTTCTCCTGTTTCCTCATCTCAAACAGAAACCTACTTCTACAACTACCTCCAGATGACCTTTCTTAGCTACAACACTCTTTTGTAATAAACCCCCTACTCCCACACACAACATAGGCTAAATGATTAGGCAGAATGTAATTTTTTTGTCATGAACTCTCTAAGTGGGCAGGCCCCACACATACTCTCTAGTCACTTGAAATAGGGATGCAGTTCTTTAGGGAGCCTCCAAACAAAGAATTGGAGCCACAAAAGAAAGGACTACTTATTTATAGCCATTTTGCCAAGTATTTCTGATATTAGTCCTTCCCTGGTAATTGTCAGTCTGCTCAGTTCTCCCACAGCACAAAATCATGTTTTGTGCTGTTCCTCTTAGATGCTGCTGCCAAATATCATTAATCAGCTGGTACACACAAAGACCTTCACAATTATACCCAACCTGTTACCTTCTACCATTATCTCCTGTACTACAGCCTTACCAGACAACTCTAAATTACTGCACACATCATGTACTTTGAGGCCTCACACGTTTCTACTCGATATCTTTACAATAGGGCTTCAAATTGCTTTTTATTCTTCAAGACTCATTTAAAAAGTCATTTTCTCTTTAGAGTCTTCCATGACGCCATTACCAAACCAAATTAATTGTTCTATATATGATTTTTATTCTCCCATTAATTCAATCATTCACAAATTTTTGAGTATCAACTACTTGTCAGGCACTTTGCTAAGCATTGGGAATATAGAAGATGATAGACATGGTCCCCGTCCTCATAGAATTTATAGGATAATAAGATGGATAAGTAGTTCCAATAAATACTTTTTATAGGGAAAGTACAGGTGGCTATGAGATGTCACTGCAAGGATCTGAGATAGAATTGAGAAGTCAGAGAAGGTCTATATGAATAAAAAGTATTTAAATTGAGACCTGAAGTAGGAACATGAATTAGCCACATACAGAGGGTATTACCTTCCAGACAGAGAATATGAGCATATGAAAAGGCAGTGAGGCAAAGAATTTGGGGGTTTCAAAGAACTGAAAAAAGGAGAGCACAAAATGGGAATTCAGGAGAAGGCCAGGCATTGTAGGCTGAATTAATAATTCCGGACATTATGTTTATTCTCCACAGGGTGATACATGCTAAGATGGATTGGGCTTGTGCCAATGTCCCCATATGTACAGAACTGAATAAAGTGGGTCTCCGAGAAGAAGAAAAACTAATTCTGGACCTTAAATTAAGAGGAATAGGAAGTTACTAAAATAGATTACCCTGGGACTATTCAGAGGTAACAAGTTAGATACAAAGACATGCTAATCTCCTGGAAAAGGATGATAAAGAGAAGTAGATGTATTTGAGTGATATTTAAGATCAGAAATCTACTGTATGGTGACTCACATAACATAATAAAAATTTATTTTAAAAATTAATCTATAGGACTTAAATAATGGTATCTTAAGAAATAAAGATAGGAGATTTCAAAATGATAAAAATCAATAATGCTAATATTTTATTGAGGTAAGGAATAATAGGGAAGGGTCAAAATTGGTTTCAGGCAGTGAGGTGGGTAGACAATGAGTCTGGTTTTGAAAATACTGAATTTAAGGTGCTTATGAGATATACAAGTGAATATAACAAATAGGTGCATGGTTCTGGAACCCAAAAAAGAGAGTTAAGGATCTTATTTATTTGTCAGAGAGAGCGTGAGAGAGCACAAGCAGGCAGAGTGGCAGACAGAGGCAGAGAGAGAAGCAGGCTCTCCGCTAAGCAAGGGGCCTAATGTGGGACTTGATCCCAGGACCCCGGGATCATGACCTGAGCTGAAGGTAGTGACTTAACTGACTGAGCCACCCAGACATCCCCAAAAGAGAAAGTTAAATTAGCTTTAAGAAACAATCATCAGCATAAAGATGGTTACTGAAGTCATGAAAGTGGATGATTTTACTTTAGGGAGAGAGTAGAATGAGCAAAGAAGAACTCTGTGACATCACAACAAACATTAAAATGTTACATGAAGAAGCCACAAAAGGAGATGGAGAAAGAATGGTGAGAGAAATAAAAGGAAAACCAGGGGAGTGAGATTTTCAAAATCCAATGAAAGAGGGTACATCAAGAAAGAAGGCGATCATCTGAGATGAATACTGTTGAGTTGCCAAGAAGGGTGAATTTAGCAGCATGGGTGTCACTGTGACCTTATTGAGAGCTATTTCAGTGGAGTTGTGTGGGGAAGAAGACAGATTGGAGTGGGTCGAGGTGAAGAAATGGAGACAGGAATGCAGGCAATTAAAGAAATTTGTGTTTAATGGTAGGAGTGAGATTGTTCAGTAACTGAGAGGGCTAAGGGATCCAAGAGGGCTTCACTTGTTTGTTTGAACATAGGAGACTATAATATGTTTAAAAGCTGAAAAAAATGCAGTAGAGAAGGATTGCTTGAAGATGTAGGAAAGAAGTCAACTGATGGCATAAATCTCCAGGGAAAGCAAAAGGGGAAGAGATCCAGAATGTAGATGAAGGGACTAGCTTTCTATTAAAAGGAAGGCTATCCCTCCATGATAACATTAAGAAAAAAAAAAGAGGGTGGCTGAAATGTCTCTAGGTTTGGAGGTAGAGTGAGAAATTAAGAAAATTAAGAAATAAACAGTGAGAAATTCTGCCAGGATTCAGGAGATGGAGAATGACAGGAGAGAAGTTTGAGAAGATATTTTTTGCCAACTTCCCAGAATGCCTTCTTTTTCTAGAGCTCCCCCATGATTACTAGGAGATAATGTAATGCAGTAGTTAAGAAAAGGGAGCAAGAGCAAGAGTTTCTGGTAAGAACCTTGGCTCTACCATCAACTAGTTGTATGACCTTGTGCAAATCACTTTTTTTTTCAATTTCCCCATCTGTGAAAAATAAATCATATTTTTACCTCCCTCAATTTCATTATAAAAATTAATTGAGTTAAGGGGCACCTGGGTGGTTTGGCCAGTTAAGTGACCAACTATTGGTTTCAGCTCAGTTCATGATCTCACCCACGTGAGTTCAAGCCTGCTGTGGGACTCCATGCTCAGCATGGAGGGTGCTAGAGCTTATTTCTCTCCCTCTCTTTTTGCCCTTTCCCCACTCATGCACATGCTCGCTCGCTCTCTCTCTCTCCAATAAATAAATAAATAAAATCCTTTAAAAAGTTAATTGAGTTAATATTTATGAGGGGTTTAAAACAGTGCCTGACAAATAATAAGCACTCTAGTGTTGCTGTCATTATTACTCCTCTCCAAATATCATCTCAGTCAGTTTGTTATTGGATTACATGGAGATGAACAGGGCAACTATTAGGTATTAGGGGAGGTGATGTTTTTCTTCAAAAGCTGTTGATATTTTTATTTTCTAACTAGAGTAAAAATACAACAGGGACATAAGGTTTTATATATGTGTGTGTATATACGTACACACACACACACTATATATGTATACACACATGGTATATAATCACACAGAGATACACATTATGTAAATGCATGCATTTTATACATATATGTATGAGATATATATTTTACATATATAAATATATTTATATTTACATATATATATATTTTCAAGAAATCAGTGAAGACCAGTATATCACAGTAGGGAGGACTTGGTCCATAGAGGATGGAATTGACAGTTGTTTGTTTCTTTCTTTCTTTCTTTTTTATTTTGTTTATTTGACACAAAGAAAGAGAAATCACAAGTAGGCAGAAAGGCAGGCAGAGAGAGAGGCAGAAGCAAGCTCCCTGCTGAACAGAGAGCCCAATGCAAGGCTCGATCCCAGGACCCTGAGATCATAACCTGGGCCAAAGGCAGAGGCTTAGCCCACTGAGCCACCCAGGTGCCCCTTGACAGTGGTTTCTAATAAGGAGCTTAGAGGATTGCCTTGAGCCCTAGGGTGATCCTTTTCTAAATACAGCACAGAAATACCACCACCAGTTGAGGTTTTCAATTCTATTCCAGCCCTCTTCTCTTTTTATATTTTAGGAGGAAAAGTTCACATTCATGGCTGGAAAAATCACTGATTTTTTTTATGTGGAGATACTGAAACTGCTTCTTTCTGGAATAGTTTTGAAAATAGTCAGGAAACTTCTGGGTAAGCTCCATAGGAGGAGGACCTCAACCTAAATACATAAATGTTTGCTTCCCGCATTTACTGCAAGAGTATTGTGCTAAATTAGTGACTTGGATATAAAGGTTGAAAGACTGAAGATAGTTACATATTTGATTGGAAAATATGGTGCCAGCTTGAGGAGAAGAGAGAATAAGCAGTTAAATGGAACAAACTTATATGGTGCCTGGAAGGTCAAATCAGAAATGTGGACTGTGAAACTTTGCTAATACAATTTGCATTAGTGAAAAGCCTAGATTACATGTACATAATAATATGCCACTTTATTATTTTCAGTACATTCTGTACATATGAAATGGCTAAATATTGCCTAGCAGAGGTCCCACTAGACCTGATCCTGCTTGATTTATAATTAGCACATTTATTTGTTAGTATGCAAATGAGTACTGCTATAGTACTTGGGAAAAATTGTGTTAAATAAATGCAGCATTCCTCCTGCAGTTTTGCTCCAGCTATTCATTAGTGCTGCAAACGTCTTTTTTTTTTTTTTTCGGAGAGTACAACATTAAATAGCAAGCCAGCAGAAATACGTGAATTTATACAATGGCAGTCCAGTTGTGTTAGACTGGGAAGGTGGTATGAATGCAGGGTAGAGCTTTAAGTAGCAAGTGTGTAAAACAGATCTCACAGCAGCACAGATAAGGTGCAACTTGGAATAAGCAGGGAAAAATCCTTCCATTTGTAAACCCATTTACTCTCATTTAAACTCACACAAAAGCAAAAACACTTTGGCATCAAGATTCAAAGTCTAGCTCCGTCACTTACCAGCTTTTGACTTTGGTCCAGCAAGCTCTCACATGCCTAGAACATAGGTTTTGCTCTTCACAAACGTGAAGACATAGGCAGTATAGTGGCAATATAGCATAGTGGTTAAGCAAGAGGGCTCTGAAGTCAGACCAACTGAGCTCAGAATCCTGACCACTACACTAGCTATGTATCATTTTCATCAAGTTATTTCACCTTGTAATCTTTGATTTCTTCATCTGTAAATGGAACATCTTAGTAGCCCCGCTTAACTCAGAGTTGTGGTGAATAATAAGATAATCCACAAAAAGCACTTAATAAGGTGCCTGCAACATACTAAGCCCTAAATAAACACTAGGTCTTAAAGTGTTAGCCTTAAATCTTCTTCATTTTGGCTTATGACCAATCAACTCCACTATGAATGGTCTTGTTAAGAACACTAAACATTACCTCTGTGTAGCTTAATTCAATGGACATCTTTATGATGTCAGCAGCACTTAATTCAGGTGACTAATTTCCTTTTTGAAATGTAAAAACTGAGAAGATTTCAGGAAGATGTGAGGAAGTGTTAATTACTTAAAGGATAAAATTTTGGATCAGGTGTTGGAAGAGGATTGTGGGATCTCTGCCTCTGGAACACTAAGATGTAATCAGCTACACTATCACATGCATACTGAATACTCAACTGCCCAAAGACAGAAGCTGGATTAAATGTTCTCTGAAGATTTCTTTTTGCTTTTAAAGTCTATGATTTTTCCAAATTAGTGAACAATAGCAGCTACTATTTGTGCAGAGATAGCTAAAATATAGACATGGATATTTGGAATGCACCCTGCAATTCTCACAAAAACCTTGTAAAATGGGTATTCTCCACATTTTAAAATTGATGAAATTGGCTTAGAAAAGCACAAATAACAAAGTCATGAAAATATTGAGTGGTAAATTCAGAATATTAATTTTTTATTTATTCACTCATTCTTATATAAATCCAACCAATATTTGGGCACCTATCACATGCCATGCATCATCTTTAGTACTGGACTATAGCGTTGAACATAGTAGATAAAATTCATGACCTTGTTGGGCTTGTATTTTAGTAGGAAGAGAATATGAGCCAGTACTGTCTGGTTCCAAGACCTTGATTCAGTTCTATAACCTAGTATAATGTCCTCCAACTAGCTTTTGTGTTATGTTACTATTGTACAGTGAGATTGAATTTTCCCCTTTTTAGAGAAAACAGAACCATGCACCAAGGAAACCAAACTATTTCCAAATTTTTGTACTCACTGTGGGGTCTGAACAGCAGAAGCTTGTTTCTATGCTATTTCTGTGCATGTATCTGGTCACCATGGTAGGAAACTTATTTATCATCGTGGCTATTATCAATGATGCTCACCTTCATAAACCCATGTACTTCTTCCTTGCTAATCTATCCTTCACTGACATCTGCTTCATAACCACTACAATCCTCAAGATGTTGGTAGACATCCAAAGCAAGAGCCCAACCATCTCCTTTGTAGGATACCTTACACAAATGTACTTTTTTATGTTGCTGGTGGACCTGGACAATTTCCTCTTGGCAGCCATGGCATATGACCAGTATGTTGCCATTTGTCATCCATTACACTATGCTACATTACTGAACACCAAGTGTTGTGCGCTATTGGTAGTGACACCATGGGTCATCTCCACCTTGTCTCAATACTGCATCTCAGTCTGCTGGGTCTCCTGAACATCTGTGATCAGAAAAAAATCCCACACTTTTTCTGTGACCTGGTACCCATTTTAAGGTTTCCTTGCTCACTCAAGCCAATGACTTCACAATCTTAAGTGTTGGGGGAGCAGTTATCTTTATTCCCTTTGCCTTTATAATTGTCTCCTATGCCCTTATTTGTTGTACTGTACTTGGGATTCCTTCAGCAAAGGGGAAGTGGAAAACACTCTCCACTTGTGGCTCCCATCTCATAGCTGTGGCCCTTTTTATGGATCCATCATTGGGGTCTACTTTCTTCTCTGTTCTCCTACTTATTAGAAAGAGGTAAGGTAGCTGCCATCATGTATACAATTGTAACTCCCATGATGAACCCCTTCATCTATAATCTAAGGAACAAGGACATGAAAGGAGCACTGAGGAGACTATTCAGCAAGAAAACATTTTTCTGGAGATGGTAAGCCCTGCCATAAGAGACACCTCTATCAAACTTTTAGCCTTGGATTAGCACATAGAGGATCCAAAACCTCAGGCCACTGTGCTATTATGGCAGTTTCTTTCTCATCCATCTCCTGCCCCCAATCCAGATTTAAGACTCTAGATGGGATTCATCTCTCCATTAAAAACAACAACAACAATAACAAAACAAAAATATTCCTTTATTCCACAGTCTTTTACCACTTACATACAGTTTTCCCTGAGTAAGTTCATGGTTGTATAGTCAGTACTTACAGATTGTTCTCTAATTTTTGTTTTGTGTTTCCGTTTTTGTCTCTACCAAACCCTACATGTTAGGTCATTGATGGAAGGAAGGAGTTGATAATAGCTCATGTATCTTATACATAGTACCATGTTAGAGTTCACAACTTCCAAACAATAACTTGATTCTCACAATAACTCCTTGAGGAAACCACCATATCATTCTTACCACCTGAACACATTTAAATTGCCAGAAGTTTGAACCATCATTCATTAACCCCTCCCCCGCCATCCTGAACACTTTTTTATTCTTAAAGCAGTCTACGGATTTGCATAACCCTTGTCTTGTACATGATATACCTTTTCCCTGGAATATCTGTTCCACTTCCTTCCTACAGACATTTGATGCTTTTTAAAAGCTCCACCTCAAGCCTTACATTCTCTGTGAATTCCTTCATAATTCTCCCATCTCTCTAGGTAAAATTATCCCTTTCTCTTCTAGGCTCCTGTAGCACTTCATTTTGTTATTGCATCATTTATCGCAATGAATTATAATTATCAGGATATTTGTTGATCTATCCAAGATGTTCTGAGCTTGCTGTGGGGTACAAGGACTAATATTTTTATTTAGGGCCAAGAGCCTTTTTCTTTTTTGTCAAGACCCTTTCTTTGACTGCAAGCTGACCGGTTGAGTTCTGTGTAATCATTCTTGCATAGATCTTACCCTTATACATAATCTTTGACTTCCAGTTTCAGTCTCTTTAAAGTGAAGCAAGAACTTAGAGACACTTGCAAAGCAAGCTAAGTACATAATCCTCCTGGGATAGTTTTTTATTTTGTACCCAATTATTTACATCTAACTCAATAACAGTATTTTTAATGACCTACCTTTATTTAGCTCCTCTAATTCTTAACTATATGACTTTGGGTAAGTTATTTCACTTATTTAGTCCTCAAACTTCTTCATGTGAAAAATGAGGTTAATAATACTATCTCAGGGGCGCCTGGGTGGCTCAGTGGGTTAAAGCCTCTGCCTTCAGCTCAGGTCATGATCTCAGGGTCCTGGGATCAAGCCCCGCATCGGGCTCTCTGCTCAGCGGGAAGCCTGCTTCCTCCTCTCTCTCTCTGCCTGCCTCTCTGCCTACTTGTGATCTCTGTCTGTCAAATAAATAAATAAAATCTTGATAAAAAATAATACTATCTCAGTGATATTTTTCAGGGATCAAGTCAAATAATGTATATAAAGTGCCTGCACATGTTACATGCTTAGCAAATGTGAATACCCTCCTTCCCTTCCTTAAATCTTTAGACCCTGAGGGTCCAAAAGATCACTAACTGTGTTCCAAGTCATCTGGAAGTTTACCTCAAAGATCATAGGGATTTAAAAAGCTTTCCAAAGGAAGTAAAGAAGATAACTTGAAAATAAAAATAGATGTGGGAGAATGAGAAGAGTTGTATGAAGAATCAGGGGAAAGATAAAATAATCCTCAAAAAATATTAGCAAGCTGAATTAAACAATATATCAAAAGGATCATATACTATTATAAAGTGGGATTTATTCCACAGACACAAAGATGGTTCAATATCTGCAAATCAATGTAATATACCACATTAACAAAACGAAGAATAAAAAATCATATGTACTGGCACAAAAACAGGCACATAGACCAGTAGAACAGAGTAGAGAGCCCAGATATGGATCCTCAACTTTGTGGTCAAAATCTTTGACAAAGTGGGAAAATATACAGTGGAAAAAAGACGGTCTCTTCAGTAAATGGTGCTGGGAAAATTGTACAGCTATGTATAGAAGAATGAAACTCGACCATTCTCTTACACCGTACACAAAGATAAACTTGTAATGGATAAAAGACCTCAGTGTAGGACAGGAATCCATCAAAATTCTAGAGGAGAACATAGGCTGTAACCTCTTTTTTTTTTAAGATTTTATTTATTTATTTGACAGAGATCACAAGTAGGCAGAGAGGCAGGCAGAGAGAGAGGAAGGGAAGCAGGCTCCCTGCTGAGCAGAGAGCCCCATGTGGGGCTCGATCCCAGGACCTCAGGAACATGTCCTGAGCTGAAGGCAGAGGCTTTAACCCACTGAGCCACCCAGGTGCCCCAGGCTGTAACCTCTTTTTTTTTTTTTTTAAAGATTTTACTTATTTATTTGACAGAGAGAAGTCACAAGTAGACGGAGAGGCAGGCAGAGAAAGAGAGAGGGAAGCAGGCTCCCCGCTGAGCAGAGAGCCTGATGCGAGACTCGATCCCAGGACCCTGTGATCATGACCTGAGCCGAAGGCAGCGGCTTAACCCACTGAGCCACCCAGGCGCCCCTGTAACCTCTTTTGATGTGATGATAATCACATGAAAAAATGGGCAGAAGACATGAACTGACACTTCTCCAAAGAAGACATACAAATGGCTAACAGACACATGAGAAAATGTTCATCCTCATTAGCTATAAGGGAGATTCAAATCAAAACCACATTGAGATACCACCTTATGCCTGGTAGAATGGCCAAAATCAATAAGACAGTAAACAACAAGTGTTGGAGAGGATGTGGAGAAAGGGGAACCCTCTTACACTGTTGGCAGGGATGCAAGTTGGTGCAGCCACCTTGGAAAACAGTGTGGAGATTCTTAAGAAATTAAAAATAGAGCTACCCTATGACCCTGCAATTGCACTACTGGGTATTTACCCCAAAGATACAGATGGAGTGAAAAGAAGGGCCATATGTACCCCAATGTTCATAGCAGTTGCCAAACTGTGAAAAGAGCCAAGATGCCCTTCATCAGACAAATGGATAAAGAAGCTATGGTCCATATATACAATGGAATATTGAGCCTCCATCAGAAAGGATGAATACCCAACCTTTGTATCAACATGGACAGGACTGGAGGAGATTATGCTAAGTGAAATAAATCAAGCAGAGAGAGTCAATTATCATATGGTTTCACTTATTTGTGGACCATAAGGAATAACATGGAGGACATTGGGAGATGGAGAGGGGAAGTAAGTTGGTGGAAATTGGAGGCGGAGAAGAACAATCAGAGACTGTGGACTCTGAGAAACAAACTGAGGGTTTTGGAGGGGAGGAGTGTGGGGGTTTGGGTGAGCCTGGTGGTGGATATTAAGGAGGGAACATATTGCATGGAGCACTGGGTGTGGTATATAAATGATGAATTTTAGAACACAAAAAATTAAATTAAATTTAATTTAAAAAATCATATGACCATCTCAATAGATGCACAAGCACATTTGACAAAATTCAAAATCCATTCATGAGAAAAATTCTCAACAAAGTGGATAGGGAAAGAATGTGCCTCAACATAATTAAGGCCATATATGACAAATCCAGTTCACATAGTGTACAACGAAAACATGAAAGCTTTCCTCTACAATCAGGAGCAAGACAAGGATGCCCAATCTTGCCACTGTTATTCAACATAGTATTAGAAGTCCTAGCCAGAGCAATTAAGAAAGAAAAAGAAATGAAAGGCATCCAAATTGGGGGGAAAAAAGAAGCAAAACTGGCATTATTAATAGATGACATGATATTATTTATAGACTACCCTAAATAGTCCATCAAAAAACTGTCCAAACGAATAAACTAATTAAGTTGCAGGATACAAAATCAATAAACAAAAATTTGTTGCATTACTATACACCAATAATAAACTATCAGAAAAAGAAAGAAAGCAAGCAATCCTATTTGCACCAAAAAAGTAAAAATACCTAGGAATAAACTTAATCAAGGAGGTGAAAGATCTATATACTGAAAACTATAAGACATTAATGAAATAAATTTAAGAAGACATAAATAAATTGAAAGATAATCCACACTCGTGGATTGAAACATTTGATATTGTTAAAATTTCCCATACTACTCAAGTAATCTACAGATTCAATACAATTTCTGGGAGCCTGAAGCAGAGATCCTCCTTTAGAGGTCACCTAGAAAACAGTATTAAGTTGGTATGCAATGGCAAGCAGATCAATCCCTTATCCCAATATATTAGCTCCATAGCCTCTCTTATCTCCTACATAGAACATAGCCTAATGCTGTGTATGCAGCAGATGCTTTGAGAAATTTTCATACTCTTAGGCCACAAAATCCAATTTGGGGGAAAGTAACCCCAAAAATATTCAAAAGAGGGAAACAATGTTTATTTTTTTTTCAAAGATTTTTTATTTATTTATTTGACACAGAGAGAGATCACAAGTAGTCAGAGAGGCAGGCAGAGAGAGAGGGGGAAGCAGGCTCCTTGCTGAGCAGAGAGCTTGATGCAGGTCTCAATCCCAGGACCTTGAGATCATGACCTGAGCCAAAGGCAGAGGCTTAACCCATTGAGCCACCCAGGTGCCCTGGGAAACAATGTTTAGTACAAAGTCCTTAATTCTGAAGGTCACTACATTTTCTAACTCACTTGTATTTTTTGTACTCCACTATGAAGTTAGTTACAAGTGCTTGGTTTCTGAAGTTCATTCCCTCATTTCATGTACATTTTTTGAGAACCATGTCTAGGCCATAAGTGCTTTACACTCTGGTAACAGATATGAAATATACAGTTTCTGCCCAAAAGAAGCTCACAAAGGTGGAGAGAGTCACAATATAGGATAAACAGTAATGTAAGGAACCACATGAGCACTGAGTCTGGGTATGTAGTGACTACATCTACCGCCCCTGTGTGGGACTTTGGGATACAGAGGCTTAAGACTCCCCAAGAGCTCAAACTAGTTTTCACATTGTTTTGGAATGGTCTCATTCTGCGCCAAATGATCTGCTAATTAAATGTGACAACGGAACTAAAATCCTCTATGTTCTCTAACACCTTGTCACACATTTCCTTTATACACAGTACCCTACTTACTTCTGTAGAAAATTTGTGCTTTTCAAACATGCATGTTTGCTTAATATTAGGCAGTTCTGACACACCAAAAGAAAGTGCCCCTCAAGCTACTTGAATGCATTTGTATGACAAACAATGTATACACAAAACAGTGGGGTGAACCAATAGCCCAGGACTATGGAATATTACACAGCCTTCAAAAAGAATAAAATCTTGCTTTTTGCAACAATGTGAATTGTGCTAGAGTATATTAGGCTCAGCAAAAGAAGTTGGTCAGAGAAAGACAAACACCATATGATTTCACTCATATGGAAATTAAGAAACAAACAGATGAACATATGGGAAAGAAAAAGAAAAGAGAGCCAAGTGACCTACCTATCTATCAAATCACCCCCCAATCAAGTTTTTAAAAAATTCTGCCTCAGTAGGAAGTCATCCAGGTACCAAAGCACATTATTTAGCAGTATGAGAGTACACTGTGGAAAAAGAATGAAGTCTGAGGTTAAGGACACATTTTAATAGGCTCAGTCATGAGCACCTATAGTAAGGCTTGCTGATGTGAGCTGAATTAGTAAGTATATACACAAGAACAATTATCCGTTGTCATGGAGCAATGGTCTGGACTTTGCCACTGGCTCCATGGGTAACTTTGCACCATTGTTCTCAAGATTTCCCCATTTATAATTTATATTAAACCAAATCTTTTCAAAGGTTGCTTCTGACCTCAACATTCTATGATTCTCTTTTAGTGGTTTTTGGATAAAAATGTTGCCTAATGCTAATACTTAATATTGGTTCATAATGTTTGTAAAACAAAGCTAAATAAAGATCTCACTGGAAGATTTTCTGACTTCTGGTAATCCCAGTCTCTAGGATAACCACTTGTGACAGGAATAAGACCTCAATGTGGGTTCTCTATTCTTGGAGCCTAATGTGTTCTTTGAACATTATATTGTATACTGTTTTAATATTCCTTAGGGAGTAATGCAGAAATTCTAACAAGATGCCAGACTTTATTTAAAGAAATTATACCAATCAGGCAATTACCTCTACTTTATAACTTTTTCCTTTTTACCATACAAGAAAGGAAAGGTCTACAGATTTAATTAGTCCAAAGTTTTCAATGTGTATATACAAGATCATTTTTTTCTCCTCACCCTTTATGAACCATTCAAAGAATAAGCATTTGAAATCTGAATCCAGGATAACTTAATGCAGATCTTCCCAGAGTATCCATAAATTCACCAGGACATGAAAAAGAAAATAATACAAGTCTATGTATCCACAAAATTATACTTCTGTTTAGACAGTCATCTCAAATATGTATGTTCAGGGCAAGATAGGAGCCAAATTAGAGAATGTGTTAGCTTGAGTTAAAAAATAAGACGTGCACCCGAATGTTTATAGCAGCAATGTCCACAATAGCCAAACTATGGAAAGAACCCAGATGTCCATCAACAGATGAATGGATAAAGCAGATGTGGTATATATACACAATGGAATACTATGCAGCCATCAAAAGAAACAAAATCTTGCCATTTGCGACAACATGGATGGAACTAGAGCGTATCATGCTTAGCGAAATAAGTCAAGCGGAGAAAGACAACTATCATATGATCTCCCTGATATGAGGAAGTGGTGATGCAACATGGGGGCTTAAGTGGGTAGGAGAAGAATCCATGAAACAAGATGGGATAGGGAGGGAGACAAACCATAAGTGACTCTTAATCTCACGAAACAAACTGTGGGTTGCTGGGGGGAGGGGGGTTGGGAGAAGGGGGGTAGGGTTATGGACATTGGGGAGGATATGTGCTTTTGGGTAAATTGGAAGGGGAGGTGAACCATGAGAGACTATGGACTCTGAAAAACAATCTGAGGGGTTTGAAGAGGCGGGGGGGTGGGAGGTTGGGGTACCAGGTGGTGGGTATTATAGAGGGCACGGCTTGCATGGAGCACTGGGTGTGGCGAAAAAATAATGAATACTGTTTTTCTGAAAATAAATAAATTGGAAAAAAAATAAGACGTGTATATGCTTAAGTCATAGTGTAAAAACTATATATTGGTGATGATGTTATTAAAATAATTATCTATACCCATACTAATAAGAATTATTCACAAACCTATTGAAACCAAAAAGTACAGCATAGAGAATATGGTCAATAATATTGTAATAACTATGTATGGTGACAGATGGTGACTACATTTATTATCATGGTAAGCATTTCATAATGTGTGTAATTGTCAAGTGACTGTGTTGTATACCTGAAACTAACATTGTATGTTGACTATATTCAATTAAAAGTTAAAAGAGAAATGATTGGTGGAATGTGTTCCAAAAGAAGGCTTTGTGGAATATCAGGAAAATATGATGCCACAAACAAATGAATAAACAAACAAAAAGCAGAATCAGACCTGTAAATACAGAGAACAAACTGATGCTTGCCAGAGGGAAGAGGAGGCAGAGGGAATAAACAAAATGAGTGAAGGGGACTGAGAGAGATACATGCTTCCAGTTATAGAATGAAAAATTCATGGGGATGACAAGTACAGCATAGGGAATAAGTCAATGATATTATAATAGTGTTGTAGGGTGATATATGGGAGCTACATTTGTGGTGAGAATGGCATAATATATAGAGAAGTTGATTCACTATGTTGAACAACTGAAACTAATGTAATGGTGTGTGTCAATTATACTCAGTAAAACTTTTTATACAAGGGGCGCCTGGGTGGCTCAGTGGGTTAAGCTGCTGCCTTCGGCTCAGGTCATGATCTCAGGGTCCTGGGATCGAGTCCCGCATTGGGCTCTCTGCTCAGCAGGGAGCCTGCTTCCTCCTCTCTCTCTCTGCCTGCCTCTCTGCCTATTTGTGATCTCTCTCTGTCAAATAAATAAATAAATAAAAATATACAAGAGAAAATACCATTCCATTGAAAGCTGTTGGAAATATGGCAGCATATGTATGAATCTAAACTTAAAAAAGAGTTAAACATCTGAAAGCAGGAGGTTCAGAATTACTTGCACAATAGGATTTCCCAAGTAAAGGAACACCCAAAAAGTCACAGAAGTTTCACTGAAAGTGTGGACACCTCCTCACATGTATGGAACATCAGCCAAAGAGAAGGTTCAGGGCAGCTTTACACTCTTAATCTCACGAAACAAACTGTGGGTTGCTGTGGGGAAGGGGATTGGGAGAAGGGGGGTAGGGTTATGGACATTGGGGAGGGTATGTGCTTTTGGGTAAATTGGAAGGGGAGGTGAACCATGAGAGACTATGGACTCTGAAAAACAATCTGAGGGGTTTGAAGTGGCGGGGGGGGTGGGAGGTTGGAGTACCAGGTGGTGGGTATTATAGAGGGCACGGCTTGCATGGAGCACTGGGTGTGGTGAAAAAATAATGAAT